>NC_056750.1:807882562-808215062 GCF_019279795.1 Protopterus annectens | reverse complement strand
ACCCGATTCACTTAGACCCCATTCCCGTTAGTTCCTCGACCCCTTTTTATAATGTTTTCTGTCAGTCAGGCCTTAGGCCTTCCCATCCAATTTTTTCCTGTCAGGATTTTTTGTGTAGGTGCGTCTGTGCTTTGCTTTAATTACAGTAATTAAGGACTGAGTGTGTTAGTGTCCTACTAGGTCATGTCAAAAGACACTAGGGTCTCAGGTTTTAAGAAGTGTTACTCGTGCTGTCAGAAGATGTCTCTGACAGATGGTCACACTTCTTATATTTATTGCCTGGGACCCCTACACCTGCAGGACTCCTGTGCTATTTGTCATTTTTTCAGCCAAAGAGTCCTGCAGGAGCGTAGAAACAAGTTGATCCTCAGGGGTCTCCTTAAGCCTGAGAGCTCCCCGGCTAAGGTCGGTTCCGGGAAGCCCTCTAAGCCACCCAAGACCCAGACTTCGGTGTCCAAGTCTGTGGCCTTGGTTCCGACTCCTCCAGAGTCGATATCGGCACCATTTGGAGCCAATCCTTCCTACTTGCAAGTTTCTGTATCGGCGCCGATCGGCACCGATACCCTGGCTTCGGCACCCGTGTCGGCTCCGGCTGGAGCCGATACCCTAGCTTCGAAGCATGTTTCGTCTCCGGCTGGAGCCGAGACCTCTCTACCTCAGCTCGGAGCCGACAAGCTGTCGGCTCCAACTGGGACTGAAGGTTCGTCGGCTTCGATGGCTCCATCGAGGAAGAGGTCTAGATCTCCTTCACTGGAGTCTATCCACTCGGCTCCGGCCTCCCCCTTACTTTCGGAACAGAACCATCGGAGCCGATCGTCAAGGTCTTCCAGGCTCTCAGACCATGATTTGGAGAGAGTGGTGAGTAGACTACTAAAATCACAGGCATTGGCCCAGATGCTCTATAGCCCGTCTCAGCAGATGATTGCTATTCCACACCCTCCTGAGATTCCTCCTTCGACTCTCTTTCAGAGCTCGAAGCCGGAGATTATTGGTACCGTGACTGTTGCGGCTTCGGAGCCAATACCACACCTTTCGGCTCCGTCGTCTTCGACTCCTATCTCCTCCTCGAGACCATCCTTGGAGGGATCCAGTCGTCAGGCTTCCCTGGTCGGTTCCGAGGGGGTGAGTGGCATCGGACCCTTGTCCGACCCCGCTCTCCCTCTCGGGGCTTCGGCCTTGGTGAGTTCGGCGCCGACATCTGCTTCGTAGCCTTCCTTTTCGGTGGGTCCGGGGGTCCCCGTTTCTTCGGAGCGGGGTCTCTTGGCCCTCCCTGGGAGGGGAGCCTTCGAGGTGATGAGGAGTGTGCTAGCCCCCGAGCTTAGTCAGCAGTCGGTTCCTTTAGCTCCTCCCTCTACGGTGCCTGTAGATGTCTCTTCCCACTCTCTTGCTCCCGGACCCAGAGATCCATCGCCCCAGGTTTCCCCACTGGGAAGAACTTCCTCTTCCGAGGTTTCTCCTGATCCTTCAGGAGAGCCCCCGCGTAAGAGGACCTGCAAGAGGAAGCACTTAGACTCCCCTGAGTCTACGACATCAGATACCAACTTAGATGAGTCGGAAGGATCCCCAAGATCCCCCTCTGAGGATGTCTCCTTTTCAGACATCCTAGAACTCCTAAAACAGAGGGGAAACTGGCCCTCCATTAATCCCTCCGAGGATGAGTCGGTATACCTGGAGGCTTTTGGATCTCGACCCTCCACCTCCTGGCTGTCTCCACCTTTCGACCCCCTCATGGAGGTGATAGCGCGAAAGGCGTGGACATCTCCTGATTCTGTGGAACCAGTCCCCAGGAGGCCTTCTAAATTTATCACGGCCCCCCTGAGAAACAGTTTCTTACGAAAGGTGTTCCAGTTGATGCCATGGTGGTGGCAGCCGCCACCAAAAAGGAACTTGCAGATCCTTTCGTACCAGTCCATTCTCCTAACAAGGAGTCTAGGACCATGGACAGGTATGGTAAGCGGATGTTTTCCTCAGCGACCTTTGCTATGCGTTCGCTGAATTATTTGTCACTTCACCCGACTTCAAAGAGACATCCTCAAAGAATTGGGTGAGGTAGTACAGGATCCGTCAGCTGCTGGGGCTCAAGAGAAGATTGCCTCTCAGCTTGGAATCCTAAATTCCATCACTAACTCCTCCATGCGGCTCATTTCTTATGCAGCCGATGGGGCGAGTAGAGCCGCAGGAACAGGAGTGGCTCTTAGACGTCAGTCCTGGATGCGGCTTTGCAATTTCGCTGACCCCTTTAAGGCGTCCTTCACAAATTCTCCCTTTGATGGCACTACTTTGTTCGGGCCTCAGGTGAAGGACACATTAATCAGGTGCGAACAAGACGGCAAGACTCTTTCTGCCGTAGGAGTCCATTTCTCCACCCCTTCTAGACCTTACCCCAAAGGTCAGAAGGGAGGGAAGATGTGGTTCCGAAAATCTCAGGGGGTCACGCCTGACGCACGTGATCAGTTTACCCCCAGAGGCAGAGGGGGTAATAACAACAGATGCCGCCCTAGGGGCAGAGGAGGTCCGCAGAACCAGGGCAGCAGAGAGCCTCTCTCTGACAAGCCCTTCCAGCATCCCTGAGGTGTTGCCCGACTGCCCACCCTTGGAGGCAGTCGAGGGGAGATTGTCGCTGTACCCAGAAGCCTGGCTTTCCCTCTCTCAAGACAGATGGGTACAGTCGATCATATCCGAGGGTTACAAAATCCCCTTCGAGGAAAGCCCCTTCCCTCAAAAAGGTTCCCTTCCAGACGTTCCACCCGGTCTAAGGGAAATTGCGAAGCTAGAGGTATCAAAGCTAGAGGTATCAAAGCTTCTAAAAAAAAAGGGCCATCCAACCAGTTCCAACAGATCAATTAGAGTCGGGAATCTACTCGAGGTTCTTTTTGGTCCCCAAAAAGACGGGAGACTGGAGACCAATATTAGACCTCAGCAGACTGAACAAGTCTGTCAAAAAGACAAGATTTCGGATGGTCACACTTCAATCGATTTTGCCCTTCCTGGGCAAAAACAACTGGATGTGCTCCATAGACCTTCAGGATGCATACTATCACATAAAAATCCACAGACGCTCCAGAAGGTTTCTCCGCTTTCGGCTGGGGACCAGTCATTTTCAATTCAGAGCCCTGCCCTTTGGTCTCACTACAGCCCCCAGAGTGTTCACCAAATGCATGGCAGCGGTCACGGCTCACCTGAGACGTCAAGGATTCCAGGTGTTTCCGTATCTCGAGGACTGGCTCTTCTCAGCCACCACCAGGCATCAACTTCTCCAAGCCAGAGATTATACTCTACGTCTCTGCAGTCAGTTAGGAATTTCGGTCAACTTCCAAAAGTCTTCCTTATCGCCCTGCCAATCTATTGCCTTTATAGGCGCAAATCTAGACACTATTCGGATGTCAGCAAACCTAACAAGTCAAAGAATCCTAGATATCCAAAACCACGTTCGGATCATCCTATCCAGCAAAAGGGTACAAGCCAGGTTGGTCCTGAAAGTGTTGGGCCTCATGGCAGCTGCCATCACACTTCTCCCTCTGGCCCGTTTTTACATGCGCCTCCTACAATGGATGTTGTTCACCCAATGGTCCTTCCAGCAGCTTCCCATGCGTCACAAGATCCTGGTGACACAAACCTGCAAGAGCCATCTATCCTGGTGGACTTCTTCTCCCCTAGTCCATCAGGGCAGACCATTTGTCCCCCCGGCCCCGGTAGCCACGGTCACTTCGGATGCCTCCCTGATCGGGTGGTGGGGGGGGCATTATCAGGGCAGGATGGTTCATGGCACGTGGCAACTGTTCAAATACCACCTGCACATAAATGTCCTGGAGATGAGAGCAGTGCTCTTAACGTTGCAAGCCCTCAACGACTTTCTTCCCTTAGGAACTACTGCAGTTCACACGGACAACATGTCCGTGGTGTGGTACATCAACAAGCAGGGCGGAACCAAGTCCTATCCCTTGTGTCGAGAAGCTCTCAGACTTTGGCAATGGGCGATCTCCTCTCATCGGTTTCTGGTAGCAATGCATATCCCCGGGAAAACCAACATAATAGCGGACAGATTGAGCAGAGCTATACTCATGCCTCACAAGTGGTCTCTCAAGCAATCCATAGTGGAGGAGATTTTTCAGAAGAGGGGACGCCCATGCTGCGATCTTTTTGCTACACCCCAAAACAGCAAATGCCCACACTTCTTCTCTCTCTTTCCACTTCCGGGCCATCCCCCCAGAGACGCTCTTACCCAAGATTGGCCCCGGGGACTTCTTTATGCTTTTCCCCCCTTTCCGTTGATACCTCAAGTACTCCAGAAAGCTACCGTCTTGAGAGCCAAAATGATTCTCATTGCCCCTTACTGGCCTCGACAAATTTGGTTCCCGTTCCTTCATCGCCATCTCATGGTGCAGCCTTGGCATCCGGATCCAATTCCAGATCTTCTGACCCACCAGTCGGGTCAACTGCACCGATCAATTCGTTCCCTCAACCTCACTGCTTGGTTGCTCCACTTCCTTCCTTAGCCAGGCTTCCTATGATCTCTAACCCCGTTAGAGATATAATAGTAGCTTCTCTAAAATCCTCTACCAGGAGGATTTACTCTAGTAAGTGGAAACGTTTCTCTTTTTGGGCAAAGTCAAAGAACATAGATCCTTTTACTGCCCCTATTCAATCGGTCTTGGACTTTCTTGCTGAAATTTTTCGCTACGGTTCTTCTGCTTCCACAGTTAAGGTCCAGTTAGCAGCAATCTCTAATTTCCATGTCGGATTTGCAGACCACAATATCATGTCTCACAAACTTTGTAAAGCTTTTCTCAGAGGGGTGTTCCTTCTTAAGCCCCCTGTTAGAGATCCTCCACCACAGTGGGACCTAAATCTAGTGCTGGCATCCTTGATACTTCCCCCTTTCGAACCGGCTGCTACATGCTCACTAAAATGTCTTTCTTGGAAGACTCTCTTTCTAGTTGCTATTACTTCGGCTAGGAGAGTGTCGGAACTACATGCCCTCTGTGTTCGTCCCCCTTACTTGGTCTTCCACAAGGATAGAGTGTCCTTAAGAACCAATCCATCCTTTTTGCCCAAGGTTGCTTCTAAAACAAATTTAAATCAATCCATTGACCTTCCTGTATTTTTTCCCAATTGTTCTAACAGGGCAGAACAAAAACTGCATTGCCTAGATGTTCATCGCCAACTCAGATATTATTTGGACAGAACAAAGCAATTTAGGAAATCTGATCAGCTTTTTCTTTCTATGCTGAAAATAGGAAAGGTCTTCCTGTTTCTAAAGTAACCTTATCCAGATGGCTATCGTCCACCATTTCTGACATTTATCAGCTGAGGGGCAAACAGCTGATCTCAAAACCTAAAGCGCATTCTACTAGAGGTCTAGCCACATCTACAGCTTTTCAGGCTAGACTACCCTTGGACACTATTTGTGCAGCAGCCACTTGGGCCACTCCTCATACCTTCATTTCTCATTACAAATTGGATTTGGCCTCCAGGGACAGGGCAAGTTTTGGTTCCACAGTTCTCAAGAGTCTGTTCCATTGAGCCACCCAGGATAGGGGTGCTAGGGACGCGGTCCCATCCAGCAAGAATGAAGGCGAGATTGACAACTTAACATTTAGAAGTTATGTACCTACCATAACGTTCCATGTTAGTTGTCTTCTCTCGCTTCTTTCTTGCGTCCCTCCCTCCTGTCCCCCTAGCCTGGACAGACCTTGTTTTTCCCCTTTTCAGGGAGATTGTTCTCCCTCGGACACCAGTTAGCTCGGGATCTCTGTTACCTGGTTCCTCTTACAGTCTTCTAGGCTAATTATTCTGCTTTCCTTGTAGAAAGATTGCAGGCAGTTTTCCTCTAGATACCAAACGAGATCTGGGTAATTACCACCTTGCATCATGGGATATAGGGCTGCCTCTAGCTGGTAAAAGTGATTCTCGAGCTTAGCAAGTGCCGAGTCGGAGCCGAGGATCGGCTCCGAACCCATCCAGCAAGAAAGAAGGCGAGAGAAGACAACTAACATGGAACGTTATGGTAGGTACATAACTTCTACGTTTGGCATAGTGGTATGTTGCTCTGACTGTTTTGCATGAGGTCCTGGGTTCAAGACTTGGCAGTAAAATGTATGGTGATAGCACATTTTATTCTAGCAATTTTTCAAGATTATACAAGCAATGTTTAAAATTTGTCCCTGGTTTTTGGGCTTTTGTCCCCCTCCCCCCAATAAATGTTGGCTTTTTCCAGATTTCTTGTGCTGCAAAGTTGAGATATACAGCTGAGTGGCTAGCAGATTTTACAAGGAGCTGAGAGCTGCAGGGGAAGAGAAGTTTAGTGCTGCTTATGCTGAGTCTGCTTGCTTTGTTAATAGCACAGCAGGTAGTATACTTGCTTTTGATACAGACGGCTGTGGGTTCTACTCCCACAGTATGTAGATGCATTGCTGATACTGTACTGTGTTGTAAAGGGGGTGGATGCTGCAGTCCTCTTTGGCAAAGATACCTAGTAACTATGAACCTGTTACCAGTTTGCCATCCAATCTCTATTGCAATATTGTTAGCTTATCATTTTTTCTTAATTTAACATAGGCAATTTATTCCTCAAGGGCAACAGGTACTTTATTTGTAAATGAAACAATGAAATATAAAGTTGTTTGCTAGCAGCATCCTCTTCATTAGTTACAGATCTCTTTAATTTGGAATTATTTAGATGACTTTGACTTCTTCAGAGATTGTGCATATTTACTAATACTGGTGTATTGTAGAAGTTTGAGTAGACTTTTATGATGGAAATGTTCAGAATTGGGCAGTTTTGTCATTATTGGTGCATGCATTTTGTTTCATTGTTTACTGGAAACATGTTCAAAACAATAATTTAAAATGCCCTCTAACAACTGTACTGTATTATACAAGGAATATTAGTTAATACAATCAGGAAGGTGTATCAAAGAACACATGTATGTTTCATGTGCAAGGGGACTATAATTTGAAAACAGCCCAAAGTTAATCTTTATCTGCCAATGGCAAATGTATTTTCTTTGAATGTGGGTTTCAATGCTGTTTCAATGAAGAAGTTTTAATACTAAGTATTTTCATTGTGAAACTGCATTGCTTTGTTCAGCAGATGTCTGCTAGTGTTTGTGCTGTAAAATGCAAAATAAAACTTTCAAATGAAGTCCAAATCATCACAGAAGTAAAGCAGTATACACATTACAGTGTTTATGGTAAATGGGGCGAAATAGCCAGGTACGGGGACATTGGAATGGCTGCAGGGGGGAGGCTCCATTCAAACATGATTTTGTGAGGGGTGTAGGGCAGCAAACTCCAAGACAGCCCTGGCTGAACTATACCTCTCAACTGTCCAGATTTTTACAAAATGAATACATTTTTGCGTCTTATTTTTGGTTTGTTCCTCATAAAATTTGTGGTTTTCTGGCAAATCATTTAGGAATTAAGTCACTAAATAATGACAGACATTGAGTTTCAGACTTCATAACCTTCAGAAAAATGCATACTAAACCAAGACCTGTTATTCTATCAGCTGTCTAAGTTTATACAAGAGAAATTTGTAATACTGTTTGTATGTTCCTCCAATATGTTTGGCCTTGTCCAAATTTCCTGCATTAAGAGGTTGAGAGGTATGTGCAAATAAATCACTTTATAGAATTAGGAATATCCAAACCTCTCAATTGTCCCTGATTTTTGGCTCAAAATGTTGCTCTCCCCCTAATAATCCCTCCACAAAATGGCATTCTTGGAAGAAAATGTTATAAATAACTGTAATGATTAGAGTTATAGATTACTTTTATTTCAGAAATGCATGTAGATTCTTTTATTTTTTTCAGCTGCTCAAGTTAACAGTACTAATATTAAAGTGTCCCTTATTTGAAAGTTTCCCAGCTGTATTGTGTGGCAATTTTATATTTTTGCATCACATTTTTTGTCCATTTTTCATAAAATTGTGGTTTTCTGGCAAATTAGTGGCAAATCATTAAAGATTGAAGTTAGAAAATAATGACAGCCATTTGAGTTTCAGATTTCATACCCTTCAGAAAATTCATACTAATGCAAGACCTACTACTGTTCTATTATCTTTCTAAGTTTATAAGAGCAATATTTAAAAATTGTCCTTATTTTTGGGCCTTTGTCCCACTTCTGTGTATGGCTTTGTCCAGATTTCTTGCTCTGAGGTTGAGAGGTATGACAAATGTGTCAGAGCCATCACCGTCAGCCAGAGACATTTCAAATTGTGAGATACTTGTTGCACCCCACTCCCCTATGTAGTGACTCTGGATGTGTCCATACAAGGCAAGGAGCAGTTATGCAGTGTAAGTGTGCAGAGTATTCCCCCATCCAAGGCAGACACAAGTATGACAGTGGCCTTTCATCTGTCCTTGATTTTGCAGAATGTCCTGGTTTTCTGTCATTTTTATACTGTTGATTTATGCTTCTTATTATTCAGAAAAGGCATGCTGTTGCAGTGCCCTGTTGCTCTGTGTTTAAGTAGCAATGCTTTAATGACCATCAGATAAGCTTGTCTGAGATTGTAAGATGCAAGTAAGCTTTAATAAGCATACTGTTAAAGAATTATCAACATTGAAAGCCTTTCTGTTGTTGCCATGCAGAGAATATGTACATAACTAGATAACGTATAAGCCTTAGGTATTGAAATGCATATGACAAGTATTTGTAATAAAGGACAGGATTACAGTATTTTCAGAAGCTCATTACATTTGTTGGAGACTTGCAGTCATCTTTGCAGACTTTACCCATAAACTAAACAGAATGACAATCTATCATGTGGAGTCCATGACCTATGCGGTAATCCTTTAAGCAATTTTACTTTGATCATGTTTTCCCCATGAAACAAGTAGATAGTTGTCAGACAGCAGGACTTTTTTGATAAGAAACATTTTTACAAGTGGGGGTATCACAGAGATTGCTACTTTCAGCATGCTACTTGGTACTTTTATAAAGCTGAATATAAATTATAATTATAACTGCAGTGCAAGGAGAAGTGGTTTAAGTTGACTGCTGCTTGTTTTTTTTATACTTGATTTTGACTGGCATTCCAGTAATGTATTTAAAAAGTAATTTATTTTTTCATGTTTCACAGCCTTTTTGTTTCCATCTAGATATTAAGTAAGCTGTCATGTAGCCAATGCGCTGAAATATTTTTTTTCTTCTACACTTCATTCTGTCTTGATTGGACTCTCGTAATGATGGTCTGGCCACTCAGGGCAGCGTATTTAAAGTTCCAGTAGTATTGTTTTTGTGCATAGTCCTGCCCCTTTCTAGTTGACCACACCCCTTCCCATTGGCTCTACCCATTCAGCTGTCTCCTGCAGCCCCCCCCCCCCTTTGATTTGAAGTCACCAGCCACCACTGGGGTTAGAGTAAGGGTTAGGTAAAGGGATAGAGTCAGTGTTGTGCACATTTTGTGTTGTCTGTATTCTGTGGCCTTTTGTCTTGTGCAGACGTACAATTAGGGAAAGGATTTTTAGTAATGTAATGTGTAGGATTAGGGTTAAGGGCAAGGGTGAGGTTAGGGTTATGGCTAGGGTTTGATGGTGCAGTGCAAACTGTTTTGAAAGCAATGTGTAGAAGTGTATAGAGAGTCTGTGATTGTGTAATTTCTTGTCATAGGAGTTATTATGGAAGCAAATCTAGCAGAGTATGTGTGGACTGCAAAGGTCAGCATCATGTTGTACCTCCAGATTGGTCAGCATCATGTTGTACCCCCAGGTTGGTCCACATCATGTTGTATCCCCATATCTGTGGATGTTTGTGTTTGTACTCTAGTACTGATTCACTGGGTGTGGTGTTTTTTTTCTTTCCTTTCTGCGTGGCTGTGTGACCATGGAGTTGGAAAAGTTCCCCACACTGGGTTTTTTTCCCACAAAAAATATTTTTAATGCTATATTTGTTTTGGAGAAGGTTTTCTATCAAATGAGTTTTCAATGAAATGGGTTCAGCCATCTGGGAATAAATCAAATGACATAGACCAAAGATATGGATGTAGATGTAATGATAGCTTAATATAGGATAGATATGGAATGACACCATGTAAATTAATTACTGCTGCAAAATACTACAACAGTGTTGATTGACCACAAAAGAACAAAACTAAAAACACCAAGAACAAAATACTTGTATTCTAACTTTATGTCTTGGAACATGCGGGTGCCGTGCATACACCTACCACTAATAGACCAGCACCAAGATTGCACAATCCCAGGGAAATTACATATACCCCAATCCGTTCCTCCTTGGAGCCGATACTTTTGGCCCGCCTCCCTCTTCTATCGGAGCGGAGCCATCGGAGCCGATCTTCAAGGTGATCCAGGTTGTCAGACCATGACCTAGAGAGAGTGGTCAGTAGATTGCTCAAGTCACAGGTACTGGCCCAAATGCTACACAGTCCGTCTCAGCAGGCGACTGTTGGTCCACACCCGTTACAGTTCCTCCTTCAACTCTACCCCAGAGTTTGGAGTTGGAGTCTTCGGGCAGGGTTACTGCTACGGCTGGAGGACGGATACCCCTTCTGTTCCTTCAGCCCCTACTCTTATCTCCTCTTCCTTAGAGGATTCGGTGGTCGGGCTTCCATGGTCTCCTCCGAGGGGTGAGTGGCATCGGACCCTTGTCCGAGCCCGCTCTTCCCTTGGAGCCTCGGCCTTGGTGAGCTCGGCTCCGACATCTGCCTCGGAGACTTCCTTTCGGTGACCCTGGAGTTCCTAGCTCTTGGAGCGGGTCTCGGACCTGCCTGGGAGGGAGCATTCAAGTGATGAAGAGTGTACCGGCCACTGGTAACAGTCAGCAGCCTCTTCCCGTAGCTCCTCCCTCTGTTGTACCTGTTGACATCTCTGCCACTTCTCTTGCTACAGGACCCAGAGATCCTCCGCCTCAGGTTTCCCCATTGGGAATTTCCCCTCTTCCGAGGATTCTCCTGATGTTTCGGGAGATCCTCCTAGGAAGAGGACTTGTAAGAGGAAGCATGTAGACTCCCTGAGTCTGTCACTGGATACTGACTTTGATGAGTCAGAGGGATCCCCTAGATCCCCTCTGAGGATGTCTCCTTCTCAGACATCCTAGAACTTGAAACAGAGGGAAACTGGCCTCCAACAATCCCTCTGAGGATGAGTCAGTATACCTAGAGGCGTTTGGATCTCGGCCCTCCACCTCCTGGGTGTCTCCGCCTTTCGACCCCTTATGCAAGTTATAGCACGAAGGCGTGGACAGCTCCTGACTCTGTAGAGCCAGTCCCTAGGAGGCCTTCTAAATTTATAACTGCCCCTAGTGACAAACAATTCCTTACAAAGGGTGTCCCGCTGATGCCATGGTGTTGGCTGCGGCCACCAAAAGGAACTTGCAGATCCTTCCGTGCCCGTCCATCCTCCTAATAAGGACTCTAGGACCATGGATAGGTACGGCAAGCGGATGTTTTCCTCAGCGACCTTTGCTATGCGTCGCTGAATTATCTTTGTCACTTCACCAGACTCCAGAGAGATATCCTGAAGGAGCTGGGAGAAGTAGTTCAGGATCCTACAGCTGCAGGGGCCCAAGAAAAGATTGCTTCGCAGCTAGGAACCCTCAATTCCATTGCTAACTCCTCCATGCGGCTAATATCTTATGCTGCTGATGGAGCGAGTAGAGCCGCAGGCACAGGTGTGGCTCTTAGACGCCAAGCCTGGATGCGGCTATGTGATTTTATGGATCCTTTAAGGCGTCCTTCACAAATTCTCCCTTTGATGGGTCAGCTTTGTTTGGCCCTCAGGTGAAGGAAACCTTGACCAGGTGTGAGCAGGACGGCAAGACTCTTTCTGCTGTTGGAGTCCGTTTTTCCACCCCTTCTAGGCCTTATCCCAAAGGACAGAAGGGTGGGAAGATGTGGTTCCGTAAATCCCAAGGAGTCACGCCGGATTCACGTGGTCAGTTTACCCCTAGAGGCAGAGGGGGTAACAACAACAGACACCGCTCTAGAGGCAGAGGGGTCCGAAGAACCAGGGCAACAGGGAGTCTCTTCCTGATAAGCCTTTTCAGCATCCCTGAGGTGTTGCCCGGCTGTCCCTCCTTGGAGGCAGTCGGGGGAAGATTATCACTGTACCCAGAAGCCTGGCATTCCCTCACTCAAGACAGATGGGTACAGTCGATCATATCCAAGGGTTACATAATTCCTTTCGAGGAAAGTCCCTTCCCCTCAA
This sequence comes from Protopterus annectens, assembly GCF_019279795.1. Taxonomy (NCBI): domain Eukaryota; kingdom Metazoa; phylum Chordata; order Ceratodontiformes; family Protopteridae; genus Protopterus; species Protopterus annectens. The sequence goes on along the minus strand of NC_056750.1, from coordinate 808,202,892 downwards.
GTTCCCTTCCAGATGTACCACCCGGTCTAAGGGACATTGCAGAGTTAGAGATCGCAAAACTACTGCAAAAAAGAGCCATTCAGCCAGTCACAATAGACCATTCAGAGCCCGGAATCTACTCAAGGTTCTTTTTGGTCCCCAAAAAGACGGGAGACTGGAGACCAATATTGGATCTCAGCAGACTCAACAAGTCTGTCAGGAAGACAAGATTCCGAATGGTCACTCTTCAGTCAATTCTGCCCTTCTTACAGAAGGACAACTGGATGTGCTCAATAGATCTTCAGGATGCGTACTATCACATCAAAATTCACAGACGCTCCAGGAGATTTCTCCGCTTTCGGCTGGGGTCCAGTCATTTCCAGTTCAGAGCCCTGCCCTTTGGTCTCACTACAGCCCCCAGAGTGTTCACCAAATGCATGGCAGTGGTCACGGCTCACCTGAGACGTCAAGGATTCCAGGTGTTTCCGTATCTCGACGACTGGCTCCTGTCAGCCACCACCAGGCATCAGCTTATACAAGCCAGGGATTACACAATAGACCTTTGTTCTCATTTGGGCATCTCAGTCAACTACGAAAAGTCATCCTTATCGCCCTGCCAGTCTATTACCTTCATAGGCAAACTTAAACACTGTTCGGATGTCAGGTACCCCTACAGAACAAAGAGTTTCAGACATTCAGACTCATGTCAGGATCATTCTGGCCAGCAAAAGGGTACAGGCCAGAAAGGTTCTACAGGTATTAGGTCTTATGGCTGCGGCCATCACTCTTCTTCCCTGGCTCGATTCTACATGCGCCTCCTTCAGTGGATGCTGTTCACACAGTGGTCATACCAGCAACTCCCAATGCGTCACCAGATTCTGGTGACTCAAACATGCAAAGAACATCTTGCTTGGTGGATCACATCGTCTCAGGTTCACCAAGGCAGGTGCTTTGTGCCTCCGTCCGATAGCCACTGTCACCACGGATGCCTCCCTGATCGGGTGGGGGTCATTATCAGGGCAGGATGGTTCATGGGACGTGGCAACTGCTCGAGTACCATCTGCACATAAATGTCCTGGAGATGAGAGCAGTGCTTTTAACGTTGCAAGCCCTCAACGACTTTCTTCCCGTAGGGACAATTGCAGTCCACACAGACAACATGTCTGTAGTTTGGTATATCAACAAACAGGGCGGAACCAAGTCCTACCCCTTGTGTCGAAGCGCTCAGACTATGGCAATGGGCGATCTCCTCTCATCGGTTTCTGGTAGCAACGCATATCCCTGGGAAAACCAACATTATAGCGGACAGATTGAGCAGAGCTATTCTCATGCCTCACGAGTGGTCTCTCAAGCAATCCATAGCGGAAGAGATTTTTCTGGAATGGGGTCGTCCATGTTGCGATCTTTTTGCTACTCCCCAAAACAGCAAATGTCCAGACTTCTTCAGCCTCTTCCTTCTATCAGGCCATCCCCAGAGACGCTCTGACCCAGGATTGGCCCCAGGACTTCTTTATGCCTTTCCTCCATTTGCTCTGATCCCACAGGTGATCCAGAAAGCTACCGTTTTGAGAGCCAAATTGATTCTCATTGCCCCTTACTGGCCTCGACAAGTTTGGTTCCCGTTCCTCCATCGTCACCTTTTGGTGCAGCCGTGGCATCTGGACCCAGTGCCAGATCTACTGATTCACCAATCCGGTCAGCTGCACCGGTCAATCCCTTCTCTCAGCCTCACAGCATGGTTGCTCCACTTCCTTCCTTAGCCAGGCTTCCTTTGATCTCTAACCCTGTTAGAGACATTATAGTAGCTTCACTAAAATCCTCTACCAGGAGGATTTACACAAGCAAATGGAAACGTTTCTCTTATTGGGCTAAGGCCCAAAATATTGATCCTTTTACTGCCCCTGTTCAGGCAGTTCTGGACTTCTTAGCAGAGATTTTCCATGCAGGCTCCTCTTCTTCCACAGTCAGAGTTCAGTTGGCTGCTATTTCTAATTTTCATGTCGGGATAGCAGATCATAATATTATGTCTCATAGACTCTGCAGGGCCTTTTTGAAAGGAATTTTCCTACTAAAGCCTCCAATCAGGAATCCTCCCCCTCAGTGGGATTTAAATTTAGTGCTGACATCCTTGATTCTTCCCCCCTTCGAGCCAGCTGTTTCTTGTTCCCTGAAATATCTTTCTTGGAAAACTTTATTCCTAGTGGCTATTACATCTGCCAGGAGGGTGTCTGAACTTCATGCTCTTTCGGTTCGACCCCCCTATTTGATTTTTCACAAAGACAGAGTGTCTTTGAGAACTAATCCATCCTTTTTACCTAAGGTCGCTTCAAAGAACAATCTGAATCAATCTATTGATCTCCCTGTATTTTTTCCCAACTATTCAGATAGAGCTGAACAAAAGCTACATTATCTTGATGTCCACCGTCAGCTTAGATATTATTTGGACAGAACAAAAAAATTTAGAAAATCTGATCAACTTTTTGTTTCCTATGCGGATAATAAAAAAGGCCTTCCTGTTTCTAAAGTGACTTTGTCCAGATGGCTTTCTTCGGTCATCACTGAAATTTATACGATCAGGGGAAAGCAGCTGTGCTCAAAACCTAAAGCACATTCAACTAGGAGTTTAGCTACTTCTACAGCTTTTCAAGCTAGACTGCCTTTAGACACTATTTGTGCAGCGGCCACTTGGGCCACTCCTCACACGTTTGTTTCCCATTACAAATTGGACTTGGCCTCCAGGGACAGAGCCAGTTTTGGCTCTACAGTCCTCAAGAGTTTGTTCCATTGAGCCACCCAGGATAGAGGTGCTAGGGACGGTCCCATCAAGCAAGAATGAAGGCGAGATTGACAACTTAACATTGAAGTTATGTACCTACCATAACGTTCCATGTTAGTTGTCTTCTCGCCTTCTTTCTTGCGACCTCCCTCCTTCCCCCTGGCCTGGACAGACCTTGTATAAGAAACTATAATACTAAAGACCATTCAGACCTGGTCCTTTTTCCATTTGTAAGTCTCTTCTTCCTTGGGAAATATTGTTTATGCTTGGTGTTATTGCCCTTTTGTCAACAAACGAGATCTGGGTACTTCCTGCCTTGCATCATGGGATATGGGGCTGCCTCGAGCTGGTAAAAGGAGTTCTCGAGCTAAAGCAAGTGCCGAGTCGGAGCCGAGGGATCGGCTCCGAACCCATCAAGCAAGAAAGAAGGCGAGAGAAGACAACTAACATGGAACGTTATGGTAGGTACATAACTTCTTATTTTTACAAGTGGGGGTATCACAGAGATTGCTACTTTCAGCATGCTACTTGGTACTTTTATAAAGCTGAATATAAATTAGCAAGGAGAAGTGGTTTAAGTTGAGTGCTGCTTGTTTTTTTTATACTTGATTTTGACTGGCATTCCAGTAATGTATTTAAAAAGTAATTTATTTTTTCATGTTTCACAGCCTTTTTGTTTCCATCTAGATATTAAGTAAGCTGTCATGTAGCCAATGCGCTGAAATTTTTTTTTTCTTCTACACTTCATTCTGTCTTGATTGGACTCTCGTAATGATGGTCTGGCCACTCAGGGCAGCGTATTTAAAGTTCCAGTAGTATTGTTTTTGTGCATAGTCCTGCCCCTTTCTAGTTGACCACACCCCTTCCCATTGGCTCCACCCATTCAGCTGTCTCCTGCAGCCCCCCCCCTTTGATTTGAAGTCACCAGCCACCACTGGGGTTAGAGTAAGGGTTAGGTAAAGGGATAGAGTCAGTGTTGTGCACATTTTGTGTTGTCTGTATTCTGTGGCCTTTTGTCTTGTGCAGACGTACAATTAGGGAAAGGATTTTTAGTAATGTAATGTGTAGGATTAGGGTTAAGGGCAAGGGTGAGGTTAGGGTTATGGCTAGGGTTTGATGGTGCAGTGCAAACTGTTTTGAAAGCAATGTGTAGAAGTGTATAGAGAGTCTGTGATTGTGTAATTTCTTGTCATAGGAGTTATTATGGAAGCAAATCTAGCAGAGTATGTGTGGACTGCAAAGGTCAGCATCATGTTGTACCTCCAGATTGGTCAGCATCATGTTGTACCCCCAGGTTGGTCCACATCATGTTGTATCCCCAGATCTGTGGATGTTTGTGTTTGTACTCTAGTACTGATTCACTGGGTGTGGTGTTTTTTTTCTTTCCTTTCTGCATGGCTGTGTGACCATGGAGTTGGAAAAGTTCCCCACACTGGGTTTTTTTCCCACAAAAAATATTTTTAATGCTATATTTGTTTTGGAGAGGGTTTTCTATCAAATGAGTTTTCAATGAAATGGGTTCAGCCATCTGGGAATAAATCAAATGACATAGACCAAAGATATGGATGTAGATGTAATGATAGCTTAATATAGGATAGATATGGAATGACACCATGTAAATTAATTACTGCTGCAAAATACTACAACAGTGTTGATTGACCACAAAAGAACAAAACTAAAAACACCAAGAACAAAATACTTGTATTCTAACTTTATGTCTTGGAACATGCGGGTGCCGTGCATACACCTACCACTAATAGACCAGCACCAAGATTGCACAATCCCAGGGAAATTACATATACCCCAATCCCTGTATTACACAGATCTCACACTACCAGTGTCAGTCACCAGTATCTGACTTGGCACTAAACAGGATAGGTGAAAAATTGTTGATTAAGGCAATGTTCAGTCAGTATAGCAGAACATGTATATATGTATACAGCTGTGGCACAGACAATCCAGATATTTATTTATACATTTGTTAACCGGTAAGTATACTGCTCCAAAGACTCCTTTTAGGCATGACATGGGCCATTTGGCAATAGAAAGACAGAACTGTACAATGAAATAAATACAGCAATAACAGTACAAGCATATATTACACTCACAAACAATATAATGTCCTAGTAAGAAACAAATACTCATAATGATAAGGTAATATGGTAGAAAGGCAATGGGTTAATAAATATAGAACATAGTAGATTACGAACAGTGTTGAAGTGTGTGTGATGTGATGAGGAGAGTGGAGGTTGAGTGAAGTGGGAATGACGGGGTAATTTTAAGGAGGATGGAGTGAGACAGATAAGTCAAAGATATCCTTAGCCTATACTTAAAAAGTAAAAAAGGTAGCTACAAGTGTAGTAATATAATACTGAAACAGAGTTGAAAAGATGAAAGGTTGATGAGTAGCTAGATGGTGACGGCTGATGACAGAGCCTTAGCTGGTGCATTTGGCACCAAATACCATTTCTCTGTCTGGCACCGCTCAACTCAAAGTAGTGTAAAAGCAAAACAAAAAGGGGAAGGGGGACAGAAAAAAAAACACAAAAAGAGAAAGGTCTGTTCCCTGATCTGGCATTCCTCACCAGATCCATATTCAATCTTCCAATACCCTCAACTTCTTAAAAAAAAAAGAAGTCCTGCAAGACTTTAAAAAATGTTTCTCTACTTTCACAACTAACAAACCAATTTCTACATTTGAAACAAGTGATTTGCTATAACTTAAATACCACACATGAAACTCTGAAGCGCTTCAGTCCTGCCTCCTGAGCACAAAAGCAGTATTGACATTAATTTTTGTGCCAGCATTTAGAAATGCCAGTATGTAAATTAATTCCACTACTGCTCTCCCATTCACAGTCCCTAACACCTTGCGCCAGGGCTGACTGCCACATTTGCCTCCCCAGCTACACTTCTGGCTGAGGGGTAGAAAAGGCTGGTAAGTATTAGGTGCAAGAGTAAATAAACCAAAGTTAAACAATGTTTCAAACAAGGAGGAGTAGTGTAAAGAGGGTAAGATAAAGAAAGAGTGGAAGGAAGTGAAAGAGAGTTATAATGAAATAAGTACGCAATTTGGCTAGAAATTCTTTAATGGAGAAGAAGAACTGATGCAATGTTACAGGAGTACAGGGCTAGTGGATGGTGGCTTAGCCATGACTAAGTAGTGACACTAAAAGGATTGTTTGGTGTGTTACAGAGGTAAATGTATTGTTATCATACAGATTGTCTATTCCATAGCTGTTTGTGCCTGTTGGTTGATTGCACAATTTATCAGATGTTGATGCGCTCGACTTTTATCTAGTCGACTACACCAGTGTAAGTTGTGATTACACTTTTGTTGTGGTAGCACAGCTGTGGAGCATAGATAAGTAAGGAGGTATGAGAAAGAAGCCACTCGTGCAAGGGAGAAGTTGGGGTGATGCCATATCATGAAAGGAGATACTGCCAGCACAGCTCATTTTTGTAGGATGCTTGTGTTACAAATGTATTAGAACTGTATGTCATGTATATATCAAAATGCTGGTACAGACGTGTGTGTTGAAAAGATTTTTGCAAAGTGCTTGAAATGTATCCAAAGTGTACCCTACTGGAACAGAACAGAAATGTGCATGCAATATAGTAACTGTTTAGATGTATGTATTTTAACAGTGGAAACTGGGATACAGGAGCTTAAACTCAGTCTTGTAAATTTTAGAAAAATAGCTGAAATTAAGTTACCTTATGGCTATGCAATAAAAGATTATATCTTTCAGCTTCAATGCAGTAAGAAGACTAAAACTAGGGAGCTTTCTGTAATGTCTTGGAATGTTTCATTGTTTTATGACTCCACCATTTGCCAAAGATATGAGGAAAAGTCCTTGTCTATGTATTTTTACAGATAGATGTTAAATGCTACCAGCTGCCATCAATGGTTGTTTTGTGGCCTGGGAACAAGGAGTCAGATGACAACAAATGTCATTCTTTAAGCTAGCCCGGCAGTAATATTTGAGATATTAATTTGAGAACTCTCTGAGAGAGACGCAGCATTCTGTATTCTGTCTTTGACATGACAACTACAAGATCCATTCACCTCATCTGCCTTGCTCTGATGAAGGAAGTTTCTAGGATGTAGTAATTCTCTTAGATACAGTCAGGAATATAGCAACGTTTAATTTAGATATTTTCCTTTATTTATTTAAGACTGTCCTGCAATGTCATTTTAAATATTTCCTGTGATTTTGAACTCTGACGTTACTGAAACTATATATTTAGTATTGTCTTGTTCTTGCATTATGTATTATTAAATATATTTAAAACTTTCATTGTGGATGATCTGTCTAGAGATATTTAAGTTCTGAGAGTACTTGCATATTTATTTAGTGATACTGTGGGCCACTCCTAATAGCTTTGCTCTTGATCAAACTACAGTTTGTATTAACAGTAACATTACACAATAAGATTGGACACCCTTTGTTAAGGGCCTTGAAGTAGCTGATTAGGAGCTGGCTGGTGGCAGTGATAACTACTTTATGGTGTGGACAAAAGTGGGTATTGCTAATAATCCTGTGCCAGCCTTTCCTAGATATATGTGTGTGTGCGTGTGTGTGTGTGTGTGTGTGTGTGTGTGTGTGTGTGTGTGTGTGTGTGTGTGTGTGTGCATGTACGTGTGTGTAAATCAAACCTCAAAGAGTGTGTGTGTGAGCTACTTGGGTAGGGACACGAAGCCCTGTTTGGACAGAGAAGGTGCTGAAGTTTTCGTTTGGCCACTCAGCTGAGATCACAGCTCTATAACACGTGTGTGTGTGTGTGTGTGTGTGTGTGTGTGTGTGTGTGTGTGTGTGTGTGTGTGTGTGTGTGTGTGCACACGCATGTGTTTCTGTGTATAAAATGTAACACACTGTGATGGTTCTCCCAAATGAAAGGTAGAAGATCATTAAAAAATGACAAACCTGATTTAAGTATGTTGTTTGTAAATATTTGCATGGTGATTCTGTAACTGTGACTATGCATGGGTGTACATATGCACACACACACACACACACACACACACACGCTTGTGTGTGTGTGTGTGTGTGTGTGTGTATATACATAGATATGTATATGTATTTATATATGTGTGTGTGTATACATGTATATGTGTATATATATATATATATATATATATATATATATATATATATATATATGGGTCTACTACTAATGCCCGAACGATTCCCGGAAAACTCACGCCAGATGACCGACAGGTAAGTGTACCGACAGGGTGATTTGCCGACAGCGGAAAGACCGACAAGGAATGTGCGATCGCGACACGGTAAGTGTGCGATGGTGACGGAGTTAGGAGCGGTCAGGTAAGTGCTCGAGATTGTGGGATGTCGGGTTAGGCTGTGGGAAAGGTGAGTGTGTGTCGGAGGTATGGTTCGGGTAAGGTAAGTGTGTGCTAGTGAGGGACTGTAGTTTAGGACGGGTTAAGTGAGTTAGGGTTAGAGTGCAGGTAGATGTGTGAGCTTGGGCTAGGGGTGGGTTAAGTGAGTTAGGTTAGGGTGCAGGTAGGTGATGTGCGTTAATTAGTGTGCCTTGGGCTAGGGCTGGGTTAAGTGAGTTAGCGTTAGGGTGCAGCTAGCTGAAGTGTGCGATAGTGTCGGACCTTAGGGTTAGGGTTTGGCTCAGGGCTAGTGTGTATGCTATGTAGTGTCGCTGTTGTTTACGTTCCGTGTCGGTGTAATGGTGTTCGTGTAATGGTGTTTGTGTTGTGTGATGTCGGTCATCTGGCGTCGGAGTTTTATATAATTAGTAGTAGACCCATATATATATGGGTCCCTTCAGATTGTTGAAACATCACATAATCGAAGACCACATCGTTGAGACGAAAATATCAAAAACCCATTTCAGCGAATCACTGCAGCAACAAAGATCTTCCCAGGGTGAGTAACCTGTTGTCCAACAAGGTGAACTTTGCCCTTTTCTCAACTGTAGTGTGATCTCGGAGTTGGTATATTTAGTTGGGGGGGGGTGTGTGGAGTTAGGGATAGTGCGTTTAGGTTTTATTACTTTTTGGATGAGTGGTTACTTAACCCTGAGAAGATCTTCGTTGCTGCAGTGGTTTGCTGAAATGGGTTTTTGATATTGTCATCTCGAGAATGTGGTCATCGATGTGGGATTTTGATCTGAAGTAGACCCATATAGATCTACATATATATATATATATATATATATATATATATATATATATATATATATATAGATATCTATATATATATATGGATTCACTTCATAATCTCGAAATACTGAACTATCGAATTTCAGTATCACGAAACTATGAAGTTGAATACTATAAACACAGAACATACACAAACCCAACACCCAAAATCATGAATCCGCAAACTCCCGAAAAACACACATCACACACTACAAAACACATACATACACAAACGTACATACCTCCCAACACTTCCCTGCAACAAACATAACATACACGCACACAACCAAACACATAAACACACCTACCCTTAGTATATGCAGGGAGGCTGCACCCCCCCCTACACCCCCCCCATGTGGGGGGCTGTGCCCCCCCACTTATATATACTAACTCCGAGGTTGCACAACACTCCATAACACACACAATGCAGCACCGCACATTCCACACATCCCCACACAAACACACATCACAAACACACAAACACCAGCACTCCCAGCACTAACACATTCACACTGCACAACACCTACCCTAACCCATACCTCAAACATCCCAACACACTCAAACACACACAAACACTCCCCAATACCCTAAAAAAGTACACTTACCTAACGCGCTATCCGTACCGCGGGTTCGACATTCTGCATTCGACATTTCCAGGTTCTCGGTTTCCATCCATTCGACTTTACAGGCTTGAAATTCTAAAATTCGATATTTTAGCATTTCGCGCATGTAAAGTGAACCCATATATATATATATATATATATAGAGAGAGAGAGAGAGAGAGAGAGAGAGAGAGCTAGGACTTTTGAAAGAAAGTTCAAAAGGCCGAATCCATTACCACAGAACACACTTTAACGAAAGCGCTTTCATCGAAAAAGCGCTTTCGTTAAAGTATGTTAAAAAACCCCACAAAATCTACTTGAGTGGTATGGGGCAAGCCCCCCTAACCCCCCCATGTGGGGGGCTACGCCCACACCCCTACTTTAATATTCTCACTCCGAAGTCGGACTACAAGCATACTTAAACGAAAGTGGCACTTCAGTGAACAGCACTTTCGCGCAAGTATGCTCACCAAATTGGGATTAGGTGAAAGATGCAGTCGAGCATCTGTATGGATCCTATATATATATATATATATATATATATATATATATATATATATATATATATATACACACACACACACACACACATATGCATACTGTTTAGAAGTTAGGCAGTTTCATAGGTAGCTTGCAGTAAAAGGAACCACTGAGGAGCCAAGTTTAAATTCCTAGTTGCTTGGCAATTCTGTCTGCTTTAGTAACTTTTCTCCAGATCAAACAGTAGAGAAATTAGGGCATCAAACCATGTACCCCAGGAACTACAAGTCACAGCCTTAACCCTCTGCCCCAACGTTTTTCTTAAAGGAGAATTAGGACTGAATAATTCTGCTGCATATCAAACCGAATGAGAATCAAAGCTATGACATTATGAACCAGTGGTAAATACTCAAAATATATGTGTGGACTATATTTATCTGACTAGAGAGGTTACCAGTGGAACACTGGTAAGTACTATTCACAGGAAAGAAACTTACTCTAACATGTTGATGCATTTCAACAGCTGCCATCCACTATGTCAAAAATGAGATAGTTAAAGACCAAATGGTAAGGCTATCTCGCCTCATAAGTGACAATGAACTTTTTTCCAAAGAGATTTTTTTCATTAATTGGTATATTTAAAGACAGGGGGCATCCTTTGGGGTTGCTCCTGAAAATTAAGAAAGAGGTTCTGATTAAAAGGGGCACTACATTTAAGCCGATTTTAAAAGCAGGATTAATGGTCAGTAGAGTGGCTAAGGACAACTTTGATTCACATGTCTTGGTATTACAGTATAATGAATAGACACCAACATTAGTGGCTAGTATAAAAAGCTTATGGGAAGTACATTTTGACAAAGCAATGAAAGAAAAATTAGGGTTCCAACCAAGGATAGTCTATAGTAGGGGTAAGAACCTTAAAAATATGTTGGAGAGTGGAGTTACCACAAAAGTTATACATAGATCATTAATGTACAAATGTGGAGCATGTAAGGTTTGTAAAAACATTAATGATGGCACCAGTGTGTTGGGGGGGGGGGGAGGGTTATGAACATACCATAGGATGCCCTGGAAGATGTAATTGCAATACCACCATGGTAGTTTACTTAGCCACGTGCCTATCCTGTCCAAGATTTTATGTAGAAAAGACCATCAGGAGACTTCGTACCGTACTGTAGAGCAATTGAGGGATAGTAAAAATAAAAACACCCATAGTGCCCTTTATATTCATACCTTGGAATGTCCAAATTTCAAAAGATTTGTATTTTTTTTATTGATAGGGTTTGTAGTGATGTTAGGGGGTGGATGTTAAATTTGAGTTGGAAATTAGTGAGGCTAAGTGGCAGTTTAGACTGAATGCCTGCTGCAAACCTGGGTTGAATGATTTTGTTTCATTAGCCCCCTTTTTGAAACGGGCTACAGAAATATGAGTTGTTTACATTCAAGAAATTATTTTCTTTTTTACAATTTTACTGCTGTCTGTTATTACTATCATTTTTTGTCTTACTTTTTGTGTATTTATTGAATTTGAAATGTGTTTTAACTAATACTATATATATATATATATATTATAGTGTTTTTTAATGTTTGAAACTTTAATAACAGTAAAAGAAATGTAGCTTAGCGTAGGAGTACTCTTTACTTCTGATGTAATTAATTGAATGATTGATTATTACCTTGAGTATATAACCACAATTTAGCTTAATTGGTTTGACTCTGAAGAAGCCATTTGAATGTTATGGCGAAATCGCTTAGTCTGTTGGCGCTTCATTAAACAGTTTGTTACAATTTTACTGCCTTGGTGGCTCGATTTTTTATTTTTTAGTGTTTTTCTAGGTTTTACATTCTACCTCATGACTAGTGGGCTCTGGAAAAGATTTAGAGTTTGTTGACTTTCATGTGAGATATTAAAAAAAAAATGGCAGCACCCTGTGTGGCAGCGGCTGCATCAGCTTGTCAGGGAAAAGTGCTTAATCTTTCTTCTTTTTCACTCAAAAATACAAGAAAACCTGGTTCTGGGTTCTTAAATGAAACTACAGGAGTTTACAGTAGATAGAAATTGCTGGAAATCAAGCATACTTCATCTCCATGCTGTTGGACTGATGTTCTATTGTCTGCTGAGTCTGTGGGGCCTACTACAGGCAGTTCCCGGTTTAAGGACGAGACCCGATTTTAGTCTGTCCTTAAGTCAGATTTGTATGCAAGTTGAAACACGTACATATGGTTCTTATTAAACGTCACTTAGTCAAATGTTTGCCTTAGTCTAGTATTTATTTTACTTTAGAAACACTTCCAGATAAAAAAAAATCTAAAACATAATACTGTATTCGGTAGCTATGCTTCCTTACTTTCTATCAACATAGCTGGTTTAAGGCATCTTGTTATTAAATGCAGTGCTTATGAGGACTTTCACACACACACACACACACACACACACACACACACACACACACACACACACACATATATACACACACACAACCTCTCAACTGTACAGATTTTCACAGAATGGCCAGATTTTGCCTCATATTTTGGGTCCATTTTTCATAAAATTGTGGTTGTCTAGCAATTTAGTAGCAAATCATTAAAGACTGTAGTTAGAAAATGATCAGGATTCATACCATTCAGAAAATTCATTGTAATGCAAAACCTGTTATTGTGTTAACTTTCTAAGTCTGTAAGAGCAATATTTTAAAATTGTCCCTATTTGTGGGCCTTTGTTCCACTTTTATTTATGGCTTTGTCCAGATTTCAGAGGTATCACGCACAAACACTCACACACACACACTCACACACACACACACACACATACACTCTCTCTCTCTCTCTAACCGTACTTTACGTATTCCATAACTAACCCCCTCCCCTTATGCAACCAACCACCTCTTAACTGCTGCCAGAGGATCGCTCGCTTTCTCTCGGTCTTCTTTCTCTCTCTCACACACAGTCACTTCCTCATTCATACTCGCATTCACTCACACATTGTTCTCACTTTCTCCCCGTCTCTCACACACACATTCACTTCCTCATTCGTACATGCATTCACTCACACATCGCTCTCACTTTCCCGATCTCTCACCAATACAGTCACTGCCTCATTCATACATGCATTCACTCACTGTCCTGATCTCTCACATGTATAGTCACTTCCTCATTCATTCATACATTCACTCACACATCTCTCTCACTATGCCAGTCTTTCACACACACACACACACACACACACACACACACACACACACACACACACACACACACACACACACACACAGTCACTTCCCCATTCATACATGCATGCACTCACATATCACTCTCACTCTCTCCCGATCTCTCACACACCCAGATTTGGGCAACTTTTAGAATATTTATTTATTTATTTTTTTATGTTATTTCTGACATTGCTGCAGACTGTTTGTATCTATGGATTGTCCGCATGTCAAATGTCTGTAACCCGGGGACTTGCCTATACAGTCTCAGATCTCTACAAGTTAAGAATCTTAACCCTGCATGCTGCTAGTGCCTGAAACATGAGATGGGAGGTGCTGGAAAACACTGGATAAGTAGGAAATGAAGAGATGTGAAAGAACAACAAAAAGAGGGTGTAGAGCTGGTACTGCTGCTAAACTAAAGGCAAACCCTCACAGGTCTGCACTGCCCTCAATACTGCTTACAAATGTGTGTTCGCTTGACAGCAAGATGGATTCCTTAAGGATGGAATTCTCTTCAAAGAAGAATGTGAGAGACAGTTGTTTAATTATGATTACTGAGCCTTGGCTCACTGCAATATGAGTGACAATGCAGTTAATTTAGAGAGTTTTACACTTTATCTTGCAGACAGAAGCTTAGCACTGTGTGGAAAGGCTAAGGGAGGAGGAGTCTGCATTTATGTTAATCATAGATGGTGCAGTAACTGTGTGGTCATTATGTGTCACTGCTCTGAGAATCTGGAGTTTCTGGCTATAAAAATGTAGACCTTTTTACATTCCTAGGAATAACTGTGGTGGTGGTGCTGCGGTAGCGTTGTCGCCCCACAGTAAGATGTTGTCCTGTTCGATTCTCAGCTAAAGCGTCTTCTGTGTGGAGACATGCGTGAATGGGCGTACCTTCGTTGAAGGTTGTGCGTCAGGGCTGGGAACTCGGCACATAAAAATCTACTGCCAATCATTAGCGGACAGGAGTTCTGCTGTGGCGACCCCTAACCGGGAAAAGCCGAAAGACACAACAAGAGAGCTAAACGGAATCTGTATAAGAGTGGTGCATATCCCACCTACTGCTAACACAAATAAGGCACTCACAAAATTGTACCAATCTACCTGTGACATGCAGAATAAACACCCTGTGTTTGCTCTTGTGATAGCTGGTGATTTTAATCAGGCTGATCTAAAGTCAGTACTCCTCCCATTGCTACCGGCATGTAAACTTTCCAACAAGGAGTAGGAGAACCTTAGATAAAGTGTACACCAGTATAAAGCAAGCCTATAAAGCAGTATGGCATCTACAACTCAGCGGCTTGGATCTTCTTTCTATCATGCTGGTGCCTGCTTATAAACCTGCTCTGATCAGAGAGAAACCCATGGTGAAACAGATCAGGATTTGGCCTGAGGGAGCATTATCAGCTCTGCAAAATTGTTTTGAGTGTACTAACTGGAGCATTTTCGAGGAGGCAGCCACACCAGACTAGCACATCGACCTAGATGAATACACCAAAGCAGTGATGGCTTACATCACAAAATGCATTGATGATGTCACAGAGATCAGAAGCATCTTTGCAAGAGCTAACCAAAAGCCATGGCTTACAAGTAAGGTCTATGATCTTCTGAAGGCATGAAATTCAGCATTCAGGGCAAATTACAGGGAAGCCTTAAGTGTGGCAAGGCAAACCTGAAGAAAGGCATAAAAGAGGCTAAGAGGGAATATGGGAGGAAGGTACTAAACCACTTCAAGGACATGAGTGATACCTGATGGTTGTGGCAGGGTATACAACAAATTGTGGACTATAAAATGACAGCTGCACAATGTGATAATAACACTGACTTCCTAGACAAGCTGAGTACCTTTTTTTGGAAGATTTAAGGAGAGGAACACCACAACTGTGCAAAGATTACACACAGAGTAGTATGATGCAGTACTCAGCCGTAGCCCAATTGAAGTAAAAGGGTGCTATAGAAAGTCATTCCCAGAAAGGTGGCTGGTCCAGATAATATCTTGGGTAAGGTGTTAATGAGCTGTGCAGACCAGCTATGTACAGTGCTCACGGATATATTTAACACCTCACTGGGCTTAGCAAAGGTCCCTTCATGTTACCAAGTAACATATATCATCCCTCTACCCATAAAAGCCTCACTCTCCAACTTGAATGACTTGGCCTGTTGCACTAACATCCACAGTTATGAAATGTTTTGACAGGCTAGTCAAGAAACACTTGTCTGTGGAACTTCCATCAACATTTGATCCACCACAGTTTGCGTACAGAGAAAACAGATCCATGGCTGATGCAGTAGTGGTCGTATTGCATCTTGCAGTTGAGCATCTGGAGAGTAAGGACTGCTACGTGAGATTGCTGCTCATCGGCTTTAGCTCAGCATTTAACACAGTTGTCCCTATGCAGTTGATGAATAAGTCAGTACATCTAGGCATCAGCAAACACCTCTGCAGTTGGAGCCTGGAATTTTTGATTAACAGACCACAGAAGGTTTGTATGGGCAAGAATACCTCAGGTGTTCCTCAGGGCTGCGTTCTCAGCTTCCTATTGTTTACTATTCTAACCAATGACTGCACAGCAGACATCATTACAAATCATATCAAGTTTGCTGATGACACCACAGTCATGGGTCTCATCAAGAGAGAGGACAAAAGTGCATATAGAGAAGAGGTTAACATACTGATTGCCTGGTGTGCAAGAAACAACCTTGACCTGAAAGTAAGTAAAACTAAACAGATAAACCAGTAAATGGAAACAAGCAAAACCAAATAAGTCCTGAGATAAAGGGCAGAGCCAGGAACCACAGCAGACACGATGCAGTACAAGACAAAACATTTTAATGATTTAGCACTTTAGTCAAGGTGTAAGATTTCCTCAGGTTCTAGGAAGTCTTACACCTTGACTAAAGTGCTAAATCATTAAAAGGTTTTGTCTTGTACTACATCGTGTCTGCTGTGGTTCCTGGCTTTGCCCTTCATCTCAAAACTAAACAGATCATCATAGACTATAGGAAGAGGCAAACACCCCATACACCACTCCTAATCAACGGCGAGATGGTGGAAAGGGTATGCAGTACCAAATTCCTAAAAGTTCCTATCTCTGATGATCTATCTTGCTCCAGGAACATCTGCCACATAGTGAAAAAAGCACACCAATATCTCCACTTTTTGAGAAGGCTCAAAAAGGTGAAACTACCATTGTCAGCACTTTCCACCTTCTACAGAGCAGCAATTGAAAGCATCCTAACATCCAGATGTTAAGTTGTCAATCTCGCCTTCATTCTTGCTGGATGGGTTTGGAGCCGATCCTCAGCTCCGACTCGGCCTTATACTAAAGCTCGAGAGCTATTTACCGGCTCGAGGCCCTCCCCCTATCCCACAATGCTAGGCGTCAGATACCCAGATCTCATTTGCCGCTTCAGCTACGAGGTTGTGATTTTACCGGCTCCAGGTTATATTACTCTTTTCTACTGTTTTATTATATATATATATAGTTTTTTTCTTGTTAGATTTTGTCTCTTAGTGTTTCCCTTCTAAACCCTTAAGAAACCCCCTTTTAAAAAACTCTTTTACTGTAGTTTTTCAGAGTTTCCCCCACCCTCCCCCCACCCGTTAGGGTAGCGTTGATTTTTCTTGTATATAATCAGTAGTGTTTTTATTCTTATTCTACTACTTTTTTATATATATTTTCTACTTGATAGTGATAGTTAGATATTTTTAGTAGTATTATTTATATTACTATTATATTGTTAGTTCTTTACTAGTGTGTGTGTGTGTGTGTGTGTGTGTGTGTGTGTGTGTGGTGTTTAAAGCACTAGTTACCTGTTCCCTTGGTATCCTTTTTTTCTAATTTTCATTATGTCTAAGGATACTAAGGTCTCAGGTTTCAAGACGTGTGACTCGTGCTGTCAGAAGATGTCTCTGACAGACGGTCACACTTCTTGTCTGTATTGTTTGGGCCCCCTACACCTGCAGGACTCTTGTGCGGTCTGTCATGCCTTCAGTCCGAGAGTCCTGCAGGAGCGTAGGAACAAACTTATTTTGAGGGGCTTGCTTAAGCCTGAAGGGTCCTCAACTAAACCTTCGTCGGGTAAACCCTCCAAGCCCTCTAAGATGTCAGCTCCCTGTTCGGAGCCGTCGCCGAGCAGAGCTTCTGCCTCCTCGTCGGTTCCGGCTGGAACCGACACTTCCAGACCTCAGTCGGCTCCAGCCTTAGTATCGGAGCCTTCTGTGAGCCAAAAACGCTCGAGGTCTCCCTCTTTGGAGTCCGTTTGTTCGGCTCCGAGGTCTCCGTTACTACAGTCGGAGGGGAGCCATAGGTCCCACTCCTCTCGGTCCTCCAGGCTGTCTGATCACGACCTCAAGAGGGTGGTCAGTAGGCTATTAAAGTCACAGGCACTGGCCCAAATGTTGACTAGCCCTTCTCAACAGACTGTGGCTATCCCTGTATCTTCATCAGTTCCTCCTCCGACTCTACCACTGTGTTCGGAGCCGGAGCTCGTTGAGGCTCGAATCGTCAAAGCTGATACCTCACATTTCGGCTCCATCGTCGGCTCCGATCTCTTCATTGGTTCCGTCTATGGAGGGATCCAGGCGTCGAGACTCTCTTGTCGGCTCCGAGGGGGCGAGTGGCATTGGACCCTTGTCCGAACCCGTTCTCCCTCTCGGTGCCTCGGGCAGGTGAGCTCGGCCCTGACATCAGCCTCGGAGCTGTCACTCTCGGTGCCGGGAGAGGTTCTCATCTCTTCGGAGCTGGGACCTTCCTCTCTGCCTGATATGGGCACCTTCAAGGTCATGAGGAGCGTACTGACTCCTGGGTCGGATTCACGATCGGCCCCTTCGGCTCCTCCCCCCATGGTGCCTACTTTGGTCTCTGTCCACCCTCCGGACCCCAAGCGTGGAGAACAAATGCTCCAGGTTACCCCACTGGGGGTATCTTCCTCTTCCGAGGCCTCCCCCGATCATTCGGAGGGGCCACCTCGGAAGAAAACATGTAAGAGGAAACATGTTGACTCCCCCGAGTCAGTCACATCTGACACCGACTTGGAGGATCCGGAAAGGTCCCCAAGGTCCCCCTCTGAGGATGTCTCCTTTTCAGACATCCTGGAGATCCTTAAGCAGAGGGGGAATTGGACTGCCCTTAAACCTTCCGAGGACGAGTCGGTGTACCTGGACTCATTTGATTCTCACCCTTCCACCTCCTGGGTGTCTCCGCCTTTTGACCCGCTCATGGAAGTGGTTGCTCAGAAGGTGTGGACAGCCCCAGACTCAGTGAAACCAAATCCCCGAAGGCGCGTTAAATTTATTACAACCCCATCTGATAAACAGTTTCTAACTAAGGGGGTCCCAGTTGATGCCATGGTGGTCGCAGCGGCCACTAAGAAGGAGTTGGCTGACCCTTCGGTCTAGGACAATGGACAGGTATGGGAAGCGGATGTTCTCTTCAGCAACCTTTGCTATGCGGTCGCTGAATTATCTGTGCCATTTCACCAGACTTCAGAGGGATCTTCTCAAAGAACTGGGTGATACCCTTCAGGATCCATCGGCTGTGGGGTCTCAGGATAAGGTTAACTCCCAGCTGGCGACCTTAAGTTCCATAGTAAACTCCTCCATGCGGCTCATTTCTTATGCGGCCGATGGTGCAAGTAGAGCCGCAGGTACAGGCGTAGCTTTGAGAAGACACGCCTGGATGCAGTTATGTAACTTTGCTGACCCCTTCAAGGTGTCCTTCACAAATACCCCCTTCGATGGTTCGGCTTTGTTTGGACCACAGGTGAAGGATACACTTACCAGGTGTGAGCAGGAAGGCAAGACTCTCTCTGCCGTGGGAGTCTGTTTTTCTACTCCCTCCAGACCATTTCCCAAAGGTCAGAGAGTGGAAAAATGTGGTTTCGTAAACCCTAGAGAGTCGTGCCTGACACACGTGGTGATTTTTCCTCCAGGGGCAGAGGAGGAAACAATAATAGACGCCGCCCTAGGGGCAGAGGGGGTCCGCAAAATCAGGGTAGCAGAGAATCTTTCTCTGACAAACCCTTCCAGCACCCCTGAGGGGCTGCCCGACTGTCCACCTTCGGAGGCAGTCGGGGGAAGATTGGCACTGTACCCAGAAGCCTGGCAACTCCTCACTCAAGACCGATGGGTACAGTCAGTCATATCCGAAGGTTACAAAATTCCCTTCGTCCACTCCCCTGTACAAACAAACAGATCCCTTCCATATGTCCCACCCGCTCTAAGGGATCAAGCAGTTCTAGAAACTTCAAAACTGCTAAGTAAAAGAGCCATCCAGCCAGTCCCAGCAGACCAGCAAGGATCCGGAATTTACTCATGGTTCTTTTTAATACCAAAAAAGACAGGACTGGAGACCCATTTTGGATCTCAGCAGATTAAACAAGTCTGTTCAAAGAACGAAGTTCCGGATGGTCACGCTCCAGTCCATTCTACCCTTCTTGGGTCAGGACAATTGGATGTGCTCCATAGACCTTCAGGATGCGTACTACCATATAAAAATGGACAGGCGTTCCAGAAAGTTTCTCCGCTTCCGGCTGCGAGCCAGTCACTATCAATTCAGAGCCCTGCCCTTTGGTCTCACCACGGCCCCCAGGGTGTTCACCAAATGCATGGCAGTGGTTACGGCTCAACTGAGACGACGGGGATTCCAAGTGTTTCCATATCTAGACAACTGGCTCCTTACTGCTTCCACCAGGCATCAGCTATTGCGAGCCAGGGACTATACCATTCACACTTGCTCCGATCTAGGTATATCAATAAATTTCGAAAAGTCTGCATTGTCGCCTTGTCAGTCTATAACATTTATTGGTGCAGAATTAAATACAAGAGATCTATCTGCAAAACTTCCTCCAGACAGAGTATCAGACATTCGCCGACATGTACAGATCCTATAACAGTGCAAGAAGATTCAGGCCAGATTTGTACTAAAGACATTGGGTCTCATGGCAGCAGCGATCATTTTAGTCCCCCTGGCTCGTTTTCACGTGCGGATCCTCCAGTGGATGCTGTTTACCCAATGGTCCTTTCAACAACTTCCAATGTCCCACAGGATAATAATCACTCAAACATGCAAAGACCACCTGGCTTGGTGGATGGTCTCCCCTCTAGTTCTCCAGGACAGACGGTTTTTTCTTCCTCCTCCTGTTGCTACGGTGACCACGGATGCCTCCCTGATCGGGTGGGGGGGGGGGAATTTTCAGGGCAGGACTGTCCAGAGCTCTTGGCAACCCCTAGAATACCACCTGCACATAAATGTCTTGGAGATGAGAGCGGTACTTTTAACATTGCAAGCTCTTCAGGACTCTCTACCTACCGGGACTATTGCAGTTCAGACGGACAATATGTCTGTAGTGTGGTACATCAAAAAGCAGGGCGGAACCAGGTCCTATCCCTTATGTCGAGAAGCACTCAGACTCTGGCAGTGGGCGATCTCTTCCCAACGGTTTCTGATAGCAACGCACATCCCCGGGAAGTCCAACGTCATAGCAGACAGGCTAAGCAGAGCCATTCTCATGCCTCACGAGTGGTCTCTCAATCAGTTAGTAGCAGACAAGATTTTCCGCAGATGGGGTCAGCCTTGCTGCGGCCTTTTTGCAACCCCTCTTAACAGCAAGTGTGAAGACTTCTTCACTCTCTTTCCCCTCCCCGGCCATTCCCCCAGAGACGCTCTAGTACACGATTGGCCCCGGGGTCTCCTGTATGCATTTCCGCCTTTTCCCTTAATTCCCAAACTGATTCAGAAAGCGACCGCTTTGGGTTCCAGGATGATCCTCATTGCCCCTTACTGGCCTCGACAAATTTGGTTCCCATTCCTGCATTGTCACCTACTGGAGCAGCCCTGGAGTCTGGACCCAGTGCCAGACCTGTTGGTCCATCTTTCAGGCAGGCTGCACCAATCCCTTCAATCTCTCAACCTCACAGTTTGTTTGCTCCATTTCCAACCCTAGCCAGTCTTCCGCATATTTCTCAGCCAGTGCGTGAAATCATCCTTTCTTCACACAAATCTACTACCAGGAAAACCTATGTTAGTAAGTGGAGACGTTTCTCCTTCTGGGCGGAGGCCAGAAATATAGATCCTTTTACAGCCCCTCCACGATGTTCTGGATTTTTTTGGCAGAGCTTTTTCGAGCGGGCTCCTCTTCTGCCACCATTAAAGTCCAATTGGCTGCTATCGCTAATTTTCATGCTGGCCTGTCAGAGACCAGCATTATGTCCCATAAACTTTGTAAAGCCTTTTTTAAAGGGACTGTTTTACTGAGGCCTCCGGTTAGAGATCCCCCGTCTCCATGGAATTTGAATCTGATATTAACTTCACTGATTCTCCCTTCTTTTGAACCTGCGGCCACCTGTTCCTTAAAATTGCTCTCCTGGAAGACTCTCTTCTTAGTAGCTATCACCTCAGCTAGAAGAGTATCGGAACTTCAAGCCGTCTATATTCGTCCTCCCTATCTTGTTTTTAACAAAGATAGAGTTTCACTGAGAACTAATCCCTCCTTTTTACCCAAGATTCCTTCTGAGACAAACCTGAATCAGGCCATTGATCTTCCTGTCTTTTTTCCTAACTATTCAAACAGAGCTGAACAGAAGCTGTATTATTTGGATGTTCACAGGCAATTACATTTCTATTTAGAAGGGATAAAACAAACTAGGAAGTCGGGCCAAATCTTCCTGTCCTATGCTGAGGGCAAGCAGGGCCTGCCAGTGTCTAAAGTATCTTTATCTAGATGGTTGGCCTCTATCATTTCCTTCATTTATCAACTAAGACATAAAGAACTCCCTACAAAACCAAAAGCTCATTCCACTAGAGCATTAGCTACGTCAGTAGCTTTTCAAGCAAGACTTCCAATGGAATTTATTTGTGCTGCAGCCACATGGGCCACTCCTCATACCTTTATTTCTCATTACAAGTTGGATATGACCTCCAGGAGTTGGGCTGAGTTTGGTTCCACTGTGCTCAAGAGTCTGTTCCGATGAGCCACCCAGGGCTAAGGTGCTAGGGACACTGTCCCATCCAGCAAGAATGAAGGCGAGATTGACAACTTAACATTAAGAAGTTATGTACCTACCATAACGTTCCATGTTAGTTGTCTTCTTGTCGCTTTCTTTCTTGTGTCCCACCCGCCATCCCCCTAGCCTGGACAGACCGAGATGAATCCTTCTGAGGCCTTATTCCTCTGCTTGACTATTTCCTAGGTTATGTCCTCCTCAGTTGTTACCACTGTAGATAAACTTTATAGTAGGGACAGGGTGTCTCCATGGTGTTAGCTATACCAAACGAGATCTGGGTATCTGACGCCTAGCATTGTGGGATAGGGGGAGGGCCTCGAGCCAGTAAATAGCTCTCGAGCTTTACTATAAGGCCGAGTCGGAGCCAAGGAATGGCTCCGAACCTATCCAGCAAGAAAGAAGGCGAGAAGAAGACAACTAACATGGAACGTTATGGTAGGTACATAACTTCTTATTTTTCAATATGTATAGGAGCTGTTCGGTCACAGATAGAAATCACTGCAGAGTGGTGAGAGTTGCCGCGAGGATAACTGGCATTAGTCTACCCACAATCCATGATCTTTATAGATCAAGGAGCCTAAAGAGAGCCACCAAAATCCCAAATGATGCAACTCATCCTGCAAGCAGTCTGTTGATGAGCCTGTCACTGGGTAAAAAATACCGTAGTATTCGATGCAGGACAACTAGATTCAAAGACAGTTGTTATCCGAAGGTGATCAAACTTCTTAGTTCCATCATTAGGTGTGATCACTGACAGGTCAGGAAGTTGGGACTTCCCATTCACTGTGTGATATTATTTTATCTATTATTTATTCAGCCGAGCCAACCCAGGTGCAATATTTTTTTTTTCAGCTGATACTGCTATGTGCATGTTCACCCATAATGTGGTACATGGTTCATGTGCAATACTATTACCTGAACTTTGCTGCTAGATGTATATATTTTTAGTATCTTAACAAGTGTGTGTTTCTAGGAATATATGTAGCTATATACTTAAATGTAGAGTTGATTTAAATAAGACGGTGGTATTATTATTATATGTTGTTGTAAGTTATGTCTTTCTATGTATGTGATTTCTTTTTTGTCTGTCCCATGATGAGCTGATTGCACAGAAAATCTACACTCTCCCACAAGAAACTGTAATACTTGGAGACTTCAACCTCGACTGGTCATCAGTTAATACTAATAACCCAGTCTCTCATATTAATCTCCATGGCTTTACACAGACTATAAATTCCTCCACTAGAATTAATAAACCTAACAATAAAGAAAGTATACTAGATTGGATTCTTGTTAATAAACCACAGCTACAATACCAAACCGGCACTTTGCCAGATGACATTAGCGACCACTACTTAACCTATATCATAAGAAAGAAGAATATTGCTACTAATGTCCCTTCCATCCGAACCTCTCGTAGTACTAAAAGTTTAACCCCATCATATTTAACAATGAACTAAATGCCTGTAACTGGATACCTCTACAAATTCTTCCTCTAGAAGAAGCAGTTCAATATTTTAACACCACATTCCTATCCATCCTAGATAATCATGCACCAAAAGAACTATCAGAGTCAAAACTAAATCCCCCTGGTTATCTAAGGAAACAAGGCAAAAATGTTACTTAGAAACAAATCCTGGATAAAATGGAGAACTAGTAAATCTCCCTCTGATCAACAGACCTTCAGACACTTAAGAAATAGTACTAAAAAAGCTATTATCTCAGACAAAAAAAACTACTATAGTAACCTCCAACAAGTTAATCATAACAATCCCCAAAGATTCTGGGCAACCTTGAATAGACTTCTTCACCCCGGACAAACTACCACCCCCTCTCCCTCTGGCTCCGAAAAAATTCTTCCCATGAAACTGCCAATGCTTTCAATTCCTTCTTCACTAATACTATCAATTCTCTGGCCTCTCAGCTTTCCTTTGACAATTCTAGCATCCCGGCTCAAGCAGATTCTATTAAACCTACTTTCACTCTACAACCTATCTCTACCACCTTCATCCAAAAATGCATCCAAAAACTTAAACCTTGTACCCCATCAGCTGATCAACTTCCATCTGAATACCTCCAAAAAGCAGCTAAGGTTATAGCCTATCCCATATCCATCCTTATCAACAGAACTATTAATGAAGGTTCCATACCTGACATCTGGAAGATCTCACACATTATACCCCTACACAAAGGAGGTAACTCCAATGAATACTCTAATTACAGGCCAATAGCACTCTTATCTCCCCTAGCAAAAATCATGGAAAAATGTGTTCACTACCAACTAATGAACTACTTAACTAAAAATAACATTCTAACTCCCTGTCAACACGGCTTCAGGCCATTCCACAGTACTACCACTGCTCTTCTTTCCTTTACTGACTTTATAAACACAAACCGTAATAATAACATTCTTTACTCTGCACTCTTTATTGACCTGTCCAAAGCCTTTGACATGGTCAGCCACCCCCTTCTCATAAAAATCCTAGAATCTCTTGCTTTAGAACCTAATGCTATCCTTTGGTTTACTTCCTATCTCACTAACAGGAAACAGGCAGTCCTCTGGGAAAACAAACTCTCCTCTCTCCTTCCAATTTCTCTCGGTGTCCCACAAGGCTCTATTCTTGGGCCTCTCCTTTTCTCCCTTTTTATAAACGACCTACAAGTAGCTATTCCACAAGCTACATGCATACAATATGCTGATGACTCCACTCTTATTTGCTCAGCTAAAAACATTCCAGAACTACAAACTATTACTCAAAATGTATTCCACACAGTAGAAGCATGGTTCCTAAAACGCTGCCTACTCTTAAATGCTAAAAAAAACAAAACTCCTCCTCTTTAAACCTACTGCTAGGTCCCCCACTTTAGATTTCTCCATCTCATCTATTAATGGCACCCTCATATCAGCTGACTCCACTATCAAACTGTTAGGAGTCATGATCGACAACAACCTTACCTATGATTATCACATCAATAATACCATTAAAACTGTAAACAGAAAACTGGGCTCCCTCTACAGAATTAGAACATTCCTAACCCCGGCAGCCAAAGCTACTCTTGCCCACTCTCACCTTATTTCAACTCTTCTCTATGCCTCACCAATTTACACTAATCTGAAGAAAAACAATCTCTCAAAATTGGCTAACACTTATAACAGTATTGCTAGATTTGTAACTGGCAATCAATTTAGAACTCACCACTGCCTGAACCTTCAGCAACTTCACTGGCTAGAATTAGAAAATATGCTGCTTCTCTCCCAACTTTCCTTTGTCCAAAGAGCTCTCTATCTACCTAATAACACTCCTGCACTTTCCAAACTTCTGACCCCCTACTCTAACCTGAACTCACTTCGTTCCTCCACTAAACTTCTTGTAACTTTAAATCCAACAACCTTGCTGGTGACTCCCTTTTCTCTAACGCCCTTGGTAAACACTGGAATCAACTTCCTACTGAACTTACTTCTATTCCAAATCCTATTCTGTTCAAACAAAAACTCAGAACTTACCTTAAAAATCAATGGTTATGTCCCTGTTGTAACCCCGACTAGATCTCCCTATAATCCCCTCTACTCCTCCCCCTTCCTCTCCTTCTTCCTTCTTTTCTTCTACTAGCTTTATTATCATCACTTTATAAGTGCTAGCTCTCTATTTTTCCCTCTCCGTCTTTAGATGCCTTTCTTTTTACTGAAAGTATATTTTTTACTATTCTACTCTCTCTATTTATTCTGTATATTTCCTCTTTCTCTTCTACTCTCCCTTATATAATCTTCCTATAAAACAATGTGAAATAAGTTTAATTTTTATTTTGTGAGTGAGAATGATGAATCATATTATGTTATGTTAATATTAATGCCTGTGATGTCTTCCTGCATATTTGCATATTCCCACCTCCTTCTCCATTAATATTTAAATGTGTTATATTATGAAACTGTGTTTATCTCTATGTGGAGCTTTTCTCCCCGAGCCTCTACTGAAAATGGAAATATATCCAGTTAGACTAGCCCGGTTAACAAATGTAAAATAAAATAAAATAAAATAATCTACACTTGTGTAGATCTAAATGATAATAAAGTTTTTTTACTTTTTGACTTTTTGACTAAATGTTAAAACAGCACAATGAAAGGAGGATGATACTTTGAGCAGGATTAGGGAGGATTTAGACAAAATAATGGTAGGGGAAACTGAACAAAATGTTTCCTCTTCTCATCTCTCCTTCTCCTCTTCCTACTTCACCTCATCACTCTCCCCCAACTCTCTTATTCTCCCCCTCTTAATACAACCTCTATATATCTCAAAAAAAGAATCAACCTCCGCAGCCTGTATCTCTCCTCACCTCTACTTCCATAGTGATTCTCTGCTCTTTACCAGAAAACTCTTCCCTGTTCTCTGTAATTCAGTTCCCATACCCATTAACCCAACTACTTCAAGTTCAGCTATCCCATCTTCTAACCC
The DNA here is from genome assembly GCF_019279795.1 of Protopterus annectens. NCBI lineage: Eukaryota > Metazoa > Chordata > Ceratodontiformes > Protopteridae > Protopterus > Protopterus annectens. The sequence goes on along the minus strand of NC_056750.1, from coordinate 808,176,213 downwards.
CAAAGAATACAAACACTCATCCATTCTCCTTTCTCAGCTAATCTCCTTCCTTCTTTCTGGTGACATACGCCCAAATCCTGGTCCCTCATATAACCACTCCTCCAACCCAAACTTGACTCACACAAACCTTCCCCACAAAATCTTTACTCTTTGCCACTATTAATGCCCAGAGCCTATGCAATAAAATCCCTGATTTCCATACTTGGATCTCCCATAACATCCCAGACATTCTGTCTATCTCCAAGAGATGGCTGAAACCACACATAAAAGACACAGAAATAACCCACCCAACTATAGACTGATAAGAAATGATAGATCACAAAAGAAATGAGGTGGAGTGGCCTTGCTCTTCTCCTCCTCCTTAACAGTCACACCCTAAACCAAACCCATGCCCCAGTTTGCTTCTGCTGAGATAACCTTAGCCAACCTCAAAATTAATAATCATAAAAGTATATGCATAGCTACCCTTTCCTTACCTCCAGGTAACAATATCCCTATTCTGGAGGACATCCTCTCATGGTTCACCATCAGCATAAATAATGAAACAATCATCCTAGGTGACGTCAATATTAATATGGTCTTCTATAAACTCAATTAAACCCTCTCTGAGTATTAACCTCTATAATTTCACCTAGCTAATCAACACTCCCACTAGGTTAAACAAAGATAGCACCACAGGCAGTATTCTGGATTGAATACTTGTCTCCCACCCTAACAGTATTTCTGACAGTGGTATCCTCCCGGACTCGCTCAGTGATCATCTTCCTGCTTTTGCATACCACTCTCCTTCTCCCCTCCACCTACAGCACAAATATATCTTAACCCGCACCTTAAAAGACTTCAACCCTCAAACCTTCTCCGACTCTTTAAAGCAGACTAACTGGACCCCTCTAAAAACATTTTTCATTGACTCTGTAGCCAAACTTACGTCATCTTTCCCGAACAATACCTCATCCAACTCTTCCAATCCTGCCCCATAAACCTCCAATGATACTCATCTCCCTCCTTTTACCTTCAAGCCTATTCCTTCTCATACCATAAAAAAACTCCTATTAAAATTAAAACCTTGTTTTAATGCCCCTGTTGATATTCCATCTAAGTTCCTCAGGCTCACAGTTGATGGCATAGCCCTACCCATCTGCATCCCAATAAACCACTCCATCCAAGAGTCCTATGCAACCCTCCTCTGGAAAAAAGCCTTCATCATTCCCCTCCATAAAGGGGGGTAGCAATTTTACAACCTCCAATTTTCAACCAATAGCCATCCTGTCCCCTATCTCTAAGATTCTAGAAAAATGTATCCACCTACAACTCTTACCCTACCTCCGGGACAATCAACTACTACCACTACTACCTTGCTCTCCTTTCTCAAAATTATCAACTCTGTTTGCGATTCTGGCAGTATAGTATCTACCCTCCTTCTCGACTTATCTAAGGCCTTCAATACTGTATCCCACAATCTCCTCCTGTCCAAGCTCTCTCTTCATAACCTATCCTCCTCTTCCATTAACTGGTTCACTAGCTACCTCTCTGACAGGGAACAAGCAATAAAGTGGAACAGCTGTATCTCTTCCTTCCCCCAAACTCCAACAGGTGTTCCATAAGACTCTATATTGGGCCTATTAATTTTCAACATTTTTAATGGCTTCCATCAAAATATCCCTAATGCTAGACTCGTCCAATATGCGGACGACTCCACCATTATCTGCGCCGCCAAATCTCTCTCCAATCTTATGAACTTAACTCAAGAAGCTTTCTCCTGCACTGAGACCTGGATGCTAGATAATCATCTAGCTCTCAATGCATCAAAATCCAAAACTATGATATTCACCCCCTCCAGGCACACCAAAATTGACAAAACATCCTTCTCCATTTTCAGCCATAATAAGACCTCTATCAAAATAGTTCCCTATACAAAGCTGCCGGGTGTCCTTATTGATGAGCAATTAAAATTCGATACACATCTACAAACTGATATTAAAAAAAAAACAACTGTCACAGCCGCTACCTTACTCCCTCAACCAAACAACTCCTATCTACCACTTACCTCATTCCCTCTCTCCTATACGGAGCCTCTCTCCTTACTAATCTTCATTCAACCCTCAAATCAAAACTATCTTTCTGCTATAATAAAATCTCCAAGTTTGCCACTGGCTCCAGATCCTCTACCCATCACTGCAACTCACTCCATTCCCTAAACTGATTGAAACTCCCAAACTATCTAACTTACATTCAACTAACAGCAGATAAGCTCATTTTCAAACCTTCTAACTGTGCTTCCCTCTCTTCCTCAATATGCATCAGTCTCATAGAATACTCATATCCAGTAATCAAAATATCCTCAAGCTATATAAACCCATATGTAGTCCTGGGCAACTCTTACTATCTTTCTCACTTGCCAGATCATGGAACTCACTTCCCCTACACATTAGAACTGCTCATAATCTATCCACCTTTAAGATCTCAATCCACTCTTATCTCTCCTCTCTTTGGGAATGCTTCTGCTCTCACCCCACCTGAGGGATCATATATATCTATTGTTCATATATATTTCCAGTTTAATTATTCATTTACATGTCTTCATTTATTGTGGATTACTTGACTTGTATTGTTACTTTTTATTATTGTAAAAATTGAAAATTCTGTACTTTGGAACTTTATTGTAGATTGATTATACTGTATTCTGGGGCTTTTCTCCCCAGGTCTCCATTGAAAATGAGCTCATCTTGACTCAATGGACTTTCCCAGTTAACAAACTGCATATAAATAAATAAAATAATCTTTGCCATGAGTTACAAGAACAAAGTGTTTTAAGATGTACAAGTTAAAAAAAACACAGTGCTATGAGTTTAGTCAAACGTACCTCTGAGGAACAGAAGAAAAAACACAGGGCCTGATAAACTCTTTTGAATGACACAGTACAAGTAAAGTGCTGTTGAAAGGAAACACTGACCAAGGCAGATTCCTTACCAAGAAAAAGTAATAGGTTCATAGGTTTATAGGTATAAGTACTAGGCTAGCTGTCCTTATGTGTCATTTTAAGATTAGCCAGTTTCCCTTTTTGTGCTCAAAATAACCTATCCCATTTGGTTACAGGTTGGTCTTACCTATCCCATGGTTGATAATTATATCCCTCATGAGAATAATTGGAGTCATACCATAGATAAATTGATTAGACCCATGCATGAAGTAACGCATTTAGGAGCTGCCTCTGTCCATTAGTAGTACAGAGGGCAGTCCTGGGGTAATGAGACAAGTAAAACTCATAAGTATACAGATCAGAGGTCAGAAGGCAGAAATCATTTGCAGCGCACATGGTAGGGTATGTGCTCAAGTTCCTTTGGGAAAAATGATGTGATAGCAGTAATGAAATTATATTATCCAAAAAAGCGGGAAACTCCTAACTAAAAATGAATTAAATGGTAGGTGGAAATGGGGAGGTCCCTAGCACAGAAACTCATAGATAGAACCCATGGAATACCACTGGGGTCGTATCAAGGAAACAGAAATTTTAAATTTGTAAGTCAAGTCATAGTTCATCCAACAAGTGAAACCCATTTAGAGCAGTCGAATTAACCAGAAGAATAAACAGAATAGCCACACGCACCTGAAAGAAAAAACACACAATGTCATAAGGAAAATAGTGTAGAGGCGGCTACAAACCCTTGCAGAGATCCCAGGCTGTAATAGAGGAGCATCCAAAACACAGTAAGAAGGAGGCTTACACTGAATAAAGTAGAAGAAGCTCAAAAGCAGCATGACAGTCCCATACATGACACCCCAGATAAACAAATGTGAAGTATAACCGGAACATGATAATAATGAACAAAACTCATTGAGAGGAGCAGACAACTCACTCTGTGGAAGCAGAGTATAACTCACTCTGTAGGAGCAAACAGCCATGATGCAAGGCAGTAAGTACCAGAAGATCTCGTTTGCCGCTTGGGAGGTCTCTTCTTTTACCAGCTCCTGGTAAGTTGTTTCACTTTTTGATTTTCAAGCCTTTTTTACCAAAAAAATTTTTTTTATAGTTTTTATTTAATTTCATCCCCTTCTGACAGAATTTCCCTGTCTTTTCTAATTTGTTCTCCCTTCCCCTATCCCATCCCCTGTGTGTGTGTGTGTGTTGTGTTTTTGTTTTTTTTATAATTTTTTTTTTTAATTTTATTTTTTATTTGTTTTGTTTGTGTTGTGTGTGTGTGTGTAGGTTAGGCACCATTTCAGGTTTGGACTCCTTGTGCTATTTGTCACCCTTCAGCCAGAGAGTCCTGCAGGAGAGGCTGCAAATGTTGATCTCAGGGGTCTTCTTGGAGGGAGGCTCTCCCACTGCTGGTAAACTTCACAAAAATCAACTGCCAAGGCCCAGGCTTCTGTTTCTGTTTTCTACCCTCTGTCGGCGACTCCTCCCGAGTCGTGAGTCTCCGGATCTCCGGATTCTGGATCCACAAAGCTTTTCCTGGCCCGGCTTGGTGCGAATCTGCGAGGTGATGAAGAGTGTACTGGCCACTGGTATCAGTCAGCAGTCTTCTTCCCGTGCCTCCCTCCCCCTATAAACCCTGTTGACATCTGCCTCACTTCTCTTGCCCAGGACCAGAGATCCCTCCTTCAGTTTTTTCCCATTGAATTTCCCCTCTTCTGAGGATTCTCCTGATGTTTGATCCTCCTCCTCCCATGAAGGAAGCATGTAGACTCCCAGTAGACTCCCGAGGATGCTGACTTTGATAGGAAAGTCCCTTCCTCAAGTTCTCCCTTCCAGATGTACCACGTCTAAGAGACAAGAGTTAGAGATCGTCCCCGATAGCCACTGTCACCACGGATGCCTCCCTGATCGGGTGGGGGTCATTATCAGCAGCAGGATGGTTCATGGGGCGTAGCAGCGCAGATTCAGTACCATCTGCACCATCCTGGAGATGGAGAGTGCTTTTTTGATCTCCTGTATTTTTTCCTAACTATTCAGATGAGCTGAACAAAGCTACATTATCTATCGTCAGCACCGCCAGTAGCTTTATTTGATCTTGAACACAGAACAAAATTTAAAATCTGATCAACCCATAACGTTCCATGTTAGTTGTCTTCTCTCGCTCTTTCTTCGCGACCCTCCCTCCCCTGGCCTCTGGATAGACCTTATAAAGAAACTATAACTATTATGCTAATTTAGACTTTTCCTCCTTTTTTCCCATCTGTAAGTTTCTTCTTTTGGGAAGTATTTTATGCTTGTTACTTATGTTTCTTTGATACAAAAGTGCTATCTGGGTACCCACTGCCTATGGGGCTGGGGGGAGTTGAGCTGGTAAAAGAGTTCTCGAGAGTTCTCGGGTAAAGCAAAGCCCGAGGCCGGGCGAGAACCCCCAAACAAGAAAGAAGAGCAGAGAAGTTATTCACTCTGTGGAAGCAGATGATCTGATGTCATCAATCTTCATTTATCCTTGACTGATGTGTTCATTTCCAAGTATCGGAACTGACTCGGCCGTTACTACAGCCCGTGATGACCACAAACTCTCAAGCTTAGGTCCTACCCACAATGCTTCTCTCCTAGTTACTCCAGATCTCATTTGTCACTTGGAGACAGATGCATTTGTCAGAGCTCTCAGGCCAAGTCAATTATTTCTTATTTTATCTTTCTATAACCTTCCTTTTTCTAAAGAAATTTTCCTCAATTTCTATTTCTATTTATTTCTATGTGATTTCTACCCTCTTCCTTTTAGTCAATACAAAGTTGGTAGTTCTGTCTTTCGTTAGTTAATTAAAAAGTAAACTTGCTTTTATTCTGCTTTCTCTCACTATCCTGTGTGAGTGGGTGCATCCAGCAGTTTTCTCCTGGGGAAAGTGAGTTTCTGATTACTTTTAAAGTTATGTATGCTATATTAAATCAGCGAACGCTTAAAAAAGCGAATGCTGATTTATCGACCCCATGTAAGCGAAAGCTTACAATCCCGAACACAAAAAAAATAAATAAATAAAATAAATGAAAACTTCAAAACATTACATAAAGTGGGACGCTTCACCCCTCACATCCCCCATGCTTAAATATAGCAACTCTGAGATCGCACTACAGTGACGAAAACGGCAAAGTAACGGAGGCGACCAAGTGATTTCTTTCCCTGGGGAAAGAAATCTCTTATATGCCGTTTCACTATTTTGCTGTTTCGTGCTTTCACGTTTGATCAAGATGCATTCGAAGGATTGCGTCTTTGATTATATAATAGGAACCTTGAAATCTGCAACTTCGACACCGAGATATTCGTTACCGAAAAGAATTTAGAAGGCAGAGAGCTCCAGTTCATTTAGGTTTCTGAACAGACTGCTTCTAAGCATATTGCTTCACTTCGAAAAGCATCTTTGGAGCCAGTAGCTTTATTGAAATATGCATCTTTGGCACCAAGGCCTTCAGTACTGAAACAAGTACAGGTCAAGCAGACCTATCAGAATGGAGGCCTCCTTTGGTGTCAGCTTCTTCGCACTGATCAACTGTTTCAGGAAGGACAGTCTACACCATCTGAGTCTTTAGACCTTTTGGCTCTGGACCTCCTGGCGCCAACTGCATCAATTCCAGAGATACCTTTACCTCCAGAATTGGTGATTACTCTGAGTGCTTTGACTATGTTGGATTTGGAGACCTCTTGGGGTTGAATTTGTGCTACTAACTCCAGGAAATAGGTGCCGACTCCTACTTCCTTGGAGTGGTCTTTGCACTTCAGATCATCGGCACGCATTAGTTTGACTTTGACTTAAGCCTCAGCAATTTGGGACAGGCAGTGACAGTGGTTACGAGGTTGTCCTTCTCGGTTCCACTGTCTCTTCCCTCCCCGGTGGAGGGTTCAGCTTTGAAGACTATGGTGAGAGCCCCGTCTAATGAAGCTAGCCAGTTGGCTCGTACTTCTACAGAGATCATAACACGTACACCCAAGCTCAGTTTTTGTTTACCAACATCTTCACAGGAACAGCCAGTGCCCATACTTCAGATTCCCAGGATATCAGATCCGACCTCCTCTTGTAGCCCTCCAGCCCTTCACGCCCCAGGAGGCCCCTCAGAAGAGAAGGAGCAAGAAGAAGCATTAGCTTCCTTGCAGGAATTTGTTATTGAAGATACTAACATTGATGAAAGAGGATTCAGTATATTTGTACTTGCCCCTCTTCCTCTAGAGTGAGCTCATTCATTTGATTCTTTAGAGGGCATGGAAAGCTCTGGACAATTTTGAGCTGATTTCCAGGAGTCCTGACAAATTATTTCTCTCCTCCGGACAGAAGACAATTCTAGCCAAGGACTTAGCTGTGGATGCCTTGGTTATTGCGGCCATCAAAAAAAAAATGGGAGGGGGGACTAACTGAGGAAAATTCCTCGATCCATTTACCCAACACAGAGTTTTGGGTGCTGGATAGGTTTTGGAAAACGTTTTCTACATCATCAACCCTTGCCTTAAGATCCTTGAATTTCTTGGTTTCCAGTCTTCAAAGGGATCTGGTTAAGGAGTTATCTGATACTATTGTAGAATCTGTCTCTGAGGAGGCACAAGAGAAGTTGCTCCCCAGTTATCTACTATGGAGTCTGTGGCTAACTCATCCATGATGCGGTCTGCACTTGTGGCCAAAGGGACCACTACAGTGGCAGGTTCAAGCGTTGCCATTAGAAGTCATGCCTGGATGCTCCAATGTCATCTTGCTGAGGCATTTATGTCTTCCTTGTGTAGCGCACCCGCAGGTGTAGCTGAAGTAGATATGGGTTCCTTCCTACCTGACTCTGATCCCTATTAGGCCCAACACACCAAGGTGGCAAGAATGACAGATTATTTTGTAGGTGACACATCTAGTTTAAAAGGCAATAGCAAATCCAGTAACAAATTATTTCAACAGTGCACCTGTTAGTAATAAGGCAAGATGAGATATGCATGCAGTGAAACCATACATCCACCCTCTTCCCCAGAACTCAACAGAAAAAGATCTTGACATTCAAACATGCAAAAAGAAGGCAATATCAATGAGCAGTAAAGCTTTATAATGCAACAATACAAATATGAGAAAATGCAATGTCATTGAGCAGTACTAACACCCTCAATCCCCTTGATCAATTCTAACCAGACCAACTATGAAACACTCTATTATACCCTGTTCACTGGGCAGTGACTATTTACAGTCTTGCTGCCAGCATGCTGGGGCCCAAGTTTTGCTCACATGGATCCCAGTTATTTGTAATCCACAAAGCATTTAGGGGGGAAAATCCATAATCTTATAAAAATATAAAATGACAGCCAGAGCCTCTCACCACTCTGTCCACAATATCCTAGTGACCAGGCACCGTGGTTCCTCTGATGACAAAAGTAGAAAAATCATCTTCCAGAACTCTGGTAATCATCTATGGCTTCTCTGTACTAGGCACAAAGGAAACTCTTTTCTTGCTGAATCATATGCAGGTGTGGAACTACTGGTTTCAGACTTCTGTCCTGATTCCACAAAATACCATCATCCAGGATTTCAGCAAAAGACAGACACAATCTGCTACTCCACTACCCCGTCCCCAAAGCACTAGAAAAGAAAATCCAGTCATGCTGCAAGGCCCTTTTTCCCATCATCTCCCTGTTTCCGTCTTCCCTCCTTCAGCTAGTGTTCCAGTCTCCTCTTTCACTTTCGAAATTGTCTTTTATATTCCTGAAAAGAGCTCCACCTTGTGGTGTAATGAAAAACTACAGTCTATTACTTCTACAATGAAATACAGTGGGAGCTACACTCTCCTCCCCACTTGAAAATCTTGGGTCCCACCAAGTCAAAGGTCGATTAGCAGCAAAATATTTACAAGCACTAATGCACCATCAACTGAACAATATTTTTGCATTCAAAAGGTACATTCCACCAAGGATAATCAGCCTTATGCATAACTTGAGAAGGGGTGTCACCACTGGTGTAGGAGACATAGGGATTATGGATGCAGACTCTACAATGAGCTGTGGTGACAGGTTCCTGTGTACTATGTCCCAGACTGTTATATGCAAGTCTCTGTGGGGGCCAAATCAGTCTCTGCAGTTTTGGTTCGGAAGAGACGGTTAAGGAATTTTGCTCGGAAGGTTTGTCACCCACATCACATTCAGTGTCCAGTTCTTCAGTAGGCATATTGTCTACTTCTAAGCTCTCCTCTTGTATAACTTCACTTTCGTTTTCCATAATGGCATGACTGTCCACAGCACTATTTTCTGAAGTTTGCATAGCAGGGCCTCCATCAGTATCAGGTTCTGTAAGAGGCACAGAAACATTACTTAGTCTATTGTTAGGTCTGGGCTGCTCAAAATAACAAGGAATGAATTCCGGTGCATTTACATTGAGATTACAGCCCACGGGGTCTTGAACATCCTCATAAAAAAAACTCACTGAAACCCCAGTCATCATCACTGTCCTCCTTTCCTTCAGCAGGAGGTAGCATAGGCTCTTGAACATTGGAGGGAATAGTTCCTCTCCACCTTAGCCTTCTGGATCACCTTGAGTTAGGCTTCTTCTGAGCCATTCTGGGTTTCAGATTCTTGAGTCTCACTGATTCTGCCAAAGGCATTAAGTTGTTGCGGTGCCAGGTTATAATGTGTCCTTCTTTCCCCTCACGGCAAACTTGGTAGACAGGGATATTTGGTAGCTGAGAACAAATTATGTAAATCTCAGATCCCCAGCGGTCAGCTAGTTTATGCTTTCCTTGTAGTCCCAAATTTCTCAAAAGAACTCTCTCCCCTGGCTGCAAGTCATGCAGCTTTACTTTTTTGTCATAGTGAGCCTTGTTTCGCTGATGTTTTTGTCCTGTTGAGTTTTCAACAAGCTCATAAGCCTGTCTGAGGTTCTTCTTGAGTCTCTCCACATAACTGCCATGAGATCGCACTGGTGTATCATCCAGCTGTGACTCCAAAGGTGACGTCAAAAGGAAGACAAGCATCTGATATTGTTAATCCTCGTTCATTCCTTACGTATGGGTATTGGTTCCGACCTCGGAACCGAGCCGGCCATTTTCCAAGCTCGCGTCATCTTCAAACTCTCAAGCTAAACTCTTACCCATAATCCCCCTCTCCCTGTTATCCCAGATTTTGTTTGCCGTGTTGCCATTCGGTTGTGTCAAGCTGCTCCTCTTGAGCTAAGTATAGTTATTTGTTGTCAAATTGTCATTTATAGTACCTTTTCTGTCTTGAAAAGTTTCTTTTTCATTGTCTCTTACCCTATCGCATCTAGCGACCATATTTTCTTGCGTTTTGTTTCTCTTTCTCTACTTTTTTACCGCGAGATATTTCTCCCTTTACCATCCTTAGTAATCTTTCCCTTTTTCATACCTTCGGGTATTCTTTTGTACCATTGCTGGTACCCTTTTCTACTATCTACTTTTTCTATCATGGCAGATAAGAAAGGTAGTCCGGGGTTTAAACGGTGTTCTGATTGTGGACACAAATTGCCAACATCTGATGCGCACTCTTTGTGCGTTTATTGTTTGGGGGCATCCCACTTATCTGTTGACCTGCCCTGTACTGTGAAAATATTTCTAATAGAACTGTGTTAGTAAGGAAAAACAAGCTGTTGCTGAAGGGACTTCTTAAATCTCCCTTTTCAGAGGCTATTTCTGGGTCGGAGGCCTCAACCCCTCCTAGAGCCCGTAAGAAAATTTTGGATGTTCCTACCAAGGCTAAATCTTTGCCTTTGTCCCCGGCTGGGGACTCCGCCAACCAAAACCTAAAAAGGCTAAAGTTTCAGCTCTGGAGCTCATTCAGTCAGCCCCAGTGCTTTTGGTGCCTAGACCTTCAGCACCGAGATCTTCGGCTCCATTAGTGATCTCGGCTCCATCTTCCTCCTGCAGCCTTCACTATATCGGCACCGAGGGGCTCCTCGGTTCAGACTATTACTACTGTATCTGCACCGACCGCTCAGTCGGCGCAGACCTTGACCACGTCGGCTCCGACATCTTTCTCGGAACCGACTCCTTTATTGTTGACTCCAGTTTTGTTGGTTCCAGCTTTGATACCAACAGCCACTTTGGCACCGATCCCTGTGTCAGTGCAGACCGTGACCTTGGCACCGATAACTTCTTCGGTGCAGACACCCATAGTCCAGTCTCTCTCAGCATCGTTGTTCTCGGTGCGGACTGGTGAGATGGGCACTGAGTTTGCCTCTTCTGTGGACAGGCCTGTTTCTCCCTCAGTCTCCGTGAGGTCCACTAGAAGCCTTTCTGAACACGATGTGTTGCGTCTTGTGGATCAGGTGCTCTTGGCCAGAGTTATCCCACTCCCCAGGAACTGGCCTTCCTTGGGAGGTTATCACCCATCTCCAAAGATCCCTTGTTATTCTCCTCCTTCATTGCCTTTGAAGTCCATGGATATAGCACAGTCTTCCCCTTCTGCGGTTCCCTTTATGGATCTCACTAAGGAACTGCAGTTACCTTCATGGCAGGAAAGTTTGCTGTGACCCAGGATGTCAGTTGTGACATGCATAATTTGCTGCTCCACAGCCATCCGGGGACTCCGGGTCGACAGGCTGAGCCACGTAAGGGAGAGGTGACCCGTGTCCTGGACATTCACTCCTCTTCAGGTGGACCAGCCTTCCAACTGATGGAGAAGGCTTTCTCCGCTGCTGGCGATACTGGACTGTCTATCCCTCCGCCCTCCTCTGGTACACTGGTTTCACAAGTCGCACCGAGCGGACACCGGGTGCAAGGGCCTCAGGACATATTCCCACAGGAAACCCCTTTTCCGCTGTCTTCCCCAGCTTCTCCCGCTGAGGAAGTCCACAGGAAAATTTTGTGTAAGGGGAAACTCATGGACTCCACAAAGGAGTCCCTCACTGAAGACACAGATTTTGATGAGGGGGAAGGATCCCCTCTGTCACCCTCTGAGGTATCCTTTGGTGATATCCTCAAAATCCTGAAACAGAGAGGTGACTGGCAGTCCTCTAATCCGATCTCTGAGGAATCTGTGTTCCTGCAGGCCTTTCGCACCCGGCCCCCTACCTCCTGGGTTACTCCACCTGCCGATGAACTTGTCCGGCTTATCGTGCAGCGTGCTTGGAAGGCTCCTGACACTGCCGAAGCTATTCCCTTGCAGCCAGATAAGATTTTGTCCCCTCCTGCTACGGATCCCCGTTGGTCAAAAGGTCTTCCTTTGGATGCTTTGGTGGTGGCGGCCCCAACAAAAAAGGATCTGGCAAAAGAAGAAAGCCAGACTGTCTATCCGCGTAACAAAGAGTCCTGGGACCTGGACAGGATAGGGAAGCACACCTTTGCATCAGTGACCTTTACTATCAGGTCCATGAATTATATGGCACACTTTACCAGGCTTCAAAGGGATCTGATTTCTGAGCTCTCTGAGACCTTGGCTGGTGCCGTGTCTGATGAGGTCCGTGACAAAGTGGCCTCTCAGCTGGCCACCATTGAGTCAATATCTAACTCCTCTATGCGACTAATATCTCATGCATCAGAAGGAGCAGCTAGAGCAGCGGGTTCAGCTGCGGACTTGAGACGACATGCCTGGATGCGCTTGTGCAATTTTGCAGAACCCTTTAAGGCTTCTTTTCTTAACGCTCCCATTGAGGCCTCTTTGTTGTTTGGTCCCAAAGTTAAAAGCACACTGGCCAGATGTGAACATGACTGTAAGACTCTTTCTGCCGTAGGTGTTCATTATTCTTCCCCTCAATGTGCTTTCTCCCGAAACCAAAAGAGTGGGAAGATATGGTTCAAGAAATCTCAGGGTTCTTTCCATGACACACAGGCCGAGTTCTCCCCTAGAGGCAGAGGGGGAAACTCACAGGGAAGACGCTTCTTTCGGGGCAGAGGGGGTCCGTGTAACCAGGGTTCCAGGGACTCTTTCCCTGGCCAATCCTACCAGCACTCCTGAAGAGTGGCCCAATTCCTTTCCTCCAGAGGTGGTTGGGGGTCGTTTCTCCATGTATCCTTCTGCCTGGCTAACCATCACCACCGATTCTTGGGTACAAAGGATTATAACCAGAGGTTATCATATCCCCTTCGATATTTCTCCTGTCCCTTCAAAAAACCTTCCCGACGTTCCACCCAGTCAAAGGGAAGAAGCAGCACTAGAGATAGAAAAGCTGCTAAGAAAGAGAGTCATCCAAATAGTCCCTCCAGACCAGATAGGATCCGGATTCTACTCAAGACTATTTTTGGTGCCAAAGAAAACCGGGGACTGGAGACCAATGTTGGATCTCAGTGTATTGAACAAGTTTGTGAGAGTACAAAAATTCCGGAAGGTCACGATACAGTCTATCCTCCCGCTTTTGGATAAAGACGATTGGATGTGCTCGCTAGATCTTCAAGATGCGTACTACCACATAAAAGTGGACAGGCCATCAAGAAGATTTCTGCGCTTCTGTGCAGGAGGCAGTCACTACCAGTTCAGAGTACTGCCTTCAGACTATCTACAGCCCCCAGAGTGTTCACAAAGTGCATGGCAGTCGTCACAGCTCACTTGCGACTTCAAGGATTCCAGGTGTTTCCATACCTAGATGACTGGCTCATTTCCGCCCCCACCAGGCATCTACTGGAAGAAGCCCTGGCATACTCTCTCCTTACTGCACAAAGGCTAGGCATAACCATAAACTGGCAAAAATCCAACCTCACCCCTTCTCAGTCAACAGAATTCATAGGGGTTATCTTGGACAAAAAGAACTGCAGAGCTGCCATTCCAGAACACAGAATTTTAAGGATAAAGCAACAACTGATTCCAATCCTTTCAAGGGAGAAATCCATGGCTCACTCGGTTCTACAGCTGTTGGGTTCAATGGCAGCCTCCATCACCACTGTCCCTCTGGCCAGGTTTCACATGAGGCTTCTACAATGGCTACTGCTCACCCAGTAGTATCCCTTTCAGCATCCTCTTTCAGCCATGATTCGAGTAACCCACAGGTGCAAACAGGATTTAACTTGGTGGATGACACAATCTGTCACAATGGTTTCACCCCTTCTCCCCCCAACAACCCAAGGCCACAGTGACCACGGACACTTCCCTGATGGGGTGGGGGGGCTATGTCAGGGACAGACAGTCCAAGGCACTTGGTCCGAACTGGAGGCCCATCTGCATATAAATGTTCTAGAGCTGAGGGCGGTGCTTCTGGCGTTGCAAGCATTCCATCCCCTGCTGCCATCTGGGGCGATTGTGATTCAATCAGACAACATGGTGGTGGTCTGGTACATCAACAAACAAGGTGGAACCAAATCTTACCCCCTTTGTCGAGAGGCCATGATGATATGGCAATGGGCGATGGCTACCAACCGTTTTCTTCTAGCAACCCACATTCCCGGGAATTCCAACGTGATAGCAGACAGACTCAGCAGGTACATTCTTCAACCTCACAAGTGGTCCCTGAATCCCTTGATAGCGACGGAGATCTTCCACCACTGGGGCCGTCCTTGCTGCGACCTCTTTGCATCCCTGACCAACTACAAATGCAGCAACTACTTCGCCCTGATTCCCCCTCTGGGACAGTCACCCAGGGACACTCTAGTCCATAATTGGCCCTCAGGTTTTCTTTATGCATTCCCACCCTTTCCCTTCATTCCCCAGTTTCTGAAGAAAGCCCATCGGTTGAAGAGCAAGGTGATCCTCATAGCACCATAATGGCCTCGACAGATTTGGTTCCCCTTCCTTTGGCCTCACCTACTAGATCGACCATGGATTCTCCATCCAACCCGGGAGTTGATCTCACATCCACAGAACCTGTTTCATCCCAAATTGAACAGCCTGAAGCTCACAGCTTGGCTACTCCAATTCCCTTGATTGCCAGGCAGAATGATCTTTCTTTACCTGTACGTGACATTCTCATTGCATCTCATAAGTCTTCCACTAGAATTACTTATCTGAGCAAGTGGAAAAGATTTACCTGTTGGCTGAAAGATAAACAAATAGATCCCTTCTCAGCACCAGTGTCAATAATACTAGACTATCTGGCCAACCTTTTCCAATTGGGTCTATTGGCCTCTACCATTAGAGTTCATTTGGCTGCAATTTCTAATTTCCATGAGGGTGTCCTAGTTTCCTCTCTTATGTCCCACAAATTGTGCAAGACCTTCATAAATGGTGTGAATCATCTGAAGCCACCTTTTAGAGAACCTATTCAACCATGGGATTTATCATTAGTTCTACAATCTCTGATAATGCCACCCTTCGAACCAGCTTCTTCTTGCGACCTCAAGCATTTGTCATGGAAAACCTTGTTTTTGGTCGCCATTACTTCTGCCAGACGTATTTCTGAGCTTCAAGCTTTATGTATGAAGAGTCCATACTTGATTTTTCATAGAGACAGAGTGTCTCTGAGAACTAATCCATCTTTTCTGCCAAAAGTGATCTCTGAAATGTCCATTAATCAAACCATTGAATTGCCAGTTTTCTTTCCCAATCATTCAAACAGAGGAGAGTATTGCCTACATACCCTAGATATCCACAGGCAAATCTGTTTTTACTTAAACAGGACTAGGTCCTTTTGTAAATCTGACCAGTTATTTTTGGCCTTTTCTGGACCTAGATTAGGATCTGCTATTGCTAAGGTTACATTAGCTAGATGGCTGAAGGACCGTGTGACCTTCATTTGTACACAGCATAATATCTCGTTGCCTACTACCATGAAAGCTCATTCAACAAGGTTGATGGCAACTTCTGCTGCCTTCCATGCCAGAGCTTCTTTACATGACATCTGTGCAGCTGCAATTTGGGCTAAGCCTCATACCTTCATCAATCATTACAAATTGGATTTGGCCTCCAGGAGAAGAGCATTTTTCAGTTCTGTGGTGCTCAGGAATGTCCTTCCATGAGAGCCTCCCAGGAATAGAGGTAGCTGGGGACTCTGTCCCATGCATAAGGAATGAACGAGGATTAACAATATCAGATAAAGAAGTTATGTCTTACCATAACGTTCCATCTGTATTGCTGATTCTCATTCATTCATTATGACCCTCCCTCCTTCCCCCTCCTGTGGCTTCTTGTGGATCTCACCATCCGGTTCTCTTAGCTTATTTGACCAGAGGTAGCCTCTACCTTCTTTTGACTTGCAAACTCAATCTGAGGTAACAGGGAGAGGGGGATTATGGGTAAGAGTTTAGCTCGAGAGTTTGAAGCTGACGCGAACTTGGAAAATGGCCGGCTTGGTTCCAAGGTCGGAACCGATACCCATGCGTAATGACTGAATGAGGATCAACGATACAGATGGAATGTTATGGTAAGACATAACTTCTTTTTCTCTTTCAAACATTAGGAAGTAAGGTAAGAATCCTGTAGCATAATTTTTAGTACTGTTGTAGGCATGCACCACTGTGGCTTCATGTCTACTCCATTGACTCTTCTTCTCATCAGATAGTGTCCCCAACATGTGTAGTAAAGTTCTGTTGAAACGCTCAGGCTGAGGATCCCCTTGAGGATGATAAGGAGTGGTGCGACTTTTTTGGACTCATAACAGAGTGAGTAGTTCATGGACAAGCTTGCTCTCAAAATCACGTCCTTGATCAAAGTATATCCTTTTTGGCAGGCCATAGTGTACAAAGAACTTCTCAACTAGTGGTTTCGCCACTGTAATAGCTTTCTGATTGTGAGTGGGAAATGCTTGAGCGTATCTAGTATAGTGGTCTGTCACCACCAGCACATTACTGATCCCGCCTTCATCCGGTTCAATGCACAGAAAATCTATACAGACCAGTTCCATGGGTCTACTACTTTCCATTTGACCCAGTGAGACAGCTCTGGTCAGCAGAGTCTTTCTCTGAATGGAACGAAGACAAGTATGACAATAATCCTCAACATCTTGCTTCATACATGGCCAGTAGAACCTGTCCAATGGAACGAAGACATGTACGACAATAATCCTCAACATCTTGCTTCATGCATGGCCAGTAGAACCTGTCTAATGGAACGAAGACATGTACAACAATAATCCTCAACATCTTGCTTCATGCATGGCCAGTAGAACCTGTCTCGTACCAGACCCATAGTTCTGTCATAACCAAGATGACCATGTTCATCATGCAATGACCGGAGTAATATTCTATACTTCTGAGGATGCAACAATTGCCATTTTTCACTGCCGAGTGCACTTGGAGATCTCCTATACACTAGTCCATTCTGTATCTGAAGTCTGCCCCATTCATTGGCCAAAAGTGTTGCCAGAGGATGAATATCCGTGCGAAGTATAATAACTTGTTTCTTCTCTAAAGCAGCTACTACCAGCTGACCTAAGGGGTCTTCTCTTTGATCTCTGCTGAGGTCACTTGTACTCAAAGTTGGTAGCAATGAAGCCTGTAAAGTGACCAGCTTACAGTAAGCTTGGAGTATGCTTGCTGCAGACAGATGTAACTTGTGGGCCCAACATTCAGTGTGTTGATAGGTTACAATCTGACACATAGCTCTCACCCCTGGCGCTGGAATTTCCACCCACTCATCGTTGGGGTGTAAATCTCCTTGAGGTCTTCTGGACAGACCATCAGCATCTCCATTTTCGTGTCCTGGGAGATATTTCAAACTGAAATTATAGCTGCGTAGAGCTGCCTTCCATCTGTGGCCAGTAGCATCTAGCTTTGCAGTGGTCTGGATGTATGTCAGAGGATTGTTGTCAGTCTGCACTTCAAATTTAGCCCCATAGAGATAGTAATGCAGCTTGTCCACTACTCGCTTTAAGGCAAGGAATTCCAACTTGTGCGCAGGGTAGTTTTTTTTCTGTGGGGGTAAACTCCAACTGATAAAAGCCACAGGTCTCAGCTTCTTGACCTACTCCTGGTAAAGGACTCCTCCTATGCCATCCCTGCTAGCACCCACATGTAAAGTGTATGGCTTTGTTGAGTCAGTATATGACAGCACAGGGGCATGTGTGAGGCAATACTTAAGCTGTTCAAAATGACTCTTCGCACTCAGGACCCCAACGTCTCTCGATGAGTTCTTTAGAACCTCTTGGGCTCTTCGTTTTTTTCACAAGGATATCTTCATCTGCTTTCTCATCATTTTGGAGCACATGGTTGAGGGGTCTTGCTATCTTTGAAAATCTTTCCACAAACCTTCTATAGTAACTGCAGAACCCCGGGAAAGATTGCAGCTCAGTGATAGTTTTGCGTCTGGGCCAAGATGTCACCACTTCATCTTTGCTGGAATCTGTGGATATTCTATTTGCAGACACTACATGTCCCACATAGGTCACTGAAGGTTGGAAGAACTTGCATTTGTCCAATTACAACTTTAGGCCTTCCTTCTCATTCCCATCCAATACCTTTATCAGTCTTTCTTCATGCTCCTCTAGGGTCCTCCCAAAGACAATGATGTTGTCCAGGTAGACTAAGACTTCCAGGAGATGCATGTCTCCAACTGCTCTTTCCATGATTCTCTGGAAAATTGCCAGTGCATTTGATAAACCTTGAGATAGGCAATCAATCTAAAAAAATCCCAAAGGGGTGATGAATGCAGTCTTCTCTTTATCTTCTAGGTGCATAGGGATTTGATAGTATCCACTCCTTAAGTCAGGCACACTGAACCACTTACTGCCCACCAGGCAATTTAGAGCATCTTCAAACCGGGGAGTTGTGTACTGGTCTAGAATGGTTCGCTGATTCAGAGTACGATAGTCAACACACATGCGAATTGACCCATTCTTTTTCCTGACAACAACAATGGGAGAGGCATATGGACTTCTTAACTCTCGAGTCATCCCTGCGGCTTTTAGTTCTTCCAAATGTTTTCTTAAGTCCTCCAGGTCTCCTGGAGCTACTCTTCTGGAACGTTCCCTGAAAGACCGGTCCTCTTTTATTCTTATTCGGCATTCTGCACTTTTTGCACAGCCCACATCTAGTTCACTAATAGAAAAACAATTTTTCTTTTTCATCAGTAGCTCTTTAACTCTGGTTAGTAACCCAGGGTCAAGAGACCACCTCCTATATCAATATCTTCCAGATTCAGCTTGTTGGCCCTGCTCTTGTTCCTTGTCACCACAGAAGCAGGTAAGGGAGTGGCAACATAAACATTTCCCAAACGCACTTGTGAACGTAGGTCAGTGGGAGTACTTCCTTTATTCTTTAACCCCACATGCAAAGTGTCATAAGGATGCTTGAATTTGTCTGCCGGCCAAACTTCTGGGACTAGTTCCAGCCCCAGTGGCAAGTCACTTTCTGGATCCGTTTCCATCATGAGATGAGAGGAAACTGTTTGTCCACACATTCTCACTTTGGCTCTCAAGCAGGTGACCTGACCAGGATGAACCAGACAGGGTCCACACATGACCAATTTCATCTTTCTTACTATCCTTCTCCCTTTGAAGGGCACTGAAAACTGATCTCAGGAGAGGATGTAGTGTTGGGTGTTCCTGGGTCAACTGAAGCAATAGCATTCTTTTGATGAGGTCAGTATTTGTTGCCACTAAAATAAATGCGGAATTCTTTCCTTTTGGCCTGCGGCACACAACAGCGAGTGTTTCAAATACTTCTGTTGACCCAACAACTGAAGTGAAAAATTCTAACTTGAGTGAGACATAATCATCATAAGGGAACTTCGTGTCACTTATCCCCCAGATCTCCAAATCTTCTAACTTTTCAAGTGGCAAATGCTTTAAGTATTTTTGATAAAAGTCTCTGTACAGAATGGTGATTTGTCCATCAGTATCCAACAGTGCTTTACTATACACTCCTTCTGTTTTTACTGACATGACAGGGGACAATGCCAGTAGGCCATCGGGTAGTTTCTGTTTCTGGTGCTGTTCAGCTGTAAGGCAGTCAGCATGTGGTTGAATAACCACTGGTTGACCTCGCCATTTTAACGAATAAAGACTCTTGCTTAGTAATGCTTTGCTGTCTCAGATGCTGAGATTTTGGCTGAGATGGCTTTCCAATTTGGTTGTACATCTCAGATGAGCTAGAAGTAGTAGGTAGTTTCTCTCCCCTATTACAAGGGTTTGTGTGGAAAGGAGATCCAGGATGCTGTCTCTTGATGTTAGATTTTATGGAGCTCTTTGTAACTGGGCAGTCAGCTGGCTCCCTCACTGAGGCCCTTTGAAGTTTCCCTGCATTGCACTAGCCAATAATAGTTTGTTCACTTTTTTTCAAGTTCTCTGCATTAGGACAATGTCGCTTTATATGCCCTGCATCCCCACAGTGAAAACAAAATCCAGTAGGAACTCTGAACATTGGCTGATTCGGTTCTTCTCTGAGTCCTTTCATGGAGGTTCTAGCTGATGTATTTCTCCCTTAAGCTAAAGTTACCACAGCTTTCTGCAATTCTGCAACTTTCTTGGTAACTTGAGCTATGACGTCGGTCAGGCAAGACACCTTCATCTGCAACTGTGACACCTCTACATTGCGGACACTGTGGGCCACGATACCTGTTTGAGTAGTGAGCATGGCTATAGGCTTCTGCTGGTGTTCACTCACTGTTTTAGCTGCTGTTGAACACTGAGATTTGGCTTCCAACAGGGCTTCCTCTTCCCTCACCTCTTTAACCAACTGAGAATAAGTTAGAGTATCTTCCCTATTTCTCATCCTCATTTTCCACACAGTGGGGTCCATAGCTTGAGCTCTTTGTAAAATTTGTCTGATCCGTACTTGGTCAGCTACTTTTGGATCCACCCCCTCCTTTAGGATGATCTGGTGGAGCATTTTATCTAATCGCTTAATGTAATCAGATAGTTTCTCACCCACTTCTTGGTATGTATGTTCAAACTGATACAGTAGGTCAGCAGTCCTCTCGGTCCTTCTAAACACATCCTGCAGTACTCCTAAACCGTGCAATCTTGCTTACCCATTCTTAGGTTGCGTATGGTATCCACAGCTAATCCCTTTAGACTTTCAGCTATCTGCTGCTTCTTCTGAGATTCTGAGATATCCCACTCCTCTAGGCCTTGTGAAGCCTGATCCATCCAGGATTCAAAATCTTCTTCTCCCTGAGGTGTGGGTTGTTTGCCAGAAAAGAAACGCAATTTGTGGTAGCCAAACCCAGTGAACGGCTGTGTAGGCTTTAAGCATTTTTCTACAATACTTCCCAAAGCATTCAAAACTTCAGGCCCTATAGTATTTACAGGTCTGGTGTAAGGTTCTGACCTACTTGGTTAGCTTCCACAGGTATTTTCTTTGTTGCTGAGGTAGTACACTTCTCAGGGATTACCACACAGACTGCACTCTCACCTGAAATCTGTACACTCGAAGGTATGTGCTCATACACTAAAGGACTTTTCCATTTTAATAAGGCCAGTGTGCTGTGCTCAGTAGGGTCCATAGTGCTGTCTAATAAAAATCCATGCCCTACAACTGGTAAGGATCCTGTGATTTGATGTATTTGCATATCAGTCCATGTGACCCTGGCAACACCAGCACTAAGCTGTGCTATGACTGAGCATTGTGCTGCTTGCAACACTTAGCGGCTACTTCTGGGTTCATGTTTCTGCTGGATTTGCTTTCCATATGTACAGGGGAATAGGGTGGAGTCCAAGGCAGTACAGGCAATCCCGGATGAACCCCCAAATGTAGCGCACCCGCAGGTGTAGCTGAAGTAGATATGGGTTCCCTCCTACCTGACTCTGATGATGCCCCTATTAGGCCCAACACAACATAGTGGCAAGAATGACAGATTTTTTTTCTAGGTGACACATGTAGTTTAAAAGGTAATAGCACAACCACAAACAAATTATTTCAACAGTGCACCAGTTAGTAATAAGGCAAGGTGAGATATGCATGCAGTGAAACCATACATCCATCCTCTTCCCCAGAACACAACAGAAAAGGATCTTGACATTCAAACATACAAAAAGAAGGCAATATCAATGAGAAGTAAAGCTTTATAATGCAACAATACAAATATGAGAAAATGCAATGTCATTGAGCAGTACTAACACCCTCAATCCCCTTGATCAATTCTAACCAGACCAACTATGAAACACTCTATTATACCCTGTTCACTGGCCAGTGACTACTTACAGTCTTGCTGCTGGCATGATGGGGCCCAAGTTTTGCTCATATGGATCCCAGTTATTTGTAATCCACAACGTATTTAGGGGGGAAACTCCACAATCTTATAAAAATATAAAATGATGGCCAGAGCCTCTCACCACTCCATCCAGAATATCCAAGTGACCAGGCACTGTGGTTCCTCTGATGAAAAAAGTAGAAAAATCACCTGCCAGAACTCTGGTAATCATCTATGGCTTCTCTGTACTAGGCCCAAAGGAAACTATTTTCTTGCTGAATCATATGCAGGCGTGGAACTACTGGTTTCAGACCTCTCTTCTGATTCCACAAAATACCATCATCCAGGATTTCAGCAAAAGACAGACACAATCTGCTACTTCACTACCCCGCCCCCAAAGCACTAGAAAAGAAAATCCAGTCACGCTGCAAGACCCCTTTTCCCATCATCTCCCTGTTTCAATTTTCCCTCCTTCAGCTAGTGTTCCAGTCTCCTCTTTATCTTTCAAAATTCTTTTATATTCCTGAAAAGAGCTCCACCTTGGGGTGTAATGAAAAACTACAGTCTATTACTTCTACAATGAAATACTGTGGGAGCTACACTTGGTCAGTGCTTCTTTTGAAGGATCTTCTCCTTTTGGCCCAAAAGTTCAAGAAACATTGTCCAGGTGTGAGGAAGATGTTAAGACCCTTTCTGCTGTGGGCGTACATTATTCTAACCCCACATAGATCCTTTCTGGGAATCAGAGGGTTTTTTCTGCAAACTCAGTCTGAGGTAGCTAGGAGAGAGGCATTGTGGGTAGGACCTAAGCTCGAGCGTTATTGGTCATAATGAGCCAAAGTAACAGCCAAGTCTGTTCCGACATTTGGAACCAAACCCATCCGTCAAGGATAAATGAAGATGGACAACACAGATGAAACGTTATGGTGAATACATAACTTTTTTATAACTTACTCTGTAACTGTGACCTTAATGAGGTTGCTTGACACAGTAAGAGCAGCCATGGCAGGAAGGATGGACTTTGCAGGAATGTAGGACGGCCTTGACTTGGGTCAAACCACCAGAGGTCTGTTGAGGGCATATAGACCACCCTAGTGGCATAAAACAGATGGTTTCAAGCTGAGGAGGGGGGATTAAATGTACCATTCAGTGGTGTTTTTCTCACAGTAAAGGGTGGAAACTGCCCAAAAAGAAAGCAAAACTGATGTAACCATGTTGTCAGTAAATACTTGCAGTAAGAGAAATAAATACAATTTATGCTTTGCCGGTTAGCTAGGGTTAAACTATTCCCGGCGCCATAAAGTCTGCTCTTCAAATTTTCTCTTAGAACTAGCCAGTTTTTTAGTTTTAGCACTCAAATCTGTTTCTTTGAGCTCAGCACTTTTTCAGAACTTGTTGTAAGCACTAAATAAGCTACAAATTACTACAGAACTCAACTTTCCTCACTTGTCTACAGAAAAACATTTTTTAGTACTTAATAAATAAGCACCTATCCAGGCATGCCTAAGGGTCAGCTCCTGGTATTTTCTCCGGTCTACCTGATGAATCTGGGCATCTTGGGGCAATGCAGAAATTGCCTCATGTACACAGAGAACCCTCTCCTCCTGCCACCCAACACTACAACCTGTGAGAGATGCACTTATATAGCCAAACTGGAAGCAAAGCTCTCTTCACCCAAGACTGGACTAGACAGTCAAGAGGAGAAGGTAAACACTTGCACCACACCACACTCATCATATAGTCCCGCAAAACCTACACCACCAAAACGCACACATAGCAACATAAAACACACACCTACATTCGCAGAGGCTCTTAATAAAAATCTGCTCAAACAACAGAGACCTCCAAAGCAGAAACGCAAGCAATCTCCACCCCCCCAACACAACCCAAATAACACATAGCCCACAAACTTTGTATGCCACTCAACCACAGCCCATAAGGTATAACAACATACCCAACACTCTAGTCATAGGTGACTCTATAGTCAGGCACACTGATGTCCCACTCACCAGGCTAAACAAGGAGAAAGTTACTGTCAGTTGCCTGTCGGGTGCCAGGATCCGCCACTTAATTCACGCACTCAGATCACTCCACAACAAGTACAAATATGACTCTGTCATTGTCCATGTTGGTGTGAATGACCTAAGATGTACCTCCCTGGGCTACATGAAAAGAGACATGGAGGAGCTCTCTGATCTTATAGCGCAGGCAGGTATGACCCTAGCCCTGTGTAGCATCCTGCCATCACCCAGAATGATACCACATTACAAGGACAAAATGATTGACTTCAACAATTGGCTAAGATTCTGGTGTCATTCTGAGGGGATCCAGTATCTGTCTGCCTGGGATGACATGATCGACAGACCACGATACTTTGCCAGAGATGGCCTGCACCTTTCGCCCTTGGGATTCCGGATACTGGCTAAGGCACTTGCCACCCCATAGTACCTTTTTTAGGCAAGGAAGCCAATCTGGTGGTCCCCTGCCATAAACAAACTCTACAACAGAAGAAAGAATCTGTTGTAAGAAATAGTAAAATCCCATGTTTGGAGGAACTCCCTGGTCAGCCTCAGTAAGAAGCTGAGATCCCTCATAAAATCCTCCAAAGCTAGTTACGAAAACAAAATCGCCACTGATTCTAAAGCAACCACAAACCATTTTATAGCTATGTCAAGAATCTCAATAGCAACACTCAGATCTGCTCTGAGTTACAGCACAATGGCACTAAATATGCAGAACCAACTGATATTGCCAGCATCCTGACAGATAGGTTCAGTGCTAACTTTACCCCCCTCTCACCCACTATAGGGCCCATCTCTATACCAGAAGAATGCAAAGTTCCTGTAATCACGGCTGCACAGGTAAAAACCACACTCTCCAAAGCCAGGAACACAGCATCCATGGGACCTGACAACATCCCTGGCTGCGTTCTACATTAACTACAGAATGAACTGGCACCCCACCTAAGCACCATGTTCACTCATAGCCTCACCTCAGGCTTTGTGCTCACTGAATGGTGCACAGTGACGGTTATCCCATTCCACAAAGGGGGGGAGTCAGCACAGACCCCGGGAACTACCACCCCATTAGCTTAATGAGCCTGGTCTACAAGGCCATGAAATGTATCATCATGGAACTTATAAACAAAGACATTGGTAATCTCCAAACTCTGGACCCCACCCAGTTTGGGTTTGTAAAAGGCAGATCATGTCTCCTAAACCTGATAGACTTCTTTGAAGCAGTCACCAAAGCCATAGACGAGAGTAAGGTGGTTCACACTGCCTATCTAGATCTCGCCAAGGCTTTTAACACCGTCCCCCACTCTGGAATTATAGATAAACTCAATAAACTAAGTATAAATCCCTATGTCACAAGATGGGTTGCCAACTGGCTCACTGACAGAATCCACACTGTGAAAGTAGCAGACTCCAAATCCGACTTCAGACCAGTGAAAAGTGGAGTATAATAGGGTTCAGTCCTGGGTCCTCTCCTGTTTTGTATCTACTTTTCTGAAGTATAGGCTAACACAGAAGGTCTTTGGCTAACGCAGTTCGCAGATGACTGCAAACTAGGAGCCATAATTGAACCTCCTAATGATGTGGACATCCTACAAAAGGGCTCCACTGAGACAGATGCCTGGTGTCACAGCCATGGCCTCAAGCTCAATGCCAAAAAGTGCATTGTCATCCCCTTTGGTAAAAACTCTGTACCCATAAGCTACCACATAGATGGTAGTCTACTAACACCAAAAGTGTGATAAGAGACCTTGGGACACAGGTGGACAGTAGTCTCTCCTTTGATAATCACATTGCCACAGTAGTCAGGAAATCCTTCTACATGGCACACTTCATCACAAAAGGTTTCTCATCCAGGAAAAAAGAGGTCATTGTTCCCCTTTACTCATCACTCATTAGACACATTATATAGTACAACGCCCCTTTTGGTATGTACCTCACAAGACGTATACAACTGGAAAGGCCGCAGAAATACCTCACAAAGAGGATTACCGGCCTCAAACAGATGCATACGCAGACTGTCTCAAAAAACTCCAGCTTTACTCTGTCGCATATCGCCTACTCAGAGGTGGTCTCTGCCTAACATACAAAGCTATGTCAAACCAAGAGCTGTTGGACATGCTCCACTTAAAGAAATCCCAATCCCTCACACATTCTAGGGACCTAAACCTTGTCACCACAATAAACTGAACATGCTGAAGGGATAGAGTCCTGTCCCAGAGACTTCCCATACCCTGGAACAAACTACCTATCTATATCAAACAAAGCTCCTCATTAGCACTCTTCAAGAAAAATCTTGATGATTGGATGGGAAATAGGAAATTCAACCTAGGGATCACCTCTGTGGCTGTGCTCAACAGGGGTGCAGGAAAGTAATTTTCTTGGGTGGCGAAAGCCAGGGTACCTTTTTGGCTAGGCTTGTATAAGCCCTAGGGCCGATAGCCTAGTACTTACCTATGGCTAGGAAATTCACTAATCAAGTCTCAGCAATAATGAGAGAACAGGTTGTATAAATTCTGTCAAAAGTATTGTTTTGTTTAGCTAAAGACTACAGAAGTTTATTTTCCTGGAATTCATCCTTTATGTTGTTTAAATAAAACTGCTTTTATATCAGTACAGACTTATTTGCATATCTATCTCTAGTCATCTAGCTATAGAGATAGATAGATAGATATATATGTATGTATTTTATACACACACACACGTGCACACACACACACACACACACATATTTTCTATACCTTCCAATCATATTGCTTTCATGCCTTTCCTTTAATCCTTCCATTCTTTCTGCCAGTGACATTTTCTTTAGTATGTGTCTCTTGTCTGGTCAGGATAAAACAGACAAACATCTGTGGGTTCTTTTCAAACAACTTTGTTATATACTATTCTTTTTATTAATAATGTGTTATTTGCCCTTTGATTGCTCCGTATTGTTATTAGTATGGATAGGTGGTTGTTTCATTGTAGGACAGTACAACTGTCAAGAGGTATAGTCTTATGGTGGTAGATGAAGAAAGGTTAGTTAATTCACAATTTTGTATGGGTGATTCTTTGTTATTTGGATTTATTGGTGAGTTTTCAGGGCCTGGGTTGGGGTGGACATCACTACGCTGTGGGATTTTTGAGAGGTAGTGTATTCACTTAGAGGGGACCTGTATGAGTTTTATTTTTTGAGTAGAGTGGTGATAGTGAAATATTTTGTGCTTAAAATAAAAACAATGAGATTAAAAAGGCAGGGAGATATTCCTAATTTTATAGTGTGCTGAGTCAACTACAGTAGGAGAGGTGTACAGAGGTAAAAGTATACAGTGATAATTTGTTAGATAGGATGCTAGTAGCAGCAGAAAGAGACATGATGCTTGGAGGAACATAAGAGATTCAATATATGACTGAGCTCGCTGACCATTTACAATGATACTGTAAGATGGGGAATACACAGAAAAACACTTCCAAAAAAAGAAAGCCTTGATTGGTAGAAGGGATTGCAGCTTCCTGGTTGGCACTTCACCTTCCTATGGAAAGTTGACAAGAATACCTGAAAGATAAGTATGTATGGTGTTTAAGTGTCTTCTTCAGTCTGAAAGGATGATAATTCATCTCAGGGAGATTAACCTGGCCTAGAAAAATAATGGCCTCAAATAGAAGTTATAGAGAGTTTTCACAGTAAGGAGAGCTTGCTTCTTTTATAAATGACCAGATCCTGGGAAGGATAACTGAACAGGAGCTCCTCAAATAAGTAGGCATCCTAAATGGCCTTCTAGAGCTGAACCTAAGCTATGCCATTCTGTACAGTGAAATGTCACTGCCTGCCGTAACATAAGCATAGTCAAAATTGCAGCAAGTCATGTGATAGGCCACTGTGGAGGCCAACAGTAGATTTCCTTGAAACCCTTTGAGTTCTTCC
This sequence comes from Protopterus annectens, assembly GCF_019279795.1. Taxonomy (NCBI): domain Eukaryota; kingdom Metazoa; phylum Chordata; order Ceratodontiformes; family Protopteridae; genus Protopterus; species Protopterus annectens. The sequence continues at coordinate 808,148,416 of NC_056750.1, read as the reverse complement.
ATGATGCAAAGAGGAGGGAGAACCACACTGCTTCAGCTTCTTCGCTGTTCTCACACATGGATGAATCATGTTAGGCTGGGCTTAGACTCAAAGAAGACTGAAATCTTTTCCAGCAGGTGGCACAAAGGGGAGGATTGGACTCTGCACATGTAAGACAGATAGCTGAGGGATCTAATCTCCAACATGGTAGACAATACTGCCCCTTTTTCTATCTTTGGACTCCTGCCCATTATCAAGGAAGTAAGATGGTGTGGCCTCTGAGTCTTATACTGAACTTTACAGATGATATAGAAGTTTGATTTTGGATACCTGTCCAGAATCTTTCCTGTTTTTGCTGGGGCTTATAAAAGACATCTGGCTTGTGATTCTTAGTATTTGTAGGCTTCCAGAATGCATATATGACATCCTTAATATCTCAGTGCACAGGGAAGTGATACAAGGTTCCTCCTCCTCCTCCTTTTTCTTCCCCGGATACTGGTTTGAGCATTTGGGGGGGAGTGGAGAAGTAATTTAGGACTTCATTAGCCAGATGCTTTCTCCAGAGGTGGGGTCAGCTAGTAGGGAACTGTAACAGGGGCATCACATTATCTTTGTTTGTCTCATAAAGAATAGTCTCCAATCCTTTGAGTTCCCCATGATGCAAAGAAGAGGGAGAACCAGATCTTTTCATGAGCTACTCATCAGCTACGTGGCTGTTTTCACTCAAGGACAAAGTATATATGGCTGGGCATGTAATGGCTGCAGAGAAGGTATTAGGGCAACATATACTGGTTTGTGGTCTGTACCTGCCAATAAAGAGCCTACACAGCTTTGGCCTGAAACAAGCATGGTGTCATCATCAAGCTATGTTCTCAAAATGAGGTCTCTCACACCCATGATGTCATGAGGAAAGATCACACCAGATGTCATGGGTGTGAGAGACCTCATTTTGAGAACATAGCTTGATGATGACACTATGCTTGTTTCAGGCCAAAGCTGTGTAGGCTCTTTATTGGCAGGTACAGACCACAAACCAGTATCTGTTGTCCTAATACCTTCTCTGCAGCCATTACATGCCCAGCCCAATATACTTTGTCCTGGAGTGAAAACAGCCACATAGCTGATGAGTCTGACATTGAACTTCAGTAGTATGAGCTCTAGCAAATGAGGGCCAATTGGACGCTTTCTATTCTGGCACAGTTAACTCTGCAAGATCCAGGGGAAGGTCTTAGGAAAAGAGTCCTCTTTCCTGATTGCATCCACTAAGCTCCATCCCAGGGTATTCCAGGAGATGCTATTTAAGTGCAAGTAGTTTGTGGTTCTGATCCCATTGTTTAATCAGAGACTGGGTAGTGCTTACACTCTGGAATGCAGTACCCCAAGGTGTTGTGAGAACTGCATCTTTATGGTCCTTTATTGTTTGCAAAAGCTGAAACAGGACATAAACTCAAGTCTTCACAAAGGGATGGATGGTCTGCCTTAAGAATGGACATAGCTCCAGGAGGGTCTAACCAGTGTCTCCCCTCTCTTTCTTTCACCTTCTAATAGTGCTGCAACATAGTCATAGGTATTTTAGGGTCCCTGTCATTTCCTCACATGCTGGACACACTCAGCCTCTGTCATTCTCCTAGTGGTGAAGTAGACCAGGGGTTTCTGTCTTGCCCATCTTTGGGTGAGGAGGTTACATCTATAGTACATATAGTATTGCTTCACTCCACATTTCTCTCTCAGGTAGTAGAGATAATGCTGGTGCAGGTCATGATGCATGGTTTGTTGCTCACTCAGGCTTTGATGATCTGCCAGTTTTAAGCATCAAATCCAGAGGCTTTTCCATGATAAACAGTAGAATGAAGTGTGGGACAAGCAGATAAAAATGGGCTTAGGAGCAAGGTACGTTTTTTTCAAGCAGTGTCACAATGTGCTCTACTGAAGGTGCATATGTCCCCAAATATGGGAACTTTGAACAAAAGAGATATCTAAACCAAGAAATAGAGATAAAAATATGTAATTTCTGGTCTTTGAAGATGGCTACACACTGATCAACTGCTAAATGTCAGCTCTACCAGTGTGAAAATGGAAACTGAGAAAAAGGGGTTCCATTGAAACTGTGTTTTGGATAAAATTCAGATACTGGCTAGTAAGTACACTTCCGGGATGCCAGCAAAGGAGACATTTAGAGGATTTGAAAGAAATCAACTAGAAAATGTGAAGAGAAAACGCTGCTAGGAAGGATTCTATAGCTGTACAGCAAAAAAGTAGTTCAAGGTTCAGCTTTGGTTCAAGAGATGGTTTCCAGTAATTTAGACGTAAAACAAATGAAATGTACTCAAAGATGATTAAAATAAATGAAACATTGAAGGAATATATCAACTCAAATAAAGGGGCTGGAAAAAATTTAAGAAGCTTAAACTAGCTGATGTTAAGTTGTCAATCTCGCCTTCATTCTTGCTGGATGGGTTCGGAGCCGATCCTCGGCTCCGACTCGGCACTTGCTAAGCTCGAGAGCTAATTTTACCAGCTCGAGGCAACCCTATATCCCATGATGCAAGGCGGAGATTACTCAGATCTCGTTTGCCGCTTCGCTAACGAGGTGCCTTCTTTTACCAGCTCTAGGTAAGTGAACTTTTCAGAGACTTTTTGTCTACTCCATTTAACTTTATACATATAAATATTATTTTTGTTAATTACCGACTCACTTTAACCCTATTCCTGTCAGTGTTCCCTTCTTTTTGAGTAAATATTCCCTTACCCCTAGTTAGGCCTTAGGCCTTCCCCTCCCTAAATTTTTCCTGTCAGGGATTTTTTGTGTGTGACTGTCTGTTATCCCTGTTTAATTTAATTTAATTTAATTTAATTTAATTTGTTGGACTGAGTGTTTTTGTGTGTGAGTGTGTTACTGGTGTTTCATCGACACAGTTATGTCGAAGGACACTAAGGTCTCAGGCTTCAAGAAGTGTGACTCGTGCTGTCAGAAGATGTCTCTGACAGACGGTCACACTTCTTGTGTTTATTGCCTGGGACCTTCGCACCTGCAGGACTCTTGTGCTATCTGTCATGCATTCAGCCCAAGAGTCCTGCAGGAATGAAAAAATAAGCTCATATTAAGGGGCTTATTAAAGCCCGAGAGCTCCCTGACTAAGTTGGCGCCGGGGAAGCCCTCGAAACCTGTTAAACCTTCGGCTCAGGCTTCCAAGCCGTCGGCTTCAGGTTCTTCCTCACCAGGCTTGAGATCGGCTCTGGCCGGAGCCGATCTTTCCATACCAGTATCAGTATCGGCTCCATCCGGCGACGATACTGTCAAGTCTAGACACTCAGTGTCGGCTCCGGCTGGAGCCGACGTATCTTCGGCTCCAATGGCTCCATTGATCTCAAAAAAGAGATCTCGATCCCCTTCTGTGGAATCTATTCATTCGGCTCCGAGATCACCCTTGCTCTTGGAGCGGAGCCATCGGAGCCAATCTTCTCGGTCATCCAGGCTATCTGATCACGACCTTGAGAGAGTGGTGAATAGACTGTTAAAGTCTCAGGCATTGGCCCAAATACTCCATAGCCCATCTCAACAGATGGTAGCTATATCACATCCACCGAACATTCCTCCTTCGACTCTCTTACAGAGCTCGGAGCCGGAGCTCCTCGGAACCAGTACCATTGTGACTTTGGAGCCGATACCACCCCTTTCGGCTCCGTCGTCCTCGGCTCCGATTTCCTCCTTGAGACCTTCATTGGAGGGATCTGGGCATCTAGTCTCTCTCGTCGGCTCCGAGGGAGCAAGTGGCATCGGACCCTTGTCCGACCCCGTTCTCCCTCTCGGAGCTTCGGTGTTGGTGAGCTCGGCCCCGACATCTGCCTCGGAGCCTTCCCTCTCGGTGAGGCCTGGGGTTCCTATCTCTTCAGAGCGGGAACTTTCTGGTCTCTCTGACGGGGGAGCCTTCGAGGTGATGAGGAGTGTACAAGCCCCTGGGCTTAGTCAACGGACAGTTCCATCAGCTCCTCCCACTACAGTGCCTGCTGACGTCTCTTCCCACTCTCTTGCTCCCGGACCCAGAGATCCAACACCTCAGGTTTCCCCATTGGGAATATCTTCCTCTTCCGAGGCTTCTCCTGATCTGTCAGGAGAACCCCCCCCGTAAGAGGACATGTAAGAGGAAACATTTAGACTCCCCTGAGTCTACTACATCAGATACTGATTTGGATGAGTCGGAGGGATCCCCAAGGTCCTCCTCTGAGGATGTCTCATTTTCAGACATCCTTGAAATCCTTAAACAGAGGGGGAACTGGCCCTCCCTTAATCCCTCCGAGGACAAGTCAGTATACCTGGAGGCATTTGGATCTCGACCCTCCACCTCCTGGGTGTCTCCACCTTTCCACCCTCTCATGGAGGTAGTGGCTCGGAAGGCGTGGATGGCTCCAGATTCGGTGGAACCTATCCCCAGGAGACCTTCAAAATTTATTACAGCCCCACAAGATAGACAATACTTAATAAAAAAGGTGTCCCAGTTGATGCCATGGTGGTGGCTGCTGCCACCAAGAAGGAATTAGCTGATCCTTCAGTACCTGTCCATCCTCCTAATAAGGATTCTAGGACTATGGACAGATACGGTAAGCAGATTTTTTCTTCAGCGACTTTTGCCATGAGATCGCTGAACTACTTATGCCACTTCACCCGCCTTCAAAGAGATGTTCTTAAAGAGTTGGGAGAAGTTTTACAGGATCCGTCAGCTTCTGGGTCTCAGGATAAGATTAGCTCACAGCTAGGAATCCTAAACTCCATTGCTAACTCCTCCATGCGGCTCATTTCTTATGCAGCCGATGGAGCGAGTAGGGCCGCAGGCACAGGAGTGGCTTTAAGGCGTCAGTCCTGGATGCAGCTTTGTAATTTTGCAGACCCCTTCAAGGCGTCTTTCACAAATTCCCCTTTTGATGGCTCGACCTTGTTCGGTCCTCAAGTGAAAGACACTTTGACTAGATGTGAACAAGATGGCAAAACTCTTTCTGCCGTAGGAGTCCGTTTCTCCACCCCTTCTAGACCTTACCCCAAAGGACAGAAGGGATGGGAAATGTGGTTCCGCAAATCTCAAGGAGTCACGCCTGACGCACGAAGTCAGTTTACCCCCAGAGGCAGAGGGGGTAACAATAATAGACGCCGCCCTAGGGGCAGAGGGGGTCCGCAGAATCAGGGTAGCAGAGAGCCTCTTTCTGACAAACCCTTCCAGCATCCCTGAGATGTTGCCCGATTGTCCGCCTTCGGAGGCAGTCGGGGGAAAATTATCGCTGTACCCAATAGCCTGGCTTTCCCTTTCTCAAGACAAATGGGTACAGTCAATTATATCCGAGGGTTACAAAATTCCCTTTATTCAAACCCCAATTCAACAAAGGGAACCCTTCCAGATGTTCCACTCGGTCTAAGGGAACTAGCAGTACTAGAAATATCAAAACTGCTAGTAAAAAGAGCCATCCAGCCAGTCCCAGCGGACCAAATAGGATCCGGAATCTACTCAAGGTTCTTTTTAGTTCCAAAAAAGACAGGGGACTGGAGACCAATATTAGATCTGAGCAAACTCAACAAGTTTGTAAAGAAATCAAGATTCTGGATGGTCACGCTTCAGTCCATTCTGCCCTTTCTGGGCAAGGACAATTGGATGTGCTCGATAGATCTTCAGGATGCGCACTATCACATAAAAATTCACAGACGCTCCAGAAGATTTCTCCGCTTTCGGCTGGGGACCAGTCACTTCCAATTCAGAGCCCTGCCCTTTGGACTCACTACAGCCCCCAGAGTGTTCACCAAATGCATGGCAGTGGTTACGGCTCTCCTGAGACGTCAAGGATTCCAGGTGTTTCCATATCTAGACGACTGGCTCCTCACTGCCATCACCAGGCATCAGCTTCTCCAAGCCAGAAATTACACCATTCACACTTGCAGAGGGCTAGGAATTTCTATAAATTTCGAAAAATCTGCCTTGTCGCCTTGTCAATATATTACTTTTATAGGCGCAAAATTGGACACCGTACAACTTTCTGCAAGGTTGACAGACCAAAGGATCTTGGACATTCAAAGACACGACCAAGTGATTCTATTCAGCAACAAAATTCAGGCCAGATTTGCTCTGAAAGTACTGGGTCTTATGGCGGCCGCCATAACACTTCTTCCCCTCGCCCACTTTTACATGCGGCTTCTACAATGGATGCTATTTACCCAATGGTCCTTTCAACAACTTCCCATGCGTCACGAGATCATAGTAACTCCAACTTGCAAAAGACATCTGACTTGGTGGATATCGTCCCCTCAAATCCATCAAGGCAGACCATTTGTTCCTCTTGCCCCGGTTACATCGGACGCCTCCCTGATCGGGTAGGGGGGGCATTATCAGGGCAGAATGGTCCATGGCACTTGGCAACCTTTCGAGTACCATCTGCACATAAATGTTCTGGAGATGAGAGCAGTCCTTTTAACGTTGCAAGCCCTCAACGACTCTCTTCCCCTGGGAACTATTGCAGTCCAAATGGACAATATGTCCGTAGTGTGGTACATAAACAAACAGGGCAGAACCAAGTCCTATCCACTGTGTCGAGAGGCTCTCAGACTTTGGCAATGGGCAATCTCCTCTCACCGGTTTCTGATAGCAACACACATCCCCGGGAAATCCAACATCATAGCGGACAGATTGAGCAGAGCTATTCTCATGCCTCACGAGTGGTCTCTCAAACAATCAGTGATGGAAGAGATGTTTCAGAAGTGGGGCCTTCCTTGCTGCGACCTTTTCGCTACACCTCAAAACAGCAATTGCCCAGACTTCTTCTCTCTCTTCCCCCTTCCAGGCCATCCCCCCAGAGATGCTCTAACCCAAGATTGGCCCCGGGGACTTCTTTATGCTTTTCCTCCTTTTCCGCTGATACCTCAGCTAATTCAGAAAGCAACCGCCTTGAGAGCCAAGTTGATTCTCATTGCCCCTTATTGGCCTCGACAGATATGGTTTTCGTTCCTACATCATTACCTCTTGGTACAGCCATGGCATTTGGACCCGGTTCCAGATCTTCTGACCCACCAGTCGAGTCAACTGCACCAATCTATACCTTCTCTCAACCTCACTGCTTGGTCCACTTCCATCCTTAGCCAAGCTTCCTATGATTTCTAATCCTGTACAGGATATCATAGTAGCTTCCCTAAAATCTTCTACCAGAAAGATCTACACTAGTAAATGGCGACGTTTCTCTTTCTGGGCAAAAGCTAGGAACACAGACCCCCTATACTGCTCCAATTCATTAGGTGTTGGACTTCCTAGCTGACATTTTTAATTCAGGATCCTCTTCTTCCACAGTGAAAGTTCAACTGGCAGCCATTTCAAATTTTCATATAGGTTTTTGGACCACAACATTATGTCACATAAACTTTGCAAGGCATTCCTTCGAGGTATCTTTTTGAAACCTCCTATTAGAGACCCCCCACCACAGTGGGATCTAAATTTAATTTTAACATCCTTGATTCTTCCCCCGTTCGAACCTGCAGCTGCCTGTTCTTTGAAATTGCTTTCTTGGAAGACACTTTTTCTAGTTGCCATTACATCTGCCAGGAGAGTATCTGAGCTTCATGCTCTCTGTGTTCACCCTCCCTATCTAATATTCCACAAAGATAGGGTATCCCTAAGAACTAATCCGTCTTTCTTACCAAAGGTGGCATCTCAGACTAACCTAAATCAGTCCATTGATCTTCCAGTATTTTTCCCGAATTATTCTGATAAAGCTGAACAAAAGTTACATTATCTCGATGTTCACCGTCAGCTGAGATATTATCTGGATAAGACAAAAATTTTTAGGAAATCTGATCAACTTTTTCTATCCTATGCAGAGAACAGGAAAGGCCTTCCAGTTTCTAAGGTAACTTTATCTAGGTGGCTGTCTTCCTTGATCACTTACATTTATCAGCTCAGAGGCAAAGAGTTGGTTTCTAACCCAAAAGCCCATTCTACCAGAGCTCTAGCTACATCTACAGCTTTTCAAGCTAGACTTTCAATAGACACTAATTGTGCAGCAGCCACATGGGCCTCTCCTCATACCTTTGTTTCACATTACAAATTAGATTTGGTCTCCAGAGACAGAGCAAAGTTTGGTTCCACCGTTCTCAAGAGTCTGTTCCATTGAGCCACCCAGGATAGAGGTGCTAGGGACGCGTTCCCATCCAGCAAGAATGAAGGCGAGATTGACAACTTAACATTTAGAAGTTATGTACCTACCATAACGTTCCATGTTATTTGTCTTCTCTCGCCTTCTTTCTTGCGTCCCGCCCTCCTTCCCCCTAGCCTGGTCAGACCGAGAAGATTATACATCTTCTATTAAGAGGTTATGACCTTTTCTAGCTGTTCAACTCCTAGTGTCACTAGATTATGTGGATCCTTTCTAGAGGGTTACAATGTTATTTAGTATTTCTTATTTTCTTCCTCCTAAGTTGGAAGAAAATACTGCTATTTCTTTAGCTACCAAACGAGATCTGAGTAATCTCCGCCTTGCATCATGGGATATAGGGTTGCCTCGAGCTGGTAAAATTAGCTCTCGAGCTTAGCAAGTGCCAATTCGGAGCCGAGGATCGGCTCCAAACCCATCCAGCAAGAAAGAAGGCGAGAGAAGACAACTAACATGGAACGTTATGGTAGGTACATAACTTCTAATTCAGATGAACTGATAAAACTGCAAAAATTAAGGGATGAAATGAAGAAAACGGCTGAGTGTGAAGCTTCTCAAGAACAGCTGTTTGAAAAAAATGCAGAGTTAGAAGACAGAGCACACAGAGGAAACCTGAGATTTTCTGCTTTACCAGAGAAGGAACAGACTAGAAAGGCTCACCCAGACTCTGCTACACTTTGCTGTGAGGGAAAGGTTAGTTTGCTTTTTATTTGTTGTATTAATTTATTGCCTTTTTCTATTTTGAATACTGTGATTTGTTATATTTACCTTGTGTTTTACTTGTATTCTGCTTTTAACTGTATATTAAAACTTGAAAAAGAGACCACAGCTCTGTCTCTTGTGAGTCAGGCAGAAATTAGTACAGGTCAAAAGAACAGGTCAGTTAAGGTTAATCATCTGTGAACTGAGGGGTGGAGCTAGGAACTAAACCTTCTATTTAAGGAGTAAAATAAAACATTTCAGAGCTTTGCTGGAAAGGCTCACCCAGACTCTGCTACACTCTGCTGTGAGGGAAAGGTTAGTTTGCTTTTTATTTGTTGTATTATTTTATTGCCTTTTACTATTGTGAATACTGTGATTTGTTTTATTTACCTTGTGTTTTACTTGTGTTCTGCTTTTAACTGCCTATTAAAACTTGAAAACAGACCAGAGCTCTGTCTCTTGTGAGTCAGGCAGAATTTTTTCCCCACCCTCCCATCCAGTTACTATAGTGTTCTTAAACACCACTGTCTTTCTAGTTGCCTTCCCCTTATGTTAATTTGACCATATATCTCATTTCCTCTCTGCTTTTACTGGCTTGTGTGAGTAAGCACAAAATTATCATTTTGTGAAATCACTCCCCTTCAACTATTTAAATTTATTGGCCATCCTACTGTATTCCATAGTGTCAGAATACAAAAGTGACCACCGCCTTTCAATCTGTCTTGTTTTAAAAATAGTGACGCTCCACTAAAACTTAACATTTTAGACAGGTAAAACTTAAGATGTTAAGTTGTCAATCTCGCCTTTATTCTTGCTGGATGGATCGGCTCCGACTCGGCCACTTACTAAAACTCGAGAGCTAATTTTACCGGCTCGAGGCAACCCTATATCCCATGATGCTAGGCAATAACTCCCCAGATCTCATTTGCCGCTTTCGCTTGCGAGGTGCGTTTTTTTACCGGCTCCTGGTAAGTCTTACATATAGATAGTTCAGTCACCCTTTTTGAGTTAATTTATAGTTATTTCTTTCTTAGTGAGTAACTACCCTTAACTTTGTTACTTTTTATATACCTTCCCTCTTTATTCCTTATATCCCACCCTTCCACTTAGGTTAGGCCTTAAGCCTGCCCCTCTCCTATATTTTCTTAGGGATCCTGTGAGTGTTTGGGTGTGTCAGTATCCCTATTAACAATTTATTGTTAATTTATAATTTAAGAGTGTGTGTGTTTGTTGTTCGTTGTTACTTTTGGGAACCCTCGACACTGTTATGTCGAAGGAACCTAAAGAGGTTAAGGTCTCAGGCTTTAAGAAGTGTGACTCGTGCTGTCAGAAAATGTCTCTGACAGACGGTCACACTTCTTGTGTTTACTGCCTGGGACCCCTGCACCTGCAGGACTCTTGTTCAGTATGTCATGCATTCAGTCCAAGAGTCCTGCAGGAGCGCAGGAACAAACTTATACTGAGGGGCTTGTTAAAGCCCGAGGGCTCCCCGACTAAGTCTGCGTCGGGGAGGCACTCGAAACCAGCAAAACCGTCAGCTCCAACTACTAAGCCTTCAGCTGCTGGCTCCTTGTCTGTGCCTAGATCGGCTCCGGCTGGAGCCGATCCTTTTGAGTCACAGGTTCCGGTCTCGGCACCACTCGGTGCCGATACCTCTGAGCCCATGCTTTCACTGTTGGCTCCGGCTGGAGCCGACGTGTCCTCGGCTCCATTGGCTTCATCTAAGAAGAGGTCAAGATCCCCTTCATTGGAGTCCATCCATTCAGCTCCGAGGTCTCCCCTGCTCTCGGAGCGGAGCCATCGGAGCCGATCTTCTTGGTTGTCCAGACTTTCAGATCACGACCTTGAGAGAGTGGTAAGTAGGCTGTTAAAGTCTCAGGCATTGGCCCAGATGATCTCTAGCCCGTCTCATCAGATGGTAGCTATTACGACTCCACCTAAATTTCCTCCTCCGATTCTCCCTCAGAGTTCGGAGCCGGAGCTCCTCGGAGCCGTTACTGTTGTGGCGTCGGAGCCGATACCTCCCCCTTCGGCTCCTTCGTCTTCCGCTCCGATCTCCTCCTTGATTCCTTCATTGAACGGATCCGGGCGCCTGATCTCTCTCGTCGGCTCTGAGGGGGCGAGTGGCATCAGACCATTGTCCGACCCCGTTCTCCCTCTCGGAGCGTCGGCACTGGTGAGCTCGGCCCCGACATCGGCCTCGGAGCCTTCCCTGTCGGTGCGGCCTGGGGTTCCTACCTCTTCGGAGTGGGGGCCCTCTGGCCTTTCTGATAGGGGAGCCTTCGAGGTGATGAGGAGCGTACTAGCCCCAGGGCATAGTCAACGGTCAGCTCCATCAGCTCCTGCCACTACAGTGCCTGCTGATGTCTCTTCCCACTCTCTTGCTCCCGGACCCAGAGATCCAACACCTCAGGTTTCCCCACTGGGAATTTCTTCCTCTTCTGAGGCTTTTCCTGACCTGTCAGCGGAGCCTCCACGTAAGAGGACATGTAAGAGGAAGCATGTGGACTCCCCTGAGTCCATTACATCTGACACCGACTTGGATGAGTCGGAGGGATCCCCAAAGTCCCCCTCTGAGGATGTCTCTTTCTCAGACATCCTGGAAATCCTGAAGCAGAGGGGGAACTGGTCTTCCCTTAATCCTTCCGAGGACGAGTCGGTGTACCTGGAGGCGTTTGGTTCTCGACCCTCCACCTCCTGGGTGTCTCCGCCTTTCGACCCCCTTATGGAAGTGGTGGCTCAGAAGGCATGGTCGGCCCCGGATTCGGTGGAACCCACCCCTCGGAGGCCATCAAAATTCATCACAGCACCAGTTGACAAGCAATTCCTAACAAAAGGTGTACCGGCGGATGCCATGGTGGTGGCTGCAGCCACCAAGAAGGAACTAGCTGATCCTTCAGTACCTATCCATCCTCCTAATAAGGATTCTAGGACCATGGATAGGTACGGTAAGCGGATGTTTTCTTCAGCGACCTTTGCCATGCGGTCGCTGAATTACTTGTGTCACTTCACCCGCCTTCAGAGAGATATTCTCAAAGAGTTGGGAGAAGTCTTACAGGATCCATCAGCTGCTGGGTACCAGGATAAAATAAACTCACAGCTTGGAACCCTGAACTCGATTGTTAACTCCTCCATGCCTCTAATTTCATATGCAGCTGATGGAGCGAGCAGCGCCTCAGGTACAGGAGTGGCCTTAAGGTGTCATGCCTGGATGCGGCTGTGTAATTTCGCGGATCCTTTCAAGGCGTCCTTCACAAATTCCCCTTTTGATGGTTCGGCTTTGTTCGGATCTCAAGTGAAATACACCTTGACCAGATGCGAACAAGATAGCAAGACTCTTTCTGCCATAGGAGTCCGTTTCTCCACCCCTTCAAGACCATACCCTAAGGGTCAGAAGGGTGGGAAAATGTGGTTCCGCAAATCTCAAGGAGTCACGCCTGACGCAAGAGGTCAATTTACCCCCAGAGGCAGAGGGGGTGTGACGCCGCTCTAGGGACAGAGGGGGTCCGCAGAATCAGGGTAGCAGGGAGCCTCTCTCTGACAAACCCTTCCAGCATCCCTGAGATGTTGCCCGATTGTTCACCTTCAGAGGCAGTCGGGGGAAGATTGTCGCTGTACCCAATAGCCTGGCTTTCCCTTACTCAAGACAAATGGGTAGAGTCGATCATATCCGAGGGTTACAAAATTCCCTTTATCCAAACCCCAATTCAGCAAACGGGAACCCTTCCAGAAATTCCACCCGGTCTAAGGGAACTAGCAGTATCAGAAATATCAAAACTGCTAGCAAAAAGAGCCATCCAGCCAGTCCCAGCAGACCAGCTAGGATCCGGAATCTACTCAAGGTTCTTTTTGGTACCGAAAAAGACAGGGGACTGGAGACCAATATTAGATCTCAGCAAACTAAACAAGTTTGTAAAGAGAACAAGATTCCGGATGGTCACGCTTCAGTCCATTCTGCCCTTTCTGGGCAAGGACAATTGGATGTGCTCAGTGGACCTTCAGGATGCGTACTATCACATCAAAATTCACAGGCGCTCCAGAAGGTTTCTCCGCTTTCGGCTGGGGGCCAGTCACTACCAATTCAGAGCCCTGCCCTTTGGTCTCACTACAACCCCCAGAGTGTTCACCAAATGTATGGCAGTGGTTACGGCTCACCTGAGATGGCAAGGATTCCAGGTGTTTCCATATCTAGATGACTGGCTCCTCACTGCCACCACCAGGCATCAACTTCTCCAAGCCAGAACATACACCATTCACATTTGCAGAGGGCTAAGAATCTCTATAAATTTTGAAAAGTCTGCCTTGTCAGTCTATTACCTTCATAGGCGCCAACTTGAACACCGTACAACTTTCAGCAAAGTTAACAGACCAAAGAGTCTTAGATATTCAAAATCATGTCCAGGTTCTTCTTCAGAGCGACAAAATTCAGGCCAGGTATGTCCTGAAAGTATTGGGTCTTATGGCAGCCACCATAACACTTCTTCCCCTTGCGTGTTTTCACATGCGTCTTCTTCAGTGAATGTTGTTTACCCAATGGTCCTTTCAGCAACTCCCCATGCACCACAAGATCATGATAACTCGAACTTGCAAATGTCATCTGTCCTAGTGGATATTGTCCCCTCAAGTCCATCAGGGCAGACCTTTTGTTCCTCCTCCCCCAGTCGCCACGGTGACATCGGATGCCTCCCTGATCGGGGGGGGGGGCATTTTCAGGGCAGGATGGTCCATGGCACCTGGCAACCTCAGAGACGCTCTAGTCCAAGATTGGCCTCAGGGACTTCTCTATGCCTTTCCACCCTTTCCTCTAATCCCACAAGTAATTCAGAAAGCAACCGCCTTGAGAGCCAAGTTGATTCTCATTGCCCCTTATTGGCCTCGACAGATATGGTTTCCATTCCTACACCGTTATCTCTTGGTACAGCCTTGGCATCTGGACCCAGCTCCAGATTTATTGACCCATCAGTCGGGGCAGCTGCACCAATCCCTACATTCTCTCAACCTCACTGCTTGGTTGCTCCACTTCCGTCTTTAGCCAGGCTTCCTATGATTTCTAATCCCGTCCGGGATATCATAGTAGCTTTCCTTAAATCTTCCACCAGAAGGATTTACACTAATAAATGGAAACGTTTCTCCTTCTGGGCAAAGACAAGGAATATAGATCCCTTTACTGCCCCAAATTCATTCGGTCTTAGACTTCCTAGCCGAAATTTTTCATTCAGGGTCTTCTGCCTCTACAGTAAAAGTTCAGTTGGCAGCCATATCGATTTTTCATATAGGCTTATCGGACCACAACATCATGTCCCATAAGCTTTGCAAAGCTTTCCTTAAAGGTGTATTTTTACTTAAGCCTCCGATCAAAGACCCTCCACCTCAGTGGGATCTTAATTTAGTCTTAACATCCTTGATTCTTCCCCCTTTGAACCGGCGGTCTCCTGTTCATTGAAATTTCTTTCCTGGAAGACACTCTTCCTAGTCGCCATTACTTCTGCTAGGAGAGTATCTGAGCTTCACGCCCTCTGCATTCGTCCTCCCTACTTAATCTTCCATAAAGACAGAGTTTCTTTAAGGACTAATCCATTCTTCTTACCCAAGGTGGCTTCGCAGACAAATTTAGATCAATCAATTGATCTCCCAGTTTTTTCCCAAACTATACCAATAGAGCGGAGAAAAAGCTACATTATCTAGATGTTCACCGCCAGCTCCGATACTATTTGGATAGAACCAAACAAATAAGGAAGTCTGATCAACTGTTTTTATCATATGCAGAAAATAAGAAAGGCCTTCCTGTATCTAAGGTAACCCTATCTAGGTGGCTGTCTTCTGTGATTACATCTATTTATCAACTCAGAGGCAGAGAATTAACTTCTAAAACAAAAGCCCATTCAACTAGAGCACTAGCTATATCTACAACCTTTCAAGCTAGACTAGCAATAGACACAATCTGTGCGGCAGCCACATGGGCCTCTCCTCATACCTTTGTTTCGCATTACAAATTGGACATGGCCTCCAGGGACAGAGCAAAATTTGGTTCCACTGTTCTCAAGAGTCTGTTCCAATGAGCCACCCAGGGTGAAGGTGCTAGGGACGCGGTCCCATCCAGCAAGAAGAAGTTATGTACCTACCATAACGTTCCATGTTAGTTGTCTTCTCTCACCTTCCTTCTTGTGTCCCACCCACCATCCCCCTAGCCTGGACAGACCGAGAAGATCTTCCCTTCTTTGAAGGGTCCTTATATTCCCTTGTTTTCACCATCTAGGTGTCCTAGGATATATATATATATATATAGTGTAAATATATTATCTTGGAGGTTTTTATCCCTCTTCCTCCTCCTTCCAGTTGGAGGGTTTTTGTTTTATTGGTCTATGCTAGGTTTTATAGTTTCCAAACGAGATCTGGGGAGTTATTGCCTAGCATCATGGGATATAGGGTTGCCTCGAGCCGGTAAAATTAGCTCTCGAGTTTTAGTAAGTGGCCGAGTCGGAGCTGAGGATCGGCTCTGAACCCATCCAGCAAGAAAGAAGGCGAGAGAAGACAACTAACATGAAACGTTATGGTAGGTACATAACTTCTCATTACCTACTTTCATATCTAACTCCTCTAGTGCACACTGAAGTGTTTAGGACAAACCATTTTTTTTTTCATCTTACCTTTAAGCATCCCTGTGACTAGCACTTGCTTTAAAACCTGCTGGAAAGCACTAGGAAGTCTTAAACTGATACAAGCACTCAACTCTCATTGTTAATAAGGAGAAATTAATTGTAGGCACTAAACAGCCTATAATTGCAAAGTACCTTGCTAAGGTAAGGGAAAACAGCTCTTGTACTTTACAAAAGAAAAGCACCAAACCAGGCATGCCCAAGGGTCAGCTTCCGGTGATTTCTCCTGTCCACCTGGTGAATCTGGGTATACTGGGGCAATGCAGCAATTGCCTCATGTACACAGACAACCCTCTCCTCCTACCACCCAACACTACAACCTGAGAGAGATGCATTTCCATAGCCAAACTGGAAGCAAAGCTCTCTCCACCCAAGATTGTACTAGACAGTCAAGAGGAGAAGGTTAACACCCGCACTACACCTCGAGCAACACACAGCCCTTCTAAACCCACACCACCAACACCCACACATAGCAACACTAAACCCACATATGTGGAGGCCCTTAACAGTAACCTGCCCAAGCAACAAGGACCTCCGTAGCTGAAACACAAACAAACACCAATCACAACCAAAGTGTCACATAGCTACAATACCAGTGTGCCACCCAACAACAGCCCCTAAGGCAAGACAATGTATCCAGCACTGTAGTCATAGGTGACACTATATTCAGGCACACTGATGTCCCACTCACCAGGTTGAACAAGGAGAAAATTACAGTCAGCTGCCTGTCGGGTGCCAGGATCCGCCACATAACGCATGCACTCAAGTCACTCCACAACAAGTTCAAATATGACTCTGTCATTGTCCACGTTGGAGTGAATGACTTGAGACATACCTCGCTGGACTACATGAAAAGAGACATAGAAGAGCTTTCGCATCATGTGGCCCAGACAGGTATGACCCTAGCCCTGAGTAGCATCCTGCCTTCGCCCAGAATGATACCACTGTATAAGGACAAAATGATTGACTTCAACAATTGGCTAAGCTTCTGGTGTCATTCAAAGAGGATCCAGTATCTGTCTGCCTTGGACAACATGATCGACATACCACAATGCTTTGCCAGAGATGGTCTGCACCTGTCGCCCCTGGGATTCGGGTTACTGGCTAAGGCTCTTGCCACCCCTATAGTGCCTTTTTTAAGCAAAGTTCAAAGGACAAAACCACCACCTTAACAGGTACAAGCATGCAAAATCTGAAGGTAATGCTACTCAATGCTAGAAGTCTAAACCCCAAAATGCACTCTCTCGAGGCACTCCTAAAAATGGAGAACATCGATATCTGTGCAGTAACTGAGACCTGGTTCAAGGCTCCAGAGAGCACCCCTGCAATACCAGGCTACAACTCTTACCACACTTTTCAGCCACCAAACCAGAACCGAAACACTAAAAGTGGAGGAGTGTCCATATTCACCAAGGATCTTCACAACACCAGGCTAGTTGCCCAACACAATGCATCTGAAATTCTCAGGTGCAACTAACACTAGGTAAGACTGCAATCCAAATTGTAGCTTGCTACAGATCCCCAACATGCCACAAGATTCAAACTACACCTTTCAAAACATACTGGAAAATATTAAGATACAACCAAGCACCATAATACTGGGTGATTTCAACTACCCTGCCATTAACTGGGAAAACTACTTGTGTACCAACACCTTTGCCCAATGGTTCTTGGAATTCATAAAATCCAACGCCCTGGATTAGCTAATCCTTAGTCCCACCATGGGCTCCAGTATCCTAGACCTGGTCATTACCAACATGGGAAATCGATGCTCCAGACCTATGGTCACCCCCTTATTGGTCAGGCCTGACCATAAGCTAATCGCCCTTGACATCCACATCCCACCCCCTAGTAAGGAAACCTCCGTAAAAAACTTCTCCAAAGCCAACTTCATGCTACTCAAGTCAGAAGTGACAAACTTCATAACAGCCATGCAGAAGGGAACTGAAAGTTTGACTGCTGAATCCTACACTAAGGTACTGTATGAGCACATCCACTCGTGCATGAATTGTGCCATCCCCAATAGAATCAAGAAGCTGTCCTCCAAAAAAATGAAGCCAATCTGGTGGTCCCTTGCCATAAACAAACTTTACAACAAAAGGAAGAAACTGTTGCAGAAAAGAGAAAAATCCCAGGATACAAAACACTCCCTTACCAGCCTCAATAAGAAGCTGAGATCCCTCAAATAATCCTCCAAACCTAGTTACAAAAATAAAATTTCCAAAGATTCCAAAGACAACCACAAGGCATTCTATAGCTATGTCAAGAATCTAAATGGCAATGCTCATATGTGCTCTGAGCTACAACAGAATGGCATTAAATATATTGATCCCAAGGATATTGCCAGTATCCTGGCAGATCGATTCAGTGCAGACTTCACCCCCTCTCACCCCCTAAAGGGTCCATCTCAATACTGAAAGATTGCCAAATTCTGGTAATAACAGCCACACAGGTAAAAAACGCACTCTCCAAAGCTAAGAATATAGCATCCATGGGACCAGACGACATCCCAGGCTGTGTACTATATGAACTACAAAATGAACTGGCACTTCACCTAAGTGTCATGTTTAATCATAGCCTCACCTCAGGCTTCATGCCCACTGAGTGGCGCACAGCTACAGTTATCCTACTCCACAAGGGGTTATCCACCTTGGATTCCCAGGAACTACTGCCCCATCAGTCTGACGAGCCTGATCTGCAAGGAAATGGAAAGTATTATCATGAAACCTATAAATAAAGACATTGGCAACCTTCAAACACTGGACCTCACGCAGTTTGGGTTTGTGAAGGGCCGATCTTGTCTCCTGAACTTGATTGACTTTTTTGAATCAGTCTCCAGAGCCGTAGGCAAGGGTAAGGTGGTCCACACAGCCTATATGGACCTCGCCAAGGCCTTCGACACCATCCCCCACTCTGGAATCATAGATAAACTTACTAAGCTGGGCATTAATCCCTACATCACCCGATGGGTTGCCAACTGGCTTACTGACAGAACCCACACTGTAAAAGTAGCTGACTCCAAGTCCAGCTCCAGACAAGTGACAAGTGGAGTACCTCAGGGTTCAGTCTTGGGACCGCTCTTGTTTGGCATCTGCTTCTCTGAAGTACAGGCCAACACTAAGGGACTCTGGCTAACAAAGTTTGCGGATGACTGCAAACTGGGAGCCATTATTGAATCCCCAAATGTTGTGGATATTCTACAAAAGGGCCTTACAGAAACACATTCTTGGTGCCCGAGCCATGGGCTCAAGCTCAATGCCAAGAAATGTGTAGTTATTCCCTTTGGGAAAAACATGTACCCATGAATTACCACATAGGTGGCAGTACACTAAACACCGAAAGTGTGATAAGAGACTTAATGACACAGGTGGACAGTGGTCTCACCTTTGATAACCACATCGCCACAACAGTCAGGAAATCCTTCTATGTGGCACACCTCATCACTAAGGGCTTTTCATCCAGAAAAAAGGAGGTCATTGTCCCACTGTACTCATCCTTCATTAGACCCATTATAGAATACAACGCCCCATTTGGTATGTACCTCTCAGGACATCTGCAACAACTAGAAAGGCCGCAGAAATACCTCACTAAAAGAATCACAGGCCTAAAGCAGATGCCCTATGCTTACCATCTAAAAAAACTTCAGCTATACTCTGTTGCATATCGTCTACTCAGAGGCGATCTCTGCTTAACATACAAGACCATGTCAAACCCAGAGCTGTTGGACAATCCCTCAGAGCCGCACGCTCCAGGGATCTAAACCTTGTCATCTCAATGAACAAAACATGCTGGAGGGATAGGTTCTTGACCCAGAGACTCCCCAGACTCTGGAGTAGACTGCCCATACATGTCAAGCAGAGCGCCTCTTTGGCCCTCTTCAAAAAGGAATCTTGATGATTGGATGGGAGATAGGAAATTCACCCCAGGGATCACGTCAGTCACCCTGCTAGACAGGGGTCCAGGGAAGTAATACTGTGGGAAGAAATAGCCAAGGAATTGTTATGGCTAGGCTTGTATAGGCCCTAGGGCCAATAACCTAGTACCAACCAATGAACCTATTATGAAAGCACAAATAAACAGCTGGACTAGTGTTCCACATCAGGATTTGTTAATTGAAAGTGCACATTGACTGCAACTTCCAAACATGTCCATGAGAAAGCAGCCAAAAGCTGTATTAGTAACGATGCAATCATCCCACCAAAAAGAGTTGATCCTGACAAAACTGTGACAGAAGGAAAAATTATTGACAAATGAAAACAACAGAGTGTTGTAGAAAAATGATTATTCACTGTGCACCAGCCAGAAGAGAAAAAATGTATCCCAGCAATCAGGATATGTCAAGATGCAGGTGTGAGATTCACGCTGCTGTATCCAACAGTCTTCAGTGTATTTTTCTCCTGGAAGATCAAAGATATTTTTGATGCAGAGCAGGCTAAGGAGGAAATAACAAAAAGTTTAATCCAACAAAAATTGAGCCAGCAAGCATAAGGGGATATTGTTTCTCATTCTTCTGTCTTTTTGATTTTATATAGAGACTTTGCCAGAGAACCCTTTTCCAATATTCCAAAGGAAAATACTTGAGAGAGAGAAAAAGCACAAGAGTTGACAAGGAGTATCAAGAATACCTTGGACTTGAACCATAGTCTGGTGTCGGGAGATGAACAGGAGACCAGCAACTTTGAAATTAGTGAATAAATGAGAGACTAAAAAGCATCAATAACATCTGTGAAATAAGTATGGCTTAGCAAGAAAAAGTGGTTGAAAAGACTGGACTTTTATTGACTTTGTTAAACTTGTCAGTGGAGTTAAAGCATATACTCCACTTTATGTCACAAATTTTTAGAAGAACACTAAAAGGTGAAAAATTTAACTAGAAGTAAAAAATGTTATTATTATTTGTATAAAACATTCCATTAAACTGCATGTTGTATATATATTAAATCAGTTTTATGTAGAGAGTAGTCAGGGGTATTTTAAATGTGGAGGAGTCTTTTCAGTGACTATTGTTTGTGTTAAAATATAAAAGTAAACAAATAATTTTTAGTTATAAGAAATATAGGCTATACATTATAATAAGAGAAGAAAGTCTGGACAAAAGCAAGTTTAATGCTATTAAGCTGTGATCTTGGGCTGATGGGGTGGGGTGTAAAAGTGCACTGATTATATTATATGTAGAATTAAAATATTTTCTCTTTGTTTATAAGAGTGAATGTCTAGATTAATGCCCTTGGCTCAAGTTATAAACAAATGTTTTGTAAGCAAGTAGGCTTTAAAAATAAAACAAAATGATAGAAGCCATGGAAAATGATGTGTCTAACATCTGCAAAGATATTAGCTTTTTTTTTACAATTAACAAGTGGTCAGTGGGTGATAAGAAGTGTGCAGCCGAAAGCAGCCGCACATTCTGATCTGAGTGAAATTGACAAAGATTCATTGCTGAGTACTTTTCCGATAAGATGACTGTCTGGAGGTGCAAGAAGTTATTCTTGAGAATTCTGAACATTCTTTGCTGAGGGTAATGTAAAACTTAAATGTACAATGGCAAGCAGTTCAATGCAAAGTAAAATTTGAAATTATGGCAAGTGAATAAAAGATAGCAGATTCCTTAGCAGCTTTAATACCTTAATGCATTTATTAGAATGTTGTACAATTTTCTGAAAGCGTACACGCTGTTTTGTACATCTTGGAGGGGAATAGAGATAAGAAAAGAACAGACAACAATCAGTGTTAGTGTGAACGCAGCCTGTAGCATGTGTTTTAGCATGAGTAACCTTAATTTTAGTTTAGGTAATGCCTGTGGGTGCAAGTGTTAGTTTGGGGTGATTGTTTCTATATAGAGTGTTAAACTTATTTTTTTAAAGAGGCACATAGTTTTGAGGGTTTAAGTTAATAGGAGGTGGGGTGATTTTGAAAATGTGTTTAGTTTTTTGGTTGAGGGTTTTCATTAAATGAAAAAGTCTTGACAAATGTGACAGAGGTTTAAATGGAGATGAAATAAACAATTGTATAAAAGATCAGTCTGGTAAACATTAGTGTGTGCATGTAACACAAAAGTTAAAAATACACATTCAAAAAAACCTGTTATGTATAATAGGTGGGAACAATGCTTGTTTATTATGATGGCCACACTATCCATATTATCTTGGAACATATACTGACGTACATGTATAGACAAAAAGGAAAGAGTTTTGAATTACATTAAGAAATGCAGAGTGCAAGAAACAGTGCTGCAAGAGACACATTTGGAAAGAAATGAGCATGTGAATTTGACAAATAAAGGATTTCAGGATGAATATTTAGCAGAATATCAGGGACAATATAATTGCTGTGGGGAAGGGGCTCCAATATTGATAGAGTCCCTATTAATTTGACTAAGCTTTAGCTTGTTGAGCTATAAAAGATCGACAGCTAAAGATCGAAAGAGCCAAACTGCGAACAGCCAGCTAAGCAAATTTTTTTCTCAGGGAAAGAATTTGCTTTGCAGTTAACAGGAATTTGACATTTCCCTGATGTGGAGCAATCTCAGAGTCAGTATATTTAGTTGGGGGGGGGGGGGTTCAGGTTGAAAGGTGTTTGTTTTGTGTAATGGCCAAGCAAATTCTTTCCATGGGAAAACATTTGCTTAGCTGATCGTTCACAGTTTGGACGTTTTGATCTTTAGCTGTCGATCTTTTGTAATTCGACAAGCTAAAGTTTCATCATATTAATAGGGACCCTAGTGATAGAAGAGGGGAAAAAGACAATAATGGCAGATTTGTGGTAGTAAGTGGATATTGGCAAGGAAAGAAGATTATGCTGGTGAGCATTCATATTACAAAAAAACCGCTGTTACGGAACTTAAGAAAGTTTGAGAGAAATAATCAACTTTCAGCAGAGACTAATACTTATATGTGGGGATGGCTACTTGATTTGTAACAGTAATGATGTATTGAAGGACTTCAATGGAAAATATAACAAATGTTAGATTTCTGAAGAAATTTATTAAAATATTTGGTATGGAAGATATGAATTCAGTATCAGGAAATAAAACAGAATTTACACATTATTTTCCTAGGTGCAATAACTAGGCTACACCAGATAGAAATTATATTTCACAGGAACAATTGATTGTTGATACATTGCTTGTAATTAAAAGCTTTTGACACATCCAATGACTATTTCAGATCACGTGCCAGTAGAAACTAAAATAAAAATACAGGGTAATAAAGTAAAAATTAGACATTGGTGCTTTACCATCAACCTGTTAAAAAGGCAGGAATTAATAGAATAGGTGCTGGAAATTGAGTTATTAGGGAAGATAGAAATATCTTCTGAGGTTATAGCTAGTGAGTGGGATAAAATGAAAATGGAGTTTAAAAATAGAGAAGAGATACAAGATATGGTTAAACAGTAATAGGAATTACTTAGAGGCACTGACAAAGGTTAAAGTATTGCAGAATAAGGGGACTCTCACAGAACAATACAACATGGAAATGCAGAGTGCTAAAGAGAAAATAAGGCCGTATCTGGATAATATTCATGAGTTTAGAAAGATTGCTGTTAAGCACCTATTTTTTGATAATAACACAAAAACTTTTACCACAATGACTTAAGAAGGGGAAAGTAGAAAGGATTGTTGCCAAACTATCATAAGAAAAATAAGCAGAGATCCTGTAGAGATTTTAGAGATTTTTCAGAAATTTTATGAACATTTGTTTGAAGCAGAGAAATTTGGAAATCAAGAAATATTAGAATGGAAATATTTTTGGAAGACTTAATTATACCAAGGTTAGAGGGAGATAATGCTCAATAATTAACAGTTAAGCTAGGCTGGGCTGAGATAAAAACAGTGGTGTATAATCAATCTTCAGGAAAGTCTCCAGGAACAGATGTTTTTCATGTGGATGCTTGGAAGTTAGGAGGAAGGAAGGTGATACAGAGCTTGAAGATTTTGTGTAACAGTATTTTAAAATTAGGGGAAGCACTAACATCTTTGAAGAAAGGTATTGTGGCTGTATTACCCATCAGACCCAGCTTCATACAGACCCATTTCTATTTTAAACCAAGCTTATAAAGTGTTTATGTCTATCCTAGCTTAATGAATAACAAAGATTTTGCCAACATTGATAGATATGCATCAATGTGGATTTGTGAAGGGGAGGTAAACATTTGACAATATTAATGGAACAATGATGACTCAGAGGAAAGCAGAATATAAGAAAATACCACTGTTGTTGGTGGGTCTTGATGCACAGAAAGCATTTAACAGAGCTTGCTGGGATTTTATGAATATGGCAATGGAAGTGTTTGCATTCCCTAACACAATAATGATTAATTATGAGGATATATGAAGGATTGGAGGCAAGTATTAAAGTGGGAGGGTTCCTTCCTGATAAGTTGTTTTTGAACAGAGGAACCAGGCAGGTGTGTCCTCATTTCTCTTTGTTATTTATTTTATATTTAGAACCATTGGCAAAAAAAAAAAAATAAGGGACTCAGGAATACAAGGATATAATTTTGTTGGTAATCAACAAAAGCTGAATTTATTTGTGGATGAAATTATTTTCTAACTGATAAATCCAGAAAAGGACATATCAATGTTTTAGAACATTTTGAGTCAGTTTTGAGTTTTTTTGTGATATATAATTAATGATGATAAAACAAAGGCTATAGCTATCTACATATACTCACTAGTTCAGCAATACCCATGGGGAAATAATATGATGAAGTATTTAGGAGTTGTTGTTTGTCTTTCGGCTTTTCCCGGTAAGGGGTTGCCACAGCAGAACTTTGGTCCGCTAATGATTGGCAGTAGATTTTTTTACGAAACGCTGAGGTGCCAGCTCGATGCCCAACCTAAAATGAAGGCACGCCCATTTACGCACACATGTCTTTCGAACGCTACCCAACCGTGGGGAGGACCTGCGGACTCCACACAGAAGGCACTCCCAAGCCCAGCCGAGAATCGAACGGGAGAACCTCTTGCTGTGAGGTAACAACGCTACCACCGTACCACCGCGGCATCAAATGGAAGTATTTAGGAGTATGGATTAAAAATGCTTCTGTTATGGCAGCTAAGGATATGTGGGAAGAAACTATACAAAAGCTTATACAAAAACTAAGAAACTGGAAGCTCTTGTTTATCTGTATGGCTAGTAAGATGTAACAGTAAACATGTTTTTAGTCCCTTTAATTTTATATACTGGTAAGGCATATATTTATCAACCAGAGGAAAAGTTGTGGACAGTAATTAATAAAGAGCTAAAGTAATTTATCTGGGAGGGGAAGAGGCCAAAAGTTAAGTTGGATAAGTTGATCCTTTCACTGTAACAAAATGATTTAGGATTATTTGATTTGAAGGGATATTTTAGAAGAATAGAGAGGGGGGGGTTGCATCCAGATCCTTAAGGAGAACAGTAATAACCATACCGAATATTATATTTATAAAGAAATAGAAAGTATTCTAAGAACTAAGCCAACATGAGAATGGTAAAATGAGATTTTACCAATAGGGATGACTGCAAGTAGGGGTACATAAAATAAGCAAGAAGGGGCTGGAATTTACTGGAGAAATCTGGCAAAGGAACAAAGGTATTGAGAGCAAATAACTAGACAGGGAAAGGTAACAGAGTGGGATGAGGACAAGAAGACATTTGGACTGCAGGCTAGAAATGACCTTCCCTACCAGTGATTGATATCAGAATATAGGCAAAGAGAAAGGGATAGGATAATCTTAAGGAAAGACCTGCTGTGGTGAGGTTGTTATTTGAATCCAGAACAGAAGCTGCTGCTAACAAAGGGATAATTATTAAGGCATATACAATATTGCATGATTGACTATAGGAATGAATGAGAGGAGGTTAGAAAAGATTTGGAAGAAAGACTAGAAAAGCAGTTTGCAAGGGAACAATGATAGGACATATGTATGGCTCCCAAGTATACAACAGAGTCTAGAAGGTTAGAATTTTTGCTTGGAAGTAACAAAATTGCATTCAGTTTTTCATTCCAAATAACCCATATTACATAAAAAATTCTTAGCTACCCTTCTCACGTGTTCCTTCTTCTTGTTCTAATAATATCCATACATAATCATATTCATATCTTTATTGTTTATGCCATTAATATTCTCAAAATTTTTTCACAGAGCTTCTTCCAGAGTTTCACCACTCTTTTACATTAAAAAAAAACTTGCTCTGCTATCTCTTCCTCCTCAAAAGTAAACACACTCTATCAATTTTCTTTTTGCATGGCATATTTCCCTATAGTAGCAATTTATTTATTACCAGTCTCCATGGGAAATCCTGACATTCTGCTATCTTGGTCCACCACTTTTTCTTTACTTTAATGGCTTTATTCACTTCTGGTAAATTTTCCCATGGATTTACATAATGATATTGTTTCATCACATTATTATACTACATTGTCCTATCGTTTGCTACATCAGCAGTTTTTATTTTCTATGTTAGTAGTTTTTCTTGATAATTTTTAATTTCTTCATTTACAAATTGTTTTTCCTCCTTTTCTTATTCTGATCATCTCCCAGAACTTTTTGAACTTATATTTAAACATTCCTTCTATTAATTTCTGATTCTGTTCCTTTACCCACTTTAATATTCTATACAAGTTTTAAAAAGCAGAATAAACAACTGGATTTAATAAACTCAGTCCCTTTCATCTTCACTCATATACAACATACTTTTTTTCACTGAGCCTAATCTTGAACCCCATATAAAAGAAGACACCAATTGCAAAATTTCCTTTTCGTATTTTTTCTAGAATCATATAAACATTTGACATGTATGTTGTTTTTCCCATTAATACATAATTCACCAGATAAACCTATTTTGAATGCTAATATATACGTGCTTTACAGAAAACATTCTTTCATTTCTTTTATCAAACCCACCCATTGCATCATAACTGCATATTTTTTCCTAAATGTAATGCCTTGCAAAGACGCTTCATTCATTGAAAAAGACATACTCCTAATTTTCATATCACACACACCCTTAATTTTTATCTTTATTCAAGGTCATTCCCATTTCCTTTAAACATGAATTCAAACAAACCAACACTTCCATCCATATTTTGTTCTTAGTAAGTACAACTATATCATCTGTGTATATCAAAACTATTGGTCACCACCTCCTTTTGTATCACATATGTAGCATATTTCATTTTATAAGCTAATTTAGTCACTATCACATTCATTACCAATGCAAACAATATTCCACTCATGGGACATCTTGTCTTATACCACACTTCATGCATATTTCGTAGTCACCTATCCACTAACGCTCTCGCTCTATTGTTTTGATATGCTGACATGCACACTGTCCTAATTCTATTACCTATTCCATATTTCTCCATAACATACCACAAAATATCATGTCCTATGTGATCTCTCCATTCTGGGTAAGTAATCAAAGAGCCTGAATCATCACCACTGACACTGGAGAGGGGCATTCACTTGGAACAAAAATGGGTACACTCAGTGTTTCCAGATGCAGCTCTCTGGATCAAACACAATTTCCCTTAAGAGCACACAAGGAACAAACTCAGTACATGGACTGGGTTTTTTCTCTCTCTCTCTCTCTCTCTCTCTCTCTTCAGATCTCCAATAAGACTCCCCACTGGCACAACTGTAGAGTTGAGAACTCACCTGAGTGTCCAAGCCAAGTTCTCCACCACTCTGTCTGTGAAACCAGTGCTTTGTACACCTGCTCCAAGTGGCTGACATACACACACTTTGAGATTTGATTTTCACATACACACACACACACATCTGGGAAAGGCTGGCACAGATTTACTAGCTATGCCCTTTCTGCCCAGAATATAAGGTAGTTACACCGCCACCAGACACTGCAAAGCTAGCTAATCTAAGGCTCTTACAAAGATACCCAATTATACTGAGTGAAATTAATATTAATACAAATGATAGAATTTGGAGAATGTGTAAGGCTTTCAGGAGTGGCCAGAGCTGTCACCAAATATATATAAATACTCTCAGAGATTAAAATATTCTCTAAAATACCAGCCACAATGAACAGTTTAAATATGTTTAATAATAAATAATAAAAGAACATGAAAATACTAAATCTCAGTTTACAACAAACACCAGACTTTCAATCACAGGAAATATTAAAAATAACATAGATAGACAGGTTTGTGCAGTTACAGAAAAACAATACTTAACTAATCTCACTATGTTTGCCAAACTGATCTAAAGAATTATTATTCCCTGGTTACTTACTAGAGCAAGGCAAGATGAAGTAGGTGAGGGGGTCCTTCCTTGTCAGGATACAAAAACAGACTGCTCTGAGACTTCAGTCTCAGCTAGTATTAGCATACTCTCTGGCTCGAGCATTCCTGTCACACCAGCCCTTTTTCTGTTGTTGGGCTCCTGCCAGGTTCTCCTGGGACAAGCTCATGAGCTCTGTGAACCTTGTCCTGAGGTTTAGGACATGTGCCACAACAGACTCCTTGTGGGATTCACACTTACCCTCTCATTCATCACGAATCACATCTAAAGGTCCCCTGCCCCTATGTTCCTACAGCAACTGAAATGGTGAAAATGGTGGATTCTTTGGGTATCTCTCTGTAAGCAAACAGCAAATGGGACAAATACTTCTCCTACTATCTCTTAAACTGGTCTGAAAATGCCCGTAGCATGGTCTTTAGTGTAGAGTTTAACCACTCCACAAGACCATTAATCTGGGAATGGTAGGGGGTGTTCTTTAGGTGCTTCACCCCACAGTGCTTCCAGAGACAAGCCAGTAGGTCTGACATGAAACCGGCATCTCTGTCAGTCAGTATTTTGCTCAGAAAACCTACCCTGCTGAAAATCTCTAACAAAGCATTTGCCACCATCTCTGCTTCAATTGAGAGCAGAGCCACGGTCTCAGGGTATCTAGTAGCATAATCTACTACCACCAGGATATACTTCTTTCCTGTGGAGCTTGGGGTCCTCAGAAGCCCCACAATATCCATACCTACTGACTGAAACTGCTCCTCAATCACAGGCAAAGGCATCAAAGGAGCTTTGACCTTGTCTCCTGCCTTGCCTACTTTTAGGCACTGCTCACAGGTCCACCAGTGCCCTGTTACATCCTTTGCAGTCCCAGGCCAGTAAAAGTTCTGCATAATACTTCCTTAGGTACACTTTATGCCGATATGACCTGCAAAATGAATGTCATGGGCTATGGCTAGAAGTGCCAGACAGTAGGCTCTAGGCACTACCAATTGCTGTATTACCTCACCTTCTAGCTCTCTCTGAAGGGTCCACTTTCTATACAGTAACCCTTTTCCTTGATAATCAGATGCCTCCTTAGCTACCTCCCTCAATCCTCTTAGTGTAGGGTCTGAGAGCTGAGCCTGTCTCAGCTCTGCTTTTGTGATGTTCCCAGCTCCCCTTCCACAGGAAGTCTGGTATCCTCTGACAAAAGTGCCTCACTGTCAGACTTGGTACTGCCACTCACTTCTGCCCTTGCAGTCACCCTGTCCAAGGGAACATCAGTGCCTATCAACAGCTGGGGCTCACCATCAGGCTCCCTTCTACAGGGTAGCTCCCTCCCTGAAATAGCTACCTTACCAGCCCTGGCTTCAGATGTGGTGCCTATCTGGGTCTTCCCCAGGCTACCAGACCCACATGTCTTTCTCCAAGCCTGACTGCATGTAACTGCATGCACACAAGGTACTGCATTACCAAAAACATTCCCTGTGAAGACATCTGCAGGGATATCCTCAAACACACCTACTTGCTTACCTCCTTTTCCACCCTCCCAGTCAAGGTGAACCCTGGCCAAAGGCATTTGGAGTGGGGTCCCTCCTAAAGCACTGACTGTAGTTGATTGCCCAAGCAAGTACTGCTCCTCTTTAACCACTGCAGGCTTCACAGTGGTTATGTCAGAGGCTGTGTCTGTGTTAGGAGTGGCCTGTTTTCCATCCACTAAGATAGGATATAACCTCTTGTGATAGTTTGGTACCCCTGTTGTCTACAGACAACTTCCTACTGGCATACTGTTATTCCCACTTAGTGGCCCCCCCGCCTTTTTTACCACCTTGCCTCCAAGGACATCTACATGCTACATGGTCTCACTGATTACATTTAGGTTCATAGGTTCATAGGTTCATAGGTTCATACTAGGCTATCTGCCCGAGGGCATTTGCAAGCCTAGCCCATCGTTTTGTGGCTTACGCCACCCCTTAAGTATGGGGAACTATACCCGTTATTTTGCTGTGCCTCTGTCGAGCAGTGACACTGAGGTAATCCCTGGGGTATATCTGCGATCTCCCATCCATTGGTCAAGATTTCTCTTGAACAAGGCCAGCGAGGTGCTCTGCCTCACATGTACCGGGATTTTGTTCCACAGCATAGGGAGTCTTTGGGTGATGAATCTATCCCTCCAGCACGTCCTATTAATAGCCGTGTTGAGGTTTAAGTCTCCCGCCCTTGTGGCTCTGATGGATCTAGATTTTTTGAGGTGAAGCATATTCATCAAATCTGGGTTTGACATGGCCTTGTATGTTAGGCAAAGGTCACCTCTGAGCAAGCGGTGGCGACTGAATAGAGCTGGAGTTCTTTCAGTCGGGCAGCATAGGACAGATTTTTGAGACCCTTTATCCTTTTGGTGAGGAACTTTTGTGGCCTCTCCAGCTGCTGCAAGTGTCGGGTCAGATACATTCCGAATGGGGCATTGTACTCAATCATTGGTCTGATGAGTGATGAGTAAAGGGAGACTATGACCTCCCTTGATCTAGATGAGAATCCCTTCATGATAAGGTGGGCAATGTAGAAGGTCTTCCTAACTACTTTAGCTACATGGGTGTCGAATGACAGACTACTATCAACCTGGCTCCCCAGGTCCCTGATAACTTCTTCTGTGCTCAGTGGATTGCCACCTATTTGGTAGCTAGGGGTAACCTTGTTTTTCCCGAAGGGTATGACTATGCATTTTTTGGCATTTAACTTTAGGCCGTGGCTCTGGCACCAGTTATCTGTTTCTGTGAGACCCTTCTGAAGGATATCTGTGTCAGATGTGTTTTCTACTATGGCGCCCAGTTTGCAGTCATCTGCAAACTTTGTCAGCCATAACCCTTCTGTGTTTGCTTGTACTTCGGAAAAGTAGATGCCAAACAAGAGTGGGCCCAGGACTGAGCCCTGTGGGACACCACTTGTGACAGGCTTTGAGTCTGACATGGCGCCAGCAACTCTGACTCTGTGGGTTCTGTCACTCAGCCAGTTTGCAACCCATCTTGTGATGTATGGGTTAACATTTAAGCTGATGAGTTTTTCAATGATACCCGAGTGGGGTATTGTATCGAAGGCCTTAGCCAGATCGAGGTAGGCTGTATGGACTGCCTTTCCCTCATCAATGGCTTTGGTGACTGTTTCGAAGAAGTCAACCAAGTTTAAAAGGCATGATCTTCCTTTGACAAAGCCAAACTGGGTTGGATCCAAAGTCTGCAAATTCCCAATGTCTTTATTTATGAGGTCCATTATGATCCTCTCCATGGCTTTGCAGATAAGGCTTGTCAAGCTAATGGGCGGTAATTTCCAGGGTCAGTGGAGGCACCGCCTTTGTGAAGTGGGACCACAGTTGCAGTGCGCCACTCCTGGGTGCGTATCCAGAGGTAAGACTTTGATTAAACAGCTGTCCTAGCTGTGGGTTTAATTCCTCATTGAGTTCGTGGAGCACACAGCCGGGGACACCATCAGGTCCCATGGATGCTGTGTTTTTGCTTTGGAGAGAGCAGTTCTCACTTGGGCGCTGGAGATGTTTGGGGGCTGCAATCGTTTGGTATAGATATCTCTCCTTTTGGGGGAGAAGTTTGCACTGAACCTGTCAGCCAGTATGTTGGCAATGTCTGTAGGATCAGTAATCTTCACATCATTTTGAACTAGTTCTGAGCATATCTGGGAGTTTCCTCCCAGGTTTCTGACATAGCTAAAGAATGCCTTATGATTGTCTTTTGAGTCTTTAGCTATTTTTCTCTCGAAATTTGCTTTGGATGATTTTATGAGGGCTCTTAGTTTTTACTTATAGTGATCAAGGGTGTCTTACCTTTTAAGGATTTTGCTCTATCTTGTAGTAGCTTCCTCCTTTTGTTGTAGAGTTTGTTTATGGCTGGGGTCCACCAGACTGGACGCTTGCCTTTGGTACAAAGAGTCTTTGTTTTGCTTGGGATTGCCTTATCCATGCAGTCCTGCAGGTGCTGGTAGAAGGCATTTGTAAGTGATTCAGCGGCTTGAGTACTGTTTTCCGCCAGCTCGGGGGCCTTAAAGGAGACCACACTAGTCTTTAGAAGTGTGAAGTCGGCTTTTGAGAAGTTCTTTACTGTGGTCTTTTTTATTTCAGGTGGGGTGGGATGAGGACCTCCAGCGAGATTAGTTTGTGATCTGATCTCACCAGTGAGGGGTGTACTTCTGGTGTTGAACATTGTGCTCCCATGTTCGTGATGATGAGATCAAGTATGTTATCTCCTCTTGTGGGGATGGTGACTAGTTGTTCCATGGCATTTGAGTTTATGAATTCCAGGAACTTTTGGGCTAGGGTGTTTGGGCTTGAGTAGTGTTCCCAGTCTATATTAGGGTAATTGAAGTCACCTAGTATGATGGTGTTTGGTGATACATTTATCCCCTCTAGTGTTTTCAGGAAGGCCATGTGAGGTTCCTGAGTTTGTGAGGGTGGCCTGTAACATGCTACAATTTGCAGAGCAGTCTTGCCTATGGTTAATTGCACCTGGATGGTCTCCGATGCATCGTGCGTTGCCACCAGTCTTGAGGTGTGGGTGTCCTTGATGAATATGGATACCCCCCCCTCCTTTCTTGGTATTGTCCGGATTTTGGGGCCGGAACGCATGATATGAGGTAAAACCTGACAGCGCTGGGGTGCTCTCAGGAGCCTTGAACCAGGTTTCTGTCACAGCACAGACATCGATGTTCTCCATACTGAGAAGGGCCTCGAGTGCGTGCATTTTGAGATTTAGACTTCTGGCATTGAGCAGCATTACCCTTAGTTTTTTTCCTATTTTGTGTTCTAGGGTGGTAGGTTTAGAATTTGAGCCTTGCCTAAAAAGGCACTATGGGGTGGCAAGAGCCTTTGCCAATATCCGAATCCCAGGGTGACAGGTGCAAGCTGTCCCTTGAAGCAGCATGGCTTGTCCAGCATGTCATCCCAGGCAGACAGACACTGGATCCCCTTTGAATGACACCAGTGTTTAAGCCAATTGTTAAAGCTGATCATCTTATCTCTGTATTGTGGCATCATTCTTGGTGAAGGTAGGATACTGCTCAAGGTCAGGGTCATACCTGCCTGGGCTACATAATCAGAGAGCTCCTCAATGTCTCTTTTCATGTAGTCCAAGGAGGTACGTCTCAGGTCGTTTACACCAGCGTGGACAATGACTGAGTCATATTTGTACCTGCTGTTGAGAGACCTGAGTGCTTGCGTTATGTGGCGGATTCTAGCGCCTGACAGGCAGCTTACTGTGACCTTCTCCTTACTCAGTCTGGTGGCGGGACGTCAGTGTGTCTGACTATGGAGTCACCAATGACTAGTGTGTCTGGCATTGTGTTTGGCCTTAAGGGCTGTGACTGCTTGACACTCTGACTGTGAGGTCTATGTGTTGCAGGTGTTGTGTTCTGAGGTGGTGGTTGTTTGGGTGTCTGCTTTGGTGGCCTCTGCTGTTTTGGTAGATTTTTGATCAGAGCCTCCGAGTATGTCTTTGTGTGTTTATGTGTATGATTTGAGGTTGTAATGGTACTATGTGAGACTGGGTCTATAGTGTGTGTGGTAACCTTCTCCTCCTGACTGGTCTTGCCAGTCCTATGTTGAGAGAGCTCAGCCTCCAGTTTGGCCGTATAGTTGCATCTCTCGCATGTATTTGTGTTTTGTGGGAGGAGGAGAGGGTTGTCTGTGTACATGAGGCAATTGTAGCATTGCCTCAATATTCCCAGGTTCACCAGCTGAGCAGGAGAGGACACTAGCAACTGATCCCTCGACATGCTAGAAGGATAGACAAAAAAACTTTAAAAAGAATCCGGGGGACGTGGGTGACCGAGAAATGGGGGGTTGCCTTTTTGGGGTACTATCTATGACAAGAGTGCCATATCAAGGTAATAAGTACTGTAGGAGCAAGTGCTAGGTTTAACAGATAGAGAATGGTCTACTTGGAGTCAAGTAGAGATGATCTTTTTAGTTATAGGATGCGCTGATTTGATCAGTAGTATAGTTCGAGGAAGGTAGTTTTAAGGGAAAATTTGAAGAGTGGACTTTAGGTAGCCCGAATAGTTTAAACCTGCTTAACCGGCGCTGCCCTAGTGTGCAACAGTGGCAGCTCCGGCTAAATCAGCGCTTAATGCGCGCTAAAGTGTGCTTTATAGCAGGGGGCTGGAAAAGACAGGAAATGACCCAAAATGGCCAATAAACTACAAGTTACTGCTTTAAACCACTCCTCTGAGGACAAACAGGCAGCTCAGTACTCCCTACTCCCACTAGTGAGTAAAGAAACTACCCCTTGACCAAACAAGGAAAATGGAGAAAACAGGAACCAAGACAAAGCCCAGGGATCAGCAAAATCTGATCACTGGAACAAACTATTAGAAAAGTATGGAAAACAAGAGTATTTAAACTTAAACATTTAACCCTGATCCTGGCTGTATACCTGAATTAGTGACTTCCCCTGTAACTTGTGGACTCTGTTGGGGTGGTTTAGGCTGCCCACCATGGGTCCTCTTATATGCATGTGCAGTACTAGGTATCCCTTTCCTGTGCAGTGATGCCCTACATGCTAAGTAGAGATCCTCCTTTTCCCCCAGCTCATCTGAAGAGTTGCACTCTCGGTCTGCCATCCAGATACTCATGTCCCCAGGTAAAGTGCTAAGATTTTGTTCCCTCACCAAAAGGTCTGCCAACCCTTCAAAAGTAGGGACCTGACACCCACTCACCCACCTATGAAAATAAGTGCTTAACTCAGCAACATAATCACACACACTTTCATCTGCCCTGCGTCCATGCTCACAAAACTTTTTTTCTATAAGCTTCAGGTGTTAACCTAAAGCATTCAATTAAACATTTCTTGACTTTTTTATAGCTTAAAAAAGCAACATTAAACAATTTAGAAACAGCAGTTACATCTTTATGAAGGAGTAAGGGAGTCAGGAACCGTACCCAGATCCTTGGTCAACATTATACTATTTACATACTCTTACAAATATATGAATAAAACTAACAAAATTATCACACACTAAATTGCCGAAGACATTTACTGACCTTTGTTCATTCTGGGGTTTGGTTATTCCCTTCCCCATGACCTCCACGACCCTGGTGAAGAGTCAGCATCTCCCTGTCATATTGATGCTGCTTCTCATTTTCTTCAGCCTCCAAACACTGCAGTCTCTCTGCTGATACTAATTCCCAATGTTTGGCCTCCAGTTCAAGTCTCTTTATCTCCAGGAAGATTTTTAAGACCTCTGAGGAAAAGGTGCACTGTGTTTCTGAGGGCTCCAAATTCCCATCACCAGACTGGTTATCTTCCTGGTTGCTGGTCTGAGCTGCAACTGAGGTTGAAATCATTTCCTCTTTAGTGAGATTGGCCTACACTATTCCTTTGGCTTCACAAACTTGGCCAACTGGTTCTTTGTCAGCTTGCCGTAATCCTCTGCTGACATCTTTGCCTGCTCTCCCTGACTAAACTAAACTAACAAAAAAAAAAAAACAACAACTAAACTAACAACAACAAAAAAATGAATAAAATTGTTGTGATATGAAACTTTGAATGTCTACCTTGTGGTTGCTGAGAGAATTCACACCTTTAGTGACAAGTGCTTCCAGGCTACAGATGTTCAATATCCACACCACTGCTCACCAATAAGTGACATCCCCACGCTGGGCCAGTAATCAAGGAGGCTGAATCCTCACCACTGACACTGGAGAGGGACATTCATTTGGAATACGAATGGATGCACTCAGCATTTCCAGATGCAGACGTCTGTCTGTGAAGCACAATTTCTCTTAAGGACACAGGGAACACACCCAGTCCAAGGACTGGTTCCTCTCTATATCTGTCCAGACACCCAATAAGACTCCCCACTGGCACAGCTTAGAGTTGAGTCCTTAGCTGGGGTTCCGGGCTAAGTTCTCCAACACCCTCTGTGAAACCAGTGCTTTGTATCCCTGTTCCAAGCAGCTGACACATACAGTCTTTGAGATTTGATACGCACACACACACACACACACACACACACACACACACACACACACACACACACACACAGCTGAGAAAGGCACAGATTCACCTGATGTGCCTCTTTCTGCCCAGACTATAAGGTAGTTATCCACTGTCACCAATAACCCTGCCAGATATTTTAAGGTGTTTCCAAGGGTACCTGAATTTACTGAGTGAAATTAATTTTAATATAAATGGTAATGCTGACCAGACAGCAAGGCTTTCAGGAGTGGCAAGAGCTGTCAGCAAATAAATATATGCAAACACTCTCAAAGCTTAAATATTTTCTAAAAAGGACCAGCCACAATGAAAAGTTTAAATACATTTAGTAATAAATAATAATAGAACTATTTACAGTAAACACCAGAGTTTCAGTCACATAGAATATTAAAAATAACACATGGAAAGTTTCACACATTTTTAGAAAAACAGTATTTAGCTAATCTCACTATTTATTCCTAATTGACTAAAAGAATTACTGTTCCTACTTACTGAATAGAGCAAGGGAAGATGGGTGGGTGGTCCTTGTTTTTGTATCCAAGACAGAATTCAGAACGCTCCTGAGACTTCATTTTCCTCTAATATTAAAACATTATTTCTGTATGTCATCTATTCCCCATCACTAGAAACTACTAGGGTTTAGCACCTATGTGCTACATTACACACAGAGCTTTGCTCAGATGTGGTGCAGCTGCTGGAAGTCATAAAACCATTTCACACTGTTCCTACAGGATCTACCAACTATTCACTATCCTAGATATTGCATCTATGGCTCCATTCACAAATGCGGGATAACATCTTTATGGCTTAATTGACCAAGTAATTTAATTTCAGAAATATTTTGCAAAGTCAGGTGGATTAAGATTAGCCTCTTCACTTCCAGTATATGCTGTTACAACCTGTGCATTTAATTACGTTCCAATAATGCACGTACATTTCTTTTCCTTTCAGCAGGACACACTGTTGATACATTTTTAATACAAGCAGACCTCACAAATACATTTCCAGCACAAGCATCTGTACAAATCAGTTTGTTATAAAACTGACATATAATTATTTACAAAATTCCTGCTAGCTGTGCTGGCATATGTTACAAATCCACTGCCCTATTTCTTCTAGCATGGCTCACAGGTGTCTCCTGTTGTCACACTAACTACCACATAGTCTAATATTTGATTAAACAAATTATCTCTTTCCTTACTATTTATGTATGCATATAATGTTATAATTCTATAAACATGTTCTCTCCAACTCACATCCACACCAGTTAACCTTCCCATTCTTACCAACATTACATCTAGTATTTTCACTGTTTTTATACAACACAGCACTCCAGATCAATGTTCACTTCCTAAGTTCCATGTTATATTTCCACCCAACAATTTTTTTCTGTAGACATTATTTACCTATCAGGAATCTTACATCTTCTAACAGAATAACATCCACATCACACAACGCATACTATTACTGCATTCCTATCCTTCTTACATTCTTAATTATACTGTTCCCATTTACTGAAAGTAATTGTTGCTTTTCCTCCTTTTTAAATTTAGGGGAAATATTTTTACATTTTTGTTTTCTTATTTTTACTGTTTTCCCAATTGAATATTTTTCCTGCATTTATGTACAAATAATCCTTGATCCCAAGAATCATATTTTTCACTGGCAAGAACTTCAAAAAATATTAGAAGCATTCCCTTCTCCTGATCTCTCTTCCTGCATGCATCCTGTCTCCTCATTTTTCTCCTCCATATTTTTTATACCATTTCATCTTCACCTAATTCACCTTCTTCCTGTTGTTGTCCTTCCTCATATATGTTTTCTTCCCTTTCCCCTTCTTCTTCATTATTTATTGTTTGGTCTTGACAATCCATCCAAAAGTGAACCTTTTTTACACAACCTTGATTCAGGCTGATACCTTCTTCCTGTATGCCCCCCTCCTCCCCCACTGGTTACATTATACCTTGTCACAATCAGTAATTAAATGAGAAAGGTCCCCACAAAAAAAAATTATTTATGTGGCCAGCATATGTTAATGTTCCTCTATAACCAGACCACTCGCTGGAGGTCCTCATCCCACCCCCACCTGAAATAAAAAAGACCACAGTGAAGAACTTCTCGAAAGCCGACTTCACACTTCTAAAGACTAGTGTGGTCTCCTTTAAGGCCCCAGAGCCGGCGGAAAACAGTACTCAAGCCGCTGAATCACTTACAAATGCCTTCTACCAGCACCTGCAGGACTGCATGGATAAGGCAATCCCAAGCAAAACAAAGACTCTTTGTACCAAAGGCAAGCGTCCAGTCTGGTGGACCCCAGCCATAAACAAACTCTACAACAAAAGGAGGAAGCTACTACAAGATAGAGCAAAATCCTTAAAAGGTAAGACACCTTTGATCACTATAAGTAAAAACTAAGAGCTCTCATAAAATCATCCAAAGCAAATTTTGAGAGAAAATAGCTAAAGACTCAAAAGACAATCATAAGGCCTTCTTTAGCTATGTTAGAAACCTGGGAGGAAACTCCCAGATATGCTCAGAACTAGTTCAAAATGATGTGAAGATTACTGATCCTACAGACATTGCCAACATACTGGCTGACAGGTTCAGTGCAAACTTCTCCCTCCCCGAAAGGAGAGCTAACTATACCATACGATTGCAGCCCCCCCAAACAGCTCTAACGCCCAAGTGAGAACTGCTCGCTCCAAAGCAAAAACACAGCATCCATGGGACCTGATGGTGTCCCGGCTGTGTGCTCCACGAACTCAACGAGAATTAAACCCACAGCTAGGACAGCTGTTTAATCATAGTCTCACCTCTGGATATGTACCCAGGAGTGGCACACTGCAACTGTGGTCCCACTTCACAAAGGCGGTGCCTCCACCGACCCTGGAAATTACCGCCCATTAGCTTGACAAGCCTTATCTGCAAAGCCATGGAGAGGATCATAATGGACCTCATAAATAAAGACATAGGAATTTGCAGACTTTGGATCCAACCCAGTTTGGCTTTGTCAAAGGCAGATCATGCCTTTTAAACTTGGTTGACTTTTTGAAACAGTCACCAAAGCCATTGATGAGGAAAGGCAGTCCATACAGCCTACCTCGATCTGGCGAAGGCCTTTGATACAATACCCCACTCGGGTATCATTGAAAAACTCATCAGCTTAAATGTTAACCCATACATCACAAGATGGGTTGCAAACTGGCTGAGTGACAGAACCCACAGGGTCAGAGTTGCTGGCGCCATGTCAGACTCAAAGCCTGTCACAAGTGGTGTCCCACAGGGCTCAGTCCTGGGTCCACTCTTGTTTGGCATCTACTTTTCCGAAGTACAAGCAAACACAGGAGGGTTATGGCTGACAAAGTTTGCAGATGACTGCAAACTGGGCGTCATAGTCGAAAACACATCTGACACAGATATCCTTCAGAAGGGTCTCACAGAAACGGATAACTGGTGCCAGAGCCATGGCCTAAAGTTAAATGCCAAAAAATGCATAGTCATACCCTTCGGGAAAAACAAGGTTACCCCTAGCTACCATATAGGTGGCAATCCACTGAGCACAGAAGAAGTTATCAGGGACCTGGGGACCCAGGTTGACAGTAGCCTGACATTCGACACCCATGTAGCTAAAGTAGTTAGGAAGACCTTCTACATTGCCCACCTTATCATGAAGGGATTCACATCTAGATCAAGGGAGGTCATAGTCTCCCTATACTCATCACTCATCAGACCAATGATTGAGTACAATGCCCCATTCGGAATGTATCTGACCCGACACTTGCAGCAGCTGGAGAGGCCACAAAGTTCCTCACCAAAAGGATAAAGGGTCTCAAAAATCTGTCCTATGCTGCCCGACTGAAAGAACTCCAGCTCTATTCAGTCGCTACACCCTTGCTCAGAGATGACCTTTGCCTGACATACAAGGCCATGTCAAACCCAGATTTGATGAATATGCTTCACCTCAAAAAATCTAGATCCATCAGAGCCACAAGGGCGGGAGACTTAAACCTCGACACGGCTATTAATAGGACGTGCTGGAGGGATAGATTCATCACCCAAAGACTCCCTATGCTGTGGAACAATATCCCGGTATATGTGAGGCAGAGCACCTCGCTGGCCTTGTTCAAGAGAAATCTTGACCAATGGATGGGAGATCGCAAAGATACCCCAGGGATTACCTCAGTGTCACTGCTCGACAGAGGCACAGCAAAATAATGGGTATAGTTCCCCATACTAAAGGGGTGGCGTAAGCCACAAAACTATGGGCTAGGCTTGTAAATGCCCTCGGGCAGATAGCCTAGTATGAACCTATGAACCTATGAACAAAAATAACACTTTGCAAGTGCTTCACCATGTTTTTTTTCACATTTCAAAACAGCTTCCAATCTTTGCCCTCTATTCCATAAATTTCTCTCATCAACAACTTTCATAATTTTATCAACAGTTTCAAACAGATCCTGCATGCATTTCTTAACATTTTCTTCCACACTAAACTGCAAAGTAACATTTGTTAACATTAAATTACAACCAGAAAACAAATAATTGTTCCAAGGATAAATGTCTTTCTTTTTTACACAGTTCTAGAAATTTCTTCATTGGTCTAGCAGTTTCAAATTTTAAGTCCCAAAATGTCTCTGGTCAAATATGTATAAAAGATTGAATTGCTTAAGCTTTAAAACACAGAACAGCTGCCATATTGTTCCATATGTAATATTTGTTTGTTACAGTGTAATTTTTTATACTTATTCTCAGTTTGTCTTCTCTAATCTTCTTTTTAAAAACAGTTTTACTTAAAGTTTGCTGCTGTTCTGCATTTTTTGCCTACTGTCACTGCTGCATATGTTTTAGTTACTGCATTATATACTGCCACAAAACCTGACATCTTCTCAGTTTGTTACCTTTTTCCTTTTTTACTTTCTGTCACTACTGCATAATTTTTAACTGTTGCATTCTATGCTGCCCCATCACCTGGTTCCTATTCCACATTACCATCTTCAGCACTTCTGAATAAGTTACCTGCCATCTCACTCCATGAAACCTGGATCATCCTGCTGGATTATTTTTAACAGAACATAATCTGCATGCCCTGCTGACACTAGTTCTGTTATCTGCACCATTTCAACAGACTTACTTACATCTCTTTCCATTGAGACTAAACTCTGCTCATTTGTAACTTCAACCACACAGGAATCTTTGTTTACATTCTGAAGTTCCATATCAAACAAAATTTTCTCCACATTGTCACTTTCCACTGCCAAACTCTCCATGACTTCTCTCCTGCTCCACACTGCTACTTCCCTTAGGCCTCTTCCTTGCTGCTGTAGGAGCCCTCTGGCACCTTCTAGCAGCTCCAAAGAGTATGGGGAATTCCCCAATGCCCTGGCCAAATTTTCTCTAGTAGTCTAAATACAACCTTGTGTCTCCCCTGAAAAGAGGCTACTAGTCTAGCAGAATTAACATGGTCAACAAGGAATAAATAAAAATAAATAAAAGCAATAAATGTCACTTCTAGTCTTAATGTAGTGATTCATTAGAATGTTGTCTGTATTTTTATTGTAATGCTTTCCTAAGAACTCCATGTATTAGAACATTACTGTATGTAGGTTTATCTTTTCTCCCCAGGCCCTTGGATGAAAAGAAGTTTTTCTTGATCATTTAGACTATCTCAGTAAACAAAAATGAATAAATAAAGGATTGTACCACACCTGCAATGTTATCTTTAATAAATACAATATATAAAAAGGTATGGACATTAGCAATCACACTGGATCGGTCTTTACTGATCCTTCTCTCTAAGGCCTTTATCTCTGTTTCACATTAACTAACTGCTTCTTCACAGTTACACAAATTTAGCTGCAGTTCCCTCCCAACACAACAGATTGAGTCACCATTTCTCTTCAGAACTGGCTATTCAAAGTTCCTAGGTCCTATCCTTTCTCCTCCATCAGCTCTTAACTGCATAGCATTAATAATCTGAACTATAACATCTCCTCTTTAAAGTATTCATAATTTCAGTAACATTTACTATTAGAATGTTTTTTATTGAAGATGGCTTTGTGTCTCTGTCCCTCGGTGGTTCTGTCACAGTCTTGCGAGACAGTGGAAAAAAAGGCAGAGGTTTTTCTGCTGTCTCGCAAAGCCATATTCAATAAAAAGCATTCTAATAATGACAGAAGGACAATACTTTTGTCTATAAGTAAAATATTATCCCTCTGTCATTAGCAAGACAATACACACACACACACAAACACACACTGTCACATCTCCCTACATCATTTCTTACACATGCACACACACACACACACACACACACAGACACACACACACACACTTGTGCGCGCACATATACACACACACACACACACACACACACACATCTTCCTACATCATTTCCTACACACACACACACACACACACACACACACACACACACACACACACACACACAGTCAGTCCCAAAAATACAATACAAGACTGCTTCTAATCAGGGACACTTTTAAAATATTATTCACTTGAGAAAATGACAGAGTAAGTGAGTGTGAATTAATATACATTTTGTAAAATAAAAGAAAGCTTCTCTGTGGTTCTGTCCCATTCCTCGCAAGATGGAGGAAAAATGGTGAGCTTCAAGTCAGTGTTTTTTTTTCGCTGTTTAGCTAATTGCCTTCTTACTATGTTTATCGAGGAACATGACAGAACCACAGAGGGACACGTTTTACTTAAAAACTAAAAAGGGATAAAATAAAAATATAAAAAAAAAATTGTAAAAAAGAATGCTTTTTATTGAGTTACACTTAAAAGTAAAAAATAAGAAAGTAGAGTGAAAACTTTGTAAAAGGAACATAGCTGATTTCAGGAAAGCTTTCAAGGCTGGTTTTGCAGTTTCCTGCTACTTCTTCTGGTACCTCATTATCACAATTAGTAAAACCAACCTCAAAGGCAAATCCTTCATGCATAAGGTTTAAATTATTAAGACATTTAGTAAATAGGGCAGTACCATCTCAAATATCACACTGATAAGAATTGGGGAAGATATTTGAATTTGTTAACATGTATACCATTACACTTTGTTTTACAAGTAAGTAAACCACTCCCATACCTGATAATAGGTATATTAGTAAGAGAGTTTTGTGATGAAACTATCATTCGGTTTATTTTTTGCTTTGTTTGGTTTGCTTGTCTGTGTACATAATAAAGAATTTTCAACTGGAAACAGACTGTCTACCCTGCTTGGATTACTTCTGTATATCTAATAGAGTTAATAATTCTGTATAATATTTCAAAATAAGTTTTTATTTTTTGATTTAGGGTGTTTTTAAGTTTGTTACTCCTACTATCATTTTCTGTTTTTTTTTTTTTTTTTGCTTTTTAATATATAGTGATTAACTAGACATACAGGAATTGAAAAACTTCCACACACAAGTTTTTACACTGTTTTGTTTTGGACCCAGTATACCTGTACAGTGGGTTATTTGAGACTTAAAGGATATCATGGAGATTACGTGTATCTTGAAATATTAACATTACAAACCATTTTAAAAAGTAGAATAGTTATTGACGTAATGGGGTTAGGAAAATTTTGGCCATTGAAAACTTGACATTAATACAGCTGGTAGCCATAGCTCTGAGCCTCTTGGGAGCAAGAAATCTGAACAAAATTAAAAATAATGGGGGGATAAAGGCTCAAAATCTGGGACATATTTTAAATATTGCTCTTACAAACTCAGAAAGTTGCTAGGTTTTGCATCACCACGGATTTTCTGAAATATCTAAAGTTTGAAACTTGTTCTCAGACTAATGACATTAGTGACTTCAAACTGAAATGATTTGCCAGAAATCCTCAAACTTTATTGACAACAGATCAAAAATTTGTTTGTGTCTTTCAGCTTTTCCTGGTTAGGGGTCGCCACAGCGGAACTCCGGTCTGCTAATGATTGGTAGTGGATTTTTACGTACCAGGTTACCAGCCCTGATGCACAACCTTCAATGAAGGCATGTCCCATTCACGTATGCCTCCACACAGAAGATGCTCTAGCTGAGAATCGAACGGGACAACGTCTTGCTATGAGGCGACAACGCTACCACAGCACCGCCACCGCAGTCGACAACAGATCAAAAATATGAGGCAAAAAACTGGACATTCATAAAAATCAGAACAATTGAGAGGTATGTTGGTATCAATTTTATGCCCCTGCAGTAGTAACAGCATCTAAGAGAAAAGTAAAACACCCATG
This sequence comes from Protopterus annectens, assembly GCF_019279795.1. Lineage (NCBI taxonomy): Eukaryota > Metazoa > Chordata > Ceratodontiformes > Protopteridae > Protopterus > Protopterus annectens. The sequence continues at coordinate 808,104,459 of NC_056750.1, read as the reverse complement.
CAAACCATGCAGCTTTTTCTAACAATTAAAAATATTAAAACAGAACAGCTACAGATTTAGCTTTGTAGGCACAGTGCACTCCATGTCTATGCAGGGAGGGAAAATATTTTAAAGTATTAAGATTAATGGTTTACCTTGCATAACAAAGAAAAAATGACAGACACCAAGACAGCCACAAGGCACTCTCTTACCACTATACTCAAACTACAGATCTGATATTATCATTTTCATTCATTCCTCAACTGTTGGGGTCTGATCCGACCCCCGGATCTGACTGAGCCACTTCTTCGAGCTCGTGGAGCAATGAAACCCTCACGCTCCTCTCTTACCCATAATGCACTAATTCCCTACAATACCTCAGATCTTATTTGCCACCTTCGCATGCAGCTGTGGATGTTCTTCATGTTTCCTTGTTGCAGTCATCACATTTGGGTTATCCCTGCCAGGGTAGCCCTCGGCCATCCTGAATACGAGAGCCTTAGTATTTCTGTGTCGGTTGCTGTTGCTTGAGGACGGACATCAGGTCATCAGTGGTATAAAGGAAGGCATCTGATGCCATTGCATCATTCTTTTTTGCCGTGGAGCCCGACGCAGAAGCACTTTGCAAGAGTGCAAGTTGGCCGTTACCTGAGTTTCATTTCCGAATTGAAGTTGAAGTCTTCAGAAGCTAAGTACCCTGTTGGGGATCCTTTTTTCTTGCACTAACCGATGTCAGAAAAAGTTAATAATTGTCTCGCCTGTGGAAAGCAAATACCACACCGGGACTTCCACTCTTACTGCATCACTTGTCTAGGCCCAGACCATGATGTCCCTTGTTGTCGCTTCTGTGCTTTGTTTAACGCCAGAACTATTCGTCGTTAAGCCCTTATTGTAGCCAGATATTTCCGTTTACAGTCCTCAAATTCCGATATGGCTTTGGTAAGCCATCTGACAGCAGATCTTGCAAAAAAACGTAAAGACAAAGACAGAGACAGACCGCACAGAGCCAAATCTTCTGACGACACTTCCGTTAAGCTGGTCGTCAGTCCTCCAGAACTCAGTGAGGCGCTTTTGCAGTCCCTGTTGCCCGCTTCAGTTAGTTCGCAGGCCATTACCGAGACCCTTTCGGAGTCTGGTATGCCGCAGAACTCTTCTTCATCTAAGGATCCTGTGGTTGTTTCTACCCTGGATGGGTCCGGAGCAGCTGTGCTGGCACTGGCTTCCGAGGAAGTTCTTCACAACACAGAATCCCGACATAAACTGACGCCTTCTTTCACGGCTTCCGTTCTTTGGAAAACAACCAATTTTCTTAGGCCCAGGGGTCGAACCACATCCAAGAAACTGACTACCCATTCTCAGGCACCTGCTCCCTTGCGTCAGTGTCAAATGTTTAAAATGGCAGAAGACCTTATCATGCTGATTAGGGGAAGCCAAGCCACTCCCTAAAAATGGAAAAGAGATCTGTCTCCAGTAGTTTTGTCTGAACAAGAGTCAGATGAATCCAATGCATCTGACTATAAAGACATGCAGCCCCTCTCCACATATGAGGATTCTGATGCAGAGGAATCCATTCCTTCCGCTTCTCCCAAGAGGATTTTTTCCTTTGGGGAAACCCTGCATACCTTAAGGGAGAATTTCCAATGGGAGAGTCAAGTTACCCACAGTCTAAAAAGAGACTTAGAGAGTTCCTGGACCTTCCACAACACAGGCCCTTAGCCATTCCCCCAGTCCTAGATGTGGTGGATGATGTCTTCCTTTAATCCAGCTTGACTCCAGACGCCCTCCCTCCTGCTCCCAGAAAACCAGACAGGTACTACAGAGTCCCTGACTCTCACAAATATCTTTTTAAAAATCCAACAGCTGACCCTGAGGTCATTACTCAAGGGGGCCTAAAGGGATTAAAGCAACCTCAGCTAAGAATCCCACCCCCTCAGACAGGGAACTCCTTAAACAAAAAATGTCATCCTTTCCTGCATGGGCAGAATCTAAAGATTTACAGGACTTAATGCATTCTGCTGGTCAAGTAACTAAACACACTTTGCACTGTGGTTTTGAAGCCCTAGAAGCTTCTTGCAGGACAGCAGTCACCAGATCTGTCATTAGAAGACATGCATGGCTTAAGGAACAACCCCTGCCAGACCATGTCAAATCAAAATTGTTGGATGCACCCTTGCACAAAGTTAAACTTATTTGGTACTAAAGCAGAAGAGGTCTTAAAACATATGAAAGAAAAAGCAAAATCTATACAGACTGTTAAATATTTCTTACAGGTCCAGCCCCCTAGCTTCAGCAGGCATTTTCCCTTCAAGCACTGGTCCCTTCCTGCTCCGAGTAGACAGGGCCAGCCTAGGCCCCATGGAAACGGACACCCCAGAGAGCAGCCCCAGAGGTCGCAGAGATCTAAGCAGTGGACTTCCTCCACTTCAAAACCAGGGAGTTCTAAGCCACCCCCTTATGGTAAAAACTCTCAATGACTCACACCCTCCCGACCTCACCACTGCCCACCTTCACATACCCCTAGGAGGAAAACTGTCCTTTCACTCAAGCACCTGGGCCACCATTACCAAGGACCAATGGGTTCTGAACATTGTGTCTCAGGGGTACAAATTCTCCTTCAACACCCTTCTAACCCCAAAAGAGTTTCCAGATCTACCACCAAATCAGTGGGCAGAGGCTCAAAAGCAAATCCATTCCCTGCTCTCCTCGGGGGCAGTAGAGCACGTTCCTGCAGAGCAGATAGGCCAAGGCTTCTACTCCAAACTTTTTCTGGTGCCCCATTCTCGATCTATCCATTCTAAACAACTTTCTGGTGATCCCAAAATTCAAAATGCTCACCCTCCAGCAGCTGCTACCCATGCTCTCCAAGGACACTTGGCTAGCCACCCTGGACCTAAAAGAGGCCTACCTCCACATTCCTATCAGGGAGTCCTGCAGAAAATATCTCCGCTTCAGGGCAGAATCTCAACACTTTCAGTTCTCTGCGTTTCCCTTTGGCTTATCTACTGCTCCCAGAGTTTTCACAAAATGCCTGGCTCTGGCCATTGCCTTTTGCAGACAAAGACATATTTAAATTTACCCCTACTTGGATGACTGCCTTATTCAGGCAGACAGCCAGGAAAAGCTGCTCAAAGACATGGCCTTTGTAAAGGACCTACTAACCTCCCTAGGGTACACAATCAACGAAAATAAATCCAAACAGGTACCCACCAAAAGGATAATCTTCCTGGGAGCAAGTCTGGACACAGCATCCCAGATGGCATGCCTTACACAAGAGAAACAAATTTTCATATCAGCTTCTCTCAACTGGCCACCAGGCCCCAGCTTTCTGCAAGGAAAGTCCTGCAAGCCCTGGGGTTCATGGCCTCTTGCATTCTCCTCATTCCATATGCCAGACTGCATGTGAGGAAACTTCAGTGGTACCTAAAGAGCCTTTGGTGTCAACACTCTCAAGACCTGGAAACTCTTCTGCCTATTATTCCTTGCCTGAGGAATGAGTTTATTTGGTGGGCAACACCCTGCTCCCACAACAAGGGTCTGCCCTTCTCTCTCTGCCTCATCAGACTACACTTGGGGTACACCTGGATGGCAGGTGCATACAGGTTCAATGGAACCCCCAGCAACTCCCCCTGCACATCAGTCTAAAAGAGATGATGGCTGTGCAGCAGGCCTTGATGGCTTTCAAACCCCTTTTCTCTCCAGGAGTTCTCCTGATCAAAACAGACAACACCACTGTGATGTGGTACATCAACAAGCAGGAGGGACTCACTCCTACCCGCTGTGCAGGCTGGCCATGACCCTTTGCTTCACAGCTTCTTCCATGCAAATACACCTGTTCCCACAATACCTGTCAGGCTCTCTCAACTAACTGGGAGACCAATTAAGCAGAAAGCTCTTGGATCCCCACAAGTGGCAGCTCAGCAGAAACACTTTCTTCTTAATAATTCAGAAATGGTGAACCCCGGAAGTTGACCTCTTTGTCTCCCACACCAATTATCAGCTCAGCAAATTCTATGCCAGGCAGCATCACTGTATGGCTTAGAAAGTGGATGTCCTGTCCTTCCTTCCCCTGGGTAAACCTCTTGGTGTATGTCTTTCCTCCCCTACCTCTCATTCCCAGGGTACTGCTCAAAATAAGAGAGGAAAAACCAAGGACCATTCTCATAGCTCCAGACTGGCCCAGACAGCACTGGTACCACTTGCTGCGCAGCCTGTCCCTGCTGCCTCCATGGAATCTTCCTCAGATTCCAAACTTCCTAACCCAGAGGGAAGGGGAATTCATTCACCCCCAATTGCAGACACTCAATTTGGCAGCTTGGCTTATACCTTAACCCCTGACCAATCTGCCATCCTCAGTAAACAGGTTCTAGATGTTATCTGAGAGGCCAGACACCCAAGCACCAGAGAGTCTTATGCAGATAAATGGAAAAGGTTCTGCACCTGGATCCAGGCTAAGGGGGCCAGTAAATCACAGCCCTCCATCCCTCTCATCCTGGATTACTTAGATGACCTACTACACAGTGGTCTCTCTTTCTCCTCTATAAAAAATCATGCCTCTGCTATTTCTGCTCATTTTCCCACTGAGCAGCCTCTATTTTCACACCCTCTGATTAAACAGTTCCTCAGAGGGGCTAGCAACTTGAAGCCCTCCAGAAGGGCAGCAATACCAGCTTGGGACCTTAACTTTGTCTTGGAAAAGCTCACCCTGACCTCTTTCGAACCAGCTTCTTCTGCAGAGCTAAGATATCTCATCTGGAAGACAGCCTTCCTCCTGGCCATCACGTCAGCCAGAAGAGTCTCTGAGCTGCAAGCACTCATGGCTGTGGACCCCTTCATCATCTTCCATGCAGACATGGTATCCCTCAGAACTAATCCATCCTTCATGCCCAAGTTGGTGTCCAGTGTGGCTTTCAACCAATCCATCCATTTACCCACCTTCTTTCCTAACCCCCAACTCAAGGGGAAAAAGGATTATGCACTCTCTAGATGTGCACAGACAGCTGAGATACTATCTGGACAGGACTAAACCCTTCAGAAAGTTTGATCAATTGCTGATTAGCCTTGCTTCAGGGGCAGAAAGCAAAGCCATCTCCAAGCAAGCCATTTCCAAATGAATAGCACACTGCATCCATTTCTGCTACAAACAGCATGGCCCAGGACGCACTCCACCAGAGCAGCCTCCACTTCTGCAGCTTTCCTCAGAGGAGTCCCCACCAGAGATATCCTGGAGGCTGCCACCTGGACATCTGTTCATACTTTTACTAAGCATTACCACATGCCTCTCTTCTCCAAATCCAGGGCAGGGTTTCCCTCTGCAGTCTTGCAGGGCATGCTAGCCAGCCCCTAGATTCCTGGACTGCCTCCACCCATTTCCTCAGCTTTGGGAATCTACTCAAATGTGATGACTGCAACAGTGAAACACGAAGAACATAGTACAGTGGTGTACACTTACCATAAATGTAGATGTTCGAGGGTATTCACTGTTGCAGTCCTGGTTTTCCTCCCTCCAGCCCCCTTTCTCTTTTTCTTCCTTTTTTTCCCTTGTTGTTCTCCTTTCCTTACAAGGGACATATTGGTATTTATTTTCCACTGGTGGGGTTCTACTACCAGAGCCTGGCCTCCTACTTTGGGGGCTCCTGACAGGTTAGGGCAAGAAAAATGGATGTAATGGTGTTGGATGCCTTCCTTTATACCACTGACAACCTGACGTCAGTCCTCAAGCAACATCAGCCGACGCAGAAATACTAAGTCTCTGGTATTCAGGCTGGCTGAGGTCAACCCTGGTAGGGATAACCCAAATGCGATGATTGCAACAGTGAAAACACCCAAACATCTACATTTATGGTAGGTGTACACAACTATACTTTGCTGTTAGCTATAACTAGTTATTGTGAAAAAAAGTAGAATTTTTATATCTATCCTTTTTTCTTTACTGAATCAAATTCTCTCTTGTCCTTACTACACTTTTTACTGTATTCTGTTAATGACATAGTTGGTATTTTCCTTTTCTTTTACTTTCCCTGATTGCTGGTAATATTTCCTTTTCCCTTTTTCTAACTATCTAAAAAAAAAAAAAAAGATACTTCTTTCTTTTATACTGTCCTGATGTTGTTAGATTGATAGCTATGGCTGCGAAACCCTCAGGGTTTAAAAAATGTAAGTCCCGAGGTCATAAGATCCCTTTACCGGATGCACACAATCTGCATGTTTATTGTTCAGGCCTGGCTCATTTGGATTTTGCATGCGATATTGATTAGGCCTTTAATCCTAGGGCCCTTATTGACCATAGGAATAAAGTGATTTTGAGAGGATTACTACCCTCATCACCCCCTGATATACCATCTGGGGCTCAATCTCCTAAAAAGGTTCAAAAGCTTCCTTCGGACCTTTCGGGTTCTTCTGCTATTAGCTCAGTTCTAAACTCAGAACTGACTCTAAAAATATCTAAACCTTTGGTTCCGATCCCTTCAGATCCGAAGACGAAATCCTCTGGTCCGACTACTTTGGATCCAAAATCTATAATACCGAATCTGACCCTCTCGGATCTGAAAAAGCACAAGGATAGACCACCTCGGATCCAGTCTTCTCCGACCCTGCATCCAATATCTTCCCATCTACTTTCCTGGGAAAACACCATCACACTAGAACCTCTTATATTGCTTCCTCTACTCGATCCTCCAGAAGTCTGGCTGAAGCAGATGTAGATAGGATGAGAAAGAAATTTGTCTCAATGCAAATTCAAGTGGGGGTTATCTTGGCTCCTATCCCATTGGGTCCGAAGACTTTCATTAGTACTACCCCACCTATTTTGTCTCCTTCTGTGATCTAACCTTATTTTCAGATTAATTGGATCTGAGAATCCTGGAGCCATCCATCCAGATGCAAAGTTCCTTGTATCTTCTACACCGATATCTTCTCAGTGTGTGCCAGCTCCAAGCATGTCCGAGATTGTCTGAGCCATCAATGCTCCTCAGAGCCTCAGCCCTAGACAGCTCAGCTCTGACCCCTGCTTCAAGTGGTTTGCCTTTAGGTCACAAGGAGACGATGGTTAAAAAGCATGTCCTCTCAGAGCTGTCTGTTTCTTTCTGTCCAAGGCATTCTGCTTTTAAAGTAGTTGAGAGAGTTTTCTCTGCTCCAGGAGAAAAGACGTATCCACCCTCCCTAGCTCCTACTTCCCAGACCCAGTTGTTTTTGCATCTTGAGCCTCAGCCTCCTGCACCACAGGGACAGCCAGCCCAAAGCCTGCAGGATACCCAGTAGGGTATAGTGACATCTTAAGATACTTCTCCAGAACATCCCACCGAAGAAGTCCCTAGGAAGAGAAAGTGCAAAAGGAGGCACTTAGACACTCCTCAAGTCTGTCATGGAGGATACTGATTTCAGTGAGGGGGAAGGGTCCCCAAGATCATCATAGGTTCATAGGTAGGTACTAGGCTATCGGCCCAAGGGCCTATTTAAGCCTAGCCAGCAAGGTTCCCTGACTTTTGCCACCCAAGAAGATTATTTTCCTGTGCCCCTGTCGAGCAGGATCACAGAAGTGATTCCGGGGTGAATTTCCTATTTCCCATCCACTCATCAAGATTTTTCTTGAAGAGTGCTAGTGAGGAACTCTGCTTGACATAGATAGGGAGCTTGTTCCAGAGTATGGGAAGTCTCTGGGACAGGAATATAGCCCTGCAGCATGTTCTGTTTATTGTGGTGACAAGGTTTAGATCTCGGCTTTTCGATTTTTATATGAATAAACTACCTTGGATATACTCTGTTGAACGCTTGGTTTGTCATTGAAGGTTTCCAAGCTATTGTTCCTCTGAAGTTTTGCTCTTGAATCAGGTACTTTATTTGAATTAACTGTTGACTCCATCTACAAGCAGATAGCTTATTTTTGTATGCACTGACTCGCATACTGGCGTTGAATAACAAGCCTGCATTGCATTTACTTGCTTTCTTTGTTATACGACTTTGGATATGTCCCGTTGAACGCTTGAGGTGCTGAAGAGTTTTCAAGCCATTGTTCCATGGAAGCCTGATACAGTACTTGGTATACTTTTGCTTTTTATGGTGATACTGACTAACTGGTAACTCTATCTGTATGCAGCTAGCGTATTAGTGTATTTGTGTGTTATACAGACTGCTGTTGATTGATACGCTCTACGCATACTGTGCCACTACTCAATAATGGGTCTAATGACAGCTGAATAGAGGGGAACAATTACCTCTTTTTTCCTGGATGAGAACCCTTTTCGGATGAGGTGTGCCATGTAGAAGGATTTCCTAACTATTGTGGCAATGTGATTATCAAAGGAGAGACTACTGTCCACCTGAGTTCCAAAGTCTCTTATCACACCAGCATTAAGTGGACTGTTGCCACAATGCACTGTTTGGCATTGAGCTTGAGGCCATGGCTCTGACACCAGGCATCAGTCTCAGTGAGGCCCTTCTGTAGGATGTCCACGTCATTTGGGGACTCAACTATGGCACCTAATTTGCAGTCATCTGCGAACTTCATTAGCCAGAGGCCCTCTGTGTTAGCCTGTACTTCAGAGAAGTAGATCCCAAACAGGAGAGGACCCAAGACTGAACCCTGTGGTACTCCACTTGTCACAGATTTGAAATCAGATTTGGAGTCTGCAACTTTTACAGTGTGGGTTCTGTCAGTGAGTCATTTGAAAACCCATCTTGTGACGTATGGCTTTATACCCAGTTTAGTGAGTTTATCTATGATTCCAGAATGGGGGGATGGTGTTGAAAGCCTTTGTGAGGTCAAGATAGGCTGTGTGAACTGCCTTACCCTTGTCTACGGCTTTGGTGACTATTGCAAAGAAGTTGATCAGGTTCAGGAGGCATGATCTGCCCTACAGAAACCCAAACTGGGTAGGGTCCAGAGTTTGGACGTTACCACTGTCTTTGTTTATGAGATCCATGATGATACATTCCATGGCCTTGCAAACCAGGCTCGTCAGGCTAATAGGGCAATAGCTCCTGGGGTCAGTGGTGGCTCCCCCTTTGTGTAGTGGTATAACTGTTGCTGTGCGCCATTCAGTGGGTACAAAGCCTCTTGTGAGGCTTTAATTGAACATGATGCTTAGGTAGGGGGCCAGTTCATTCTGAAGTTCATGTAGAATGGAGCCTGGGATGTTGTCCGGTCCCATGGATGCTGTGTTCTTGGCTTTGGAGAGTTTAGTTTTTACCTGCTCAGTTGTGATTGCAGGGGCACTGCATTCTTTTGGCATGGATATGTACCCTGTAGGGGGTGAGGGGGGGTAAAGTTAGCACTGAACCTATCAGCCAGGATGTTGGCGATATCATTTGGTTCCATAATTTTCGTGCCATTGTGCTGTAACTCAAAGCAGATCTGGATGTTGCCATTGAGATTCTTGACATAGCTATAGAATGCTTTGTGGTTGTCCTTAGAGTCAGTCTTGCTTTCATAGCTGGCTTTGGAGGATTTTATGAGGGATCTCAGTTTCTTACTGAGGCTGACCAGGGAGCTCCTCCACTCGTGGGGTTTGACATTCTTTTGCAACAGTCTTTCATTCTGTTGTAGAGTTTGTTTATACCAGAGGACCACCTGATTGGCTTCCTTTTTTTGGAGGATAGCTTCTTGGATCTGTTAGGGATAGCACGATCCATGCACTCGTGTAAGTGCTTATAGAGTGCATTTGTATAAGATTCGACCTGAGGACGTCCGCTTTGGAGACATACTAGAGCTCCTCAAGCAAAGGCGTGGTTGGTCAAATGACAACCCTTCCCAAGAGGAATCAGTATTCCTGGAAGCTTTTGAGGATGCCCCATCTACCTCCTTGGAGACTTTGTCCACCAGTGAGCTCATTGATTTAATTTCTAGATGGACATGGAAGGAAACTGATTCCATTGAGCTGATCCCCCAACAGGCCAGACAGGATATTGGCACCACCCAAACACAGGGAAGTTTGGAAAAAAGGAGTATCAGTTGATGCCTTGGTTGTAATGGGGGCCATAAAAAAAGGAACTTGCACAACAAAGTTCCTCTATCCATCCCCCTAAACTAGGGGACTGGACAGATTTGGGAAGCGTGTTTATGCTTCAATGACATTTGCACATTGGTTGCTGAATTATTTGGCACACTTCACAGGACACCAGAGGGATTTGATTAAAGAATTCACCAAATCCCTCTCTGGGCCCATTACTTCTGAGGTAGACAGCTAAATTGCCTCACAGCTGGTTACTCTCCATTTCAAATCTGCCCATGAGGCTCATCTCATATGTTTCTGAAGGTACCTCAAGGGTGGCAGGTTCAGGCATTTCCATTTAGAAGGCATGCTTGGATGGACCTGTGTGATTTCACAGAGCCCTTCAAGTCTTCCTTTGTCAGTGCTCCCTTTGACGGAAGTTCTTTATTTGGCCCTAAGGTTAAAGACACTTTATCCAGACATGCGCGGGATGGTGAGACCCTGTCTGCTCTAGGCATATGTTTTTTGACTCCTCAAAGGACCTTTTCTAGGAATCAATGAAGTGGTTGAAAAATGTTGTTTAGAAAGTCCTGGGGTCCCTTTCAAGATCCACGTGGAGATAGTTCCCCCAAGGACAGAGAGGGGAACTGTAATGGAAGATGCCTCCCAAGTGGAAGAGGAAGCATGCAGAACCAAGGGTCAGAGACACATTATGTGACAGATTCTACCAGTGCTCCTGAAAGGAGGCCCCATTGTCCACCTATGGAGGCAGTTGGGGGTCATTTATCCCTGCACTAGAGAGCCTGGCTAGAGATTACAAAAGACTGATGGGTGCAGAGGATTATTTGCAGAGGTTATATAATACTCTTTTTCCTCCCCTGTTAACAGTAAACAAAATTACCAATGTTCCATCCAGTTACAGGAAAGCAGCAATGCTAGAAATAAAAAAGCTGCTAGAAAAAGAATCATCCAAGAGGTCCCCCAGACCAGAAAGAGTCCAGAATTTACTCAAGATTATTTTTAGTGCCAAAGAAAACAGGGGACTGGAGAACAATTTTGGATCTCAGCAATCTGAACAAGTCAGTTCAATACACGAATTTCCAGATGGTCGCAGTTCAGTCCATTCTGCTCTTTCTGCACTAGAATGACTGGATGAGCTCAGTAGATTTTTAGGATGTGTTCTATCATATAAAAATGAACCGACAGTCTAGAAGATGCCTATGCTTCCAGCTGGGAGCTAGTCATTGCCAATTCAGAGCTCTGCCCTTTGGTCTCACCACAGCCCCCAGGGTATTCACCAAATGCATGGCAGTAGTGGCAGCTCACGTGAGACTACAGGAATTCTGGGTGTTTCCTTACTTGGATGACTGGCTCATAACCGCTCCGACCAGGCATCATCTGATCAAAGCTACAGATTATGTACTCCAGTTATGCTCTCACTCGGGGATTACTATAAATCACAAGTCTCAGCTGGAACCAACTTAAATATCAGAGTTTATTGGAGCTTTGTTCTACACAGTTTCTTTGACAGCCTCTCTTCATTTACCAAGGGTACAAACTATACGATTCCAGGTCAAAACGATCAGTCAAAATTCCTCTGTCTCAGCTTGATTGATCCTTCAAACATTGAGGTCAATGTCTGCTGCAGTAGTTTTGGTTCTGTTTAGCAAGATACTACATGAGAATTCTTCAGTAGACCCCAGTGAATCAATGAATTGTGTATTCTTCATTAACATTTATCCACCCAAATCAAGATAACTCAGGCATGCGAAGGTTACCTCCTTTGGTGGATTTACTCAGAACAGATAATGCAAGGTCACCCCTTCCCTCTCCCACAGCCCAAGGCCATAGCTACTGCAGACACTTCCCAGATTGGGTATGGGGGCACTTCTTCGGAAAGACAGTCCAAGACACATAGTCCCCCACAAAGAGGCCCATATGCATATCAGTGTTCTAGAAATGAGAGCAGTCCTAGAGTTGCAAGCCTTCCAAGACACTCTCCCCTCCAGGACCATTGTGATTCAGATTGACAATATGTCAGTGGTCTGCTATATCAACATACAAGGAGGAACCAAATCTTATCCCTGTGTCGAGACGTTTTGAGAGTGTGGCAACAGGTGATCTCATCCAATTAATTTCTGATAATAACACATATTCCCGAGAAATCCAGTGTAATAGCAGACAAATTAAGCAGATTCATTCTAATGCCTCATGAGTGGTCACTCAACATGAAAGTGGTAGAAAAGATATTCCATCAATGGGGCCAACCTTGCTGTGATCTCTTTGCATCTCCCCTCAACAACAAATGCAGCAGGTTCTTTGCCCTGGTCCCCCCACCAGGGGACTCACAGAGAGATGCTCTTCTCCATGATTGGCCTCCTATACGCTTTTCCCCCAGTACCTCTAATCCACAAGTTCCTTCAGAAGCATCTTTATTGAAGAGCACAGTTATTCTCATTGCTCCTTATTGGCATTGTCAGATTTGGTTCTTCTTTCTTTGGCCTCGTCTTCTTCACCCGGCATGGATTCTGGATCCAGTTCCAGACCTCCTGTCTCATCTGATAGACATGATACACCCAGACATCTTGGGCCTAAAATTGACTGCATGGTTTCTCCACTTCCATTGATAGCAAGGCAGCCCAGGCTGTCCTCCCCTGTCTGCCACATTCTTTTATCCTTCCACAAAGCTTCAACTAGAAAAATGTACAGAAGTAAATAGAAATTTGTTATTTGGGCGCAGCAGAATGACACTGACTCTTTTTCAGCACCAATGCCTAAAGTTCTTGAGTTTTTAGCTACAAGTTTTAACAAAGGTACTAGTTCTTCGACTATAACAGTGCAACTAGCTGCCATTTCTAATTTTCACATTGAAGTAACTAATTTGTCTTTAGCTTCTTCCAAACTTTGTAAGGCCTTTATACATGGAACTGTTTTATTAGACATCCTTTTAAAGATCCCACTCCTCCATGGGATTTTAATTTGGTTTTACAATCTTATACCCAATCTGCCTTTGAACTGTCAGCCAAGTGTGAACTAAAATTCTTAATCTGGAAGGGTGTAATTTTAGTGGTCATTACATCTGCTAGAAGAGTCTCAGAACTTCAAGCCCTATCTTCTAAACCTCCTTGTTTGATTTTTCAATAAGGGCAGGGTATCCTTACGAATCAACACATCCTTCCTCCCTAAGGTGGTGTCAGAATCCAATATTATTCAAACTATCAACCTTCCAGTTTTCTTTCTAAATTTTTCAAACAAAGGAGAGTACATATTGCACCTGTTGGATGTTCACAGACAGTTACATTTTTATCTGAATAGGACAAACATTTTCAGGAAATCAGATCGATTATTTTTTTCTTTTTTGGATTCAGAATTGGCCAAACCAGTTACTAAAGTAACTTTACCCGAAAGGTTAACTGATTGTATTTCATTTGTTTACAAAAAAATCGGGTTTGTCTTTGCCAAAACATCTAAAAGCTCATTCTGTCAGGTCTATGGCAACATCTTCAGTATTTTTATCCAGATCTTCCATGGATGATATTTTTGCAGCTGCAGCTTGGGCTATCCCTCATACCTTTATTAGTCATTACAGATTGGATCTGGTCTCTAGGGGAAGAGCAGCCTTCGACTCAGCGGTGCTCTGGAATATCCTTCCTTAGAGTCCTTCTGGGATTTAGGTAGCTGGGGACTCTGTTCCAACAGCTGACGAATAAAAATGACAACATCAGATAATAAAGTTCTATACTCACCATAACATTCTATCTGTGTTGTCCATTTTCATTCTTCCTCAACTTCTCTCCCACCTACCCCCTACCTTTTTGACTTCTGCAAGGATTAGAAGAAGCTAAAGGAACCAATGATCCTTTATTTGAACTCCAGATACTGTTCTCTGTCTTTGTTAAATATTAAATAGACTTAAAAAAGTCAGCAAACAAGATCTGAGGTATGGCAGGGGACTAGTTCATTAAGAGTAAGGGAGGAGCTCGAAAGTTTCAGGGTTCCATGAGCTGGAAAAAGTGGCTGAGTTGGATTCAAGGGTCCGATTCAAACCCAACAGTTGAGAAAGAATGAAAATGGACAACACAGATGGAATGTTATTGTGTGTAGATAACTTTTTTTCACTTCTGAAGATGGCATTAAAAATGAATAGGTATACACACATTTCCATCTGTAAAAGCAAACTATCTTGAAACAAGCACAATGACATATATTAGTAGAACACCAATGCATTGGTGAACTAAACCACTGACCATGCCTCCCACCTCTCCAGAAAAATAAAGTTCTACACATATTTTCACTTTAAAGTACTTCTTACAAGTTGTCACTAAAAATACACTCTAAAATGAATTAGAATGCACAGTAGACCCCCCATTTACCTCCAAAAACAACAACCACCCCAATTCAATAATGCAGAACTCCTCATAACCAAACTACAGATTAACCAGAACAAATGCTTGAACATTGTCTATGCATACATTCCACCAGGCAACAACTTAAATACCCTAGAGGATATCCTTTACTGGTTATCCACTACCTATCCCCAAGAAACCATAGATGTTAAGTTGTCTATCTCACCTTCTTTCTTGCTGGATGGGTTCGGAGCCGACCTCGGCTCCGACTCGGCCACTCTAAAAGCTCGAGAGTTGGTTCCACCGGCTCGAGGCTTCCCCTATATCCCACAATGCTAGGCGTGAGTTACCTCAGATCTCGTTTGCTGCTACAGCGATCGAGGTGTTGGTTTTCTACCGGCTTCTTGGTGAGTAACTTTGGATTAAAGTTAGTATACTTAAACCCCTTTAATTTTAATTTTAACACTTGTTTCCCTTAGTTTAGTGGAATCTTCCCCACCTTCTCTCTAAAATCCCATTTTTTCTCCACAAGAACTTATAAGTTCTTCCCTCGGGCCTTCAGGCCTTCTTCCTCCATCCCCTAGTGGTGTGTGTGTGTTTTTTTCTCATAATTTAAAACTTTGGTAGTTTGTTTTATTTTTTGAGTTTAAAATAGGATAGGGTGTAATCAGTGTGTTTGACTGGGTGTGTGTGTGATTACACTTTTCTAAAATGTCTAAAGACTCAAAGGTCTCAGGCTTCAAGAAGTGTGACTTGTGCTGTCAGAAAATGTCTCTGACAGACGGTCACACTTCTTGTGTCTACTGCCTGGGACCTTTGCACCTGCAGGACTCCTGTGCTGTATGCCACGGCTTCAGCCCCAGGGTCCTGCAGGAAAGAAAAAACAAACTGATTCTGAGAGGTTTACTCAAGCCTGAGGGTTCCCTTACTGTCTCTTCGGGAAAGCCCTCCAAGGCTTCTAGGTCCTCGGCTCCAGCTACTGAGCCGAGACCTAAGGCTATGAAACCTCCGTCTACATCGGCTCCGGCTGGAGCCGATGAGTCTCAGTCTACAGTTTCTGTGGTTTCCTCGGCTCCGGCTGGAGCCGAGGTATTAGAAATTCCCGTGTCGGCTCCGACCAGACCCTAGGAACCGACATCTAGGAAGAGGTCTAGGTCACCATCCCTTGGCTCCGTTCATTCGGCTCCAGCATCTCCTCTGCTGTCTGAACGGAGCCATAGATCTCACTCCTCTAGGTCATCGAGGCTGTCGGACCATGACCTTCAGAGGGTAGTGAGTCGACTTCTTAAGTCCGAGGCACTGGCCCAAATGCTTCAGAGCCCGACTCATCAGTCGATGCCTGCCCCTGTCCCTCTATATGTTCCTCCTCCAACTCCGTTGAGCTCGGGCAGGCGCTGAACCGAGACTGTGGTAGCGTCGGAGCCGATACAATTGTCTTCGGCTCCATCGTCGGCTCCGATTTCTTCCTTGGAAGAATCTCGGCGCCGGACTTCCATCGTCGGCTCCGAGGGCGTGAGTGGCATCGGACCATTGTCCGACCCCGCTCTCCCTCTCGGGGCTTCGGCGCTGGTGAGTTCGGCTCCGACATCGGCCTCGGAGCCATCACTGTCGGTGCCGAGGGAGGTTTTTTAGCTTTTCGGAGCGGGGACCTCTGGCTCTGCCTGACAGGGGTGCGTTCGAGGTCATGCAGTGTGTGTTAGAACCTGGTTCTACCCCACAGTCGGCTCCGTCCGCCCCCCCCTCTTCGGTGCCTCAGGTCAAGTCGACTCACTCCCTCATCCCGGACCGCAGAGAGCCAGCTCCTCAGGAATCCCCTGTGGGGATCTCATCCTCTTCCGAGGCCTCTCCTGATTTGGCAGAAGAGCCCCTCGAAGAGAAAGTGTAAGAGGAAACACATAGACTCACCTGAGTCCGTCACCTCTGACACAGATTTAGAGGATTCGAGGGTTCCCCGTTCCCCTTCTGAAGATGTCTCATTTGCAGACATTCTAGAAATCCTTAAGCAGAGGGAAATTGGCCAGCCCTCAACCCTTCGGAGGATGAATCTGTGTACCTTGAGGCGTTTGGCTCTCGTCCTTCCACCTCCTGGGTGTCTCCCCTTGACCCCTCATGCAGGTGGTAGCAAAAGGCATGGACGGCTCCTGATTCAGTGGACCCCACTCCCAGGAGACCCTCAAAATTCATTACAGCACCAGCAGATAAACAGTTTCTGACAAAAGGAATTTCTGTGGATGCTATGGTGGTTGCTGCTGCCACTAAGAAGGAACTAGCTGATCCTTCAGTGCCTGTCCATCCACCTAACAAGGAATCTAGGTCCATGGACAGGTGCGGAAGCGGATGTTCTCGTCAGCGACATTTGCAATGCGTTGCTGAACTACCTATGCCATTTTACTCGTCTTCAAAGGGACTTGATCAAAGAAGCGAGTGACATGTTGAAGGATCCTACGGCTGCGGGTTTTCAAGACAAGATGAACACTCAGCTGGCTACCCTGAACTCCATAGCCAACTCCTCCATGCGCCTCCTCTCTTATGCGGCTGATGGAGCGAGCAGGGCCGCAGGGACAGGTGTGGCCTTACGTAGGCATGCCTGGATGCGGCTATGCAACTTTGCGGACCCCTTTAAAACATCATTCACTAATTCCCCATTCGATGGATCATCTCTTTTTGGTCCTCAAGTGAAAGAAACCTTGACTAGGTGCGAGACAGATGGCAAGACTCTTTCTGCTGTCGGAGTCCGTTTTTCTACTCCTTCTAGGCCTTACCCCAAAGGTCAGAAAAGTGGGAAAATGTGGTTCCGCAAACAATCTCAAGGGTCTTCGCCTGACACACAGAGTCGGTTCCCCGCCAGAGGCAGAGGCGGGAACAACAATGGTAGATGTCGCCCTAGAGGCAGGGGGGGTCCGCAGAACCAGGGCAATCGAGAAGCCTTCTCTGATAAGCCCTTTCAGCATCCCTGAGGTGTTGCCCGACTGCCCACCTTCGGAGGCAGTCGGGGGAAGATTGTCACTGTACCCAGAAGCCTGGCTATCCCTGACTCAAGACAAATGGGTACAGTCCATCATTTCCGAAGGCTATTCCATTCCCTTTCTTCGCATCCCAAACCAATCAAAAAAATCCCTTCCAGATGTTCCACCCGCTCAAAGGGATCTGGCAGCTTTGGAAATTTCAAAGCTGCTTGCAAAAAGAGCAATTCAGCCAGTTCCAGCAGACCAGCAAGGATCCGGAATCTACTCAAGGTTCTTTTTAGTTCCAAAGAAAACAGGGGACTGGAGACCAATTTTGGATCTCAGTATCTTGAACAAGTCAGTCAAGAAAACAAGATTTCGGATGGTCATGCTGCAGTCCATCCTTCCCCTATTGGGAAAAGGAAACTGGATGTGCTCTATAGACCTTCAGGATGCGTACTATCACATAAAAATGAACAGACGCTCCAGAAGATTCCTCCGCTTCATGCTGGGAACCAGTCATTTTCAATTCAGGGCCCTGCCCTTTGGTCTCACCACTGCCCCCCGGGTGTTTACCAAATGCATGGCAGTGGTAGCTTCTCACCTGAGACGTCAAGGATTCCAGGTGTTTCCATATTTGGACGACTGGCTCCTCACAGCTCCCACCAAGCATCTTCTCCTAATGGCCAGGGACTACACCTTTCGCATTTGTCAAAAGTTAGGCATTTCAGTAAATTGCGAAAAGTCTGTTTTGTCGCCTTGTCGTACTATTACCTTCATAGGTGCAAATCTAGACACTGTCAACATGTCTGCAAGATTAACACATCAGAGAATAGCAGACATACACAAACTGGTCTCACTCCTCTTCAGCAGCAACAGAGTCAAAGCCAGGTTAGTTCTGAAAGTGTTGGGGATTATGGCGGCTGCCATACCTCTGCTTCCATTAGCCAGGTTCCACATGAGAATCCTTCAATGGATGCTCTTCACACAATGGTCATACCAGCAACTTCCGATGTCCCATACCATTATGATCACGCAAACATGCAGAAATCATCTTCTGTGGTGGATGTCTTCCCCTCAGCTCTTATTGGGAAGACCTTTTGTACCTTCCCCTCCAGTTGCTACTTTGACAACGGACTCCTCCCTGATCGGGTGGGGGGGGGGCATTATCAGGGCAGAACTGTCCAGGGCACATGGCAACCAGACGAATGCCACTTGCACATAAATGTTCTAGAGATGAGAGCAGTGCTTTTAGCGTTGCAAGCCCTTCAAGACTCTCTTCCCTTGGGAACGATAGCAATCCAGACGGACAATATGTCTGTAGTGTGGTATATCAACAAACAAGGCGGAACCAGGTCCTACCCCCTGTGTCGAGAAGCACTCAGAGTGTGGCAATGGGCGATTTCTTCTCAGTGGTTTCTGATAGCAACGCACATCCCCGGGAAGTCCAATCAAATTGCGGACAAGTTGAGCAGAGCTATCCTCATGCCTCACGAGTGGTCTCTGAAAGACTCTGTGGTGAGAGAAATTTTTCTCAAGTGGGGTCAGCCTTGCTGCAATCTTTTTGCTACTCCCCAAAACAGCAAGTGCAGAGATTATTTCACCCTATTCCCGCTACCAGGCCAGCCCAGCAGAGACGCTCTAGTCCAAGTTTGGCCCCGGGGACTTCTGTATGCATTTCCTCCCTTCCCACTAATCTCTCAAGTGATACAGAAAGCTATCGCTCAGAAGGCCTGCTTGATCCTCATTGCTCCTTACTGGCCTCGACAGCTTTGGTTCCCCTTTCTTCATCATTTTCTGTTGGAGCAACCTTGGCATCTGGACCTAGTTCCAGATCTTTTGATCCATCAGTCGGGTCAGTTTCATCGCTCCCTTCCCTCTCTGAACCTCACTGCTTGGTTCCTCCTATTCCAACCTTAGCCAGGCTTCCTCAAATATCTCACTCTGTTCGAGATATTTTGATAGCTTCCCATAAATCTTCCACTCGAAAGATTTATTTGAGTAAGTGGAAACGTTTCACCTATTGGGCTCAAGGAAGGGACATAGATCCTTTCACTGCTTCCATCCAAATGGTCCTTGATTTTCTAGCTGAACTCTTCCATGCAGGTTCATCTCCTTCTACTCTTAAAGTTCAATTGGCAGCTATTTCTAACTTTCATGTGGGCATTTCAGAGTCTGCCATAATGTCCCACAAGCTTTGCAAAGCTTTTTTGAAGGGAGTTTTTCTACTCAGACCTCCTATAAGAAATCCTCCTCCTCCTTGGGACCTAAATTTAGTTCTTAGTTCTTTGATTCTTTCCCCTTTCGAACCTGCAGCCTCCTGTTCTTTAAAATTGCTATCATGGAAGACACTCTTTCTGGTAGCTATTACTTCAGCTAGAAGAGTTTCAGAACTTCATGCACTCAGCTGTCGACCTCCTTATCTGTTGTTCCATAAGGACAGGGTATCTTCTGAACCAACCCGTCCTTTTTACCTAAGATAGCCTCGGCCTAACCTGAATCAAAGCATTGACCTCCCTGTTTTTTCCAGAATATTCTAACAGGTCTGAACAAAAATTGCATTGGCTAGATGTTCATCGTCAGTTAAGGTACTATTTGGATAGAACCAAACAATTCAGAAAATCTGACCAGCTGTTTGTCTCTTATGCAGAAGGCAGAAAGGGACTTTCAGTTTCAAAGGTATCATTATCTAGATGGCTAACATCTCTGATTTCCCTTGTTTATGAAATTAGACACCAAAAGCTGCCTAACAAACCTAAAGCCCATTCCACCAGAGCTTTGGCTACTTCTATAGCCTTCCAAGACAGACTGCCTATTGACACCATTTGTGCAGCGGCTACTTGGGCTACTCCTCACACTTTCATTTCTCATTATAAGTTGGATTTAGCTTCTAGGCATAGAGCTAACTTTGGTTCCACTGTTCTCAAGAGTCTGTTCCGTTAGGCCACCCGGGACAAGGTGCTAGGGACGCGGTCCCATCCAGCAAGAATGAAGGCGAGATAGACAACTTAACATATAGAAGTTATGTTCTTACCATAACGTTCCATGTTAGTTGTCTTCTTCTCGCCTTCTTTCTTGCGCCCCACCCTCCTTCCCCCTGGCCTGGACAGACCTAGAGGAGTTTGATTGTGACCTCTCTTTCTACCACCTCTTTACTTTAGGTATATGCTGCGGTGCATATTTTCCTGGATCAGGATGTAGGTCACCCTTCTCTTCTCCCTGGTTTATAGAGGTGGACTTTGTTCATAATTATTCTATTGCTATTATAAGCTGGGCCTAGCTTACAAACGAGATCTGAGGTAACTCACGCCTAGCATTGTGGGATATAGGGGAAGCCTCGAGCCGGTGGAACCAACTCTCGAGCTTTTAGAGTGGCCGAGTCGGAGCCGAGGTCAGCTCCGAACCCATCCAGCAAGAAAGAAGGTGAGAAGAAGACAACTAACATGGAACGTTATGGTAAGAACATAACTTCTATTTCTTGGTGACTTCAATACCGACCCCCCCCCCCACCCATATAAACTTATCTGGGTTTAAACAGACCATAACCTCTCCCACTAGGATAAACACACCTACCAACAGGGAAAGTATCCTAGACTGGATCCTAGTTAATAACCAACCCCAACTGTACACAGCTGGCACTCTCCCTGATGACTTTAGTGACAATTTACTATCATAAAACATAAGACAGGAAACCCTCACCAGACCAAATATAAAACAGTTAGAAACAGGAAAAACTTTGACACTGCTATATTCCTAAATGAACTAAAAGCAGTTGACTGGTCAAAACTAAAAAATCTACCATTAGAAGAGGCTATAGCTCACTTTAACACTAAATTCCTAAGTATCCTTGATTCCCATGCTCCAGCACATACAATAAAATCTAGATCAAACACAGCACCATGGCTCACAAAAGATACCAAATCTAAAATCAAAACTAGAATCAGAGCCTGGGCCAGATGGAGAACAACTAAAGCTCCACTTGACCATCTAAAATATCGTCAACTCAGGAATGATACAAAAAAATCTATTTTACTAGATAAAAAAAGCTTCTACCAAAATCTCCTACAAAAACACCAAAACAACCCTCAAAAGTTCTGGGCAGGCTTAAATCAACTACTTCATCCAGGTCATTCTACCACCTCAACCCCAGCTAACCATACCCATAGTTCCCCAGAGACCATAGATGGTGGTTATAATAACTTTTTCACTGAAACAATCCAATCCCTAGCAAATCAACCAACCCCCCACATACTAAAACCACACCCCTAATCTACCCACTAATCACCCCCAATTTAGCTTCCAACCGATATCCACTAGTTTTTTCAAAACACTTATAAAAAAACTGAAACCTACCACCCTCTCTGCTGACCTCCTCCCTGCAGAGTACCTACAAATAGCTGCAGATGCCATTGCATATCCCATATCTATCCTTATCAACAGAACCTTATCTGAAAGTGCTATCCCTTCCCTCTGGAAAATATCCCACGTCATCCCACTCCATAAAGGTGGTAGTTCTACAGACATATCCAACTACAGACCCATTGCCATTCTTTCCCCACTAGCCAAAATAATGGAGAAATGTGTACACAAGCAACTAATGTAATACCTTACACAGAATAACTTACTATCCAACTCCCAGCATGGTTTAAGGCCATACCACAGCACCACCTCAGCCCTCCTTTCCTTTACTAATGCCATAAACCAAAACAAGAATGACAATAGGCTATCCTCCACCCTCTTTCTTGACCTATCAAAAGCCTTTGACATGGTCAACTATGACCTTCTCATTTTTTCTCTAAAATCTATTTCCCTCAATGACTGGTAGACAACAGGCGGTACTATGGCAGGGAAAACTCTCCAGCCAGCTACCTCTCACACTTGGTGTCCCTCAAAGCTCCATACTAGATCCACTACTCTTCTCTATTTTTATCAACAACCTTCACACTGCTATCTGTATGGCTACCTGTATTCAATACGCAGATGATTCCACTCTGATCCGCTCAGCCACCTCCCCATCCAAACTGCAAATCCTAGCCCAAAATACATTGAACACTATTGAGAACTGGCTCGCCAACCAATGCCTACTGCTGAACCTCAATAAAACTAAACTTCTACTCTTCACCCCCACTAGTAGATCTGCCACACTTTCATTCTCTGACACATCTAACAATGGTACCACTATCTCCCCAGATCAACACACCAAACTTCTAGGGGTTATCATACACAGTAATTTCAAATTTGACCTACAGGTCAACAAAACCATACAGACCATCAATAAAATGCTTGGGTCACTGTATAGAAACAAGACATTTTTAACCCCACTGGCTAGGACTGCAATTGCCCGGTCACACCCACTCTCTACTCTTTTATATGCCTCGCCTGTATCTCAAACCTCAACAAATCTGAACTAAGTAAGCTGTCCCATAGCTGCAACCATATTGCCCGATTCACCACTGGCTCCACCTATAGAACCCACCACTGCCAGAACCTGAAACAACTAGAGTGGCTAGAACTGCCCAGCTTAATTCACATCAGTCGACTCTTAATAGCGCACAAAATTCTGTACCACCCTGAGGATACCCCCTCACTTATAAATATTATTAAGCCATATAGCAGCCTGAGATCCCAATGGTCAGCCAACAAACTACTGGTCCAAACCCACAAGGCTAATAACTCTGCTGGTGAATCCCTGTTTGCCAACTTTGTTGGCAAAACCTGGAATTCGTTGCCAAACTATATAACCCTACAATCCTCCAAAAGTCTCTTAAAAAAAACATCAAACAGTATCTCAGAGTGAACTGGCTTTGCCCATGTACCAACCCTGATTAAGTTATAAACTGAAAGCATAATCTGTCAATATCATAACATGTAACTACGTCACCAAGCTCTGTATCCAATCTGACATCTCTTGCTTTTAATTGTGTCTGTCCATGAGAATTGTGAGTACCTACTAGGGAACACTACTAAACCATTGTACATAATCACTTAATTTTATATTTTCTAATGTTATCTAATTTCTTGTGTAATCTATGTAAGTTTGTCTATTTGGAGCTTTTCTCCCAGGGCCTCCGCTGTAAATGGACATGTATCCAGTTGGACTATCCTGGTAAACAAATGTAAAATAAATAAATAAAAATTAAGGTAAAAAGAAATAATAAATGTATAGCACTAATTTACCCAGCTCAATGATGAAATAAAGCGGCAGCCCAACAGCAGCACAGCAATATACACACTATACTCAAAGCAATACATTTTAAACTTATTGAAGACAGCATTAAAAATAAAATACGCACATTTACACTTATAAAAGCAAACTATCCTGAAACAATGGTGAAATGTTTTAGTGCAATTCCAAATGCACTGCATTAATATCTGAATATGCCTCCCTCAAAAAATAAAGTTAAGCATTTTCCCTTTTAAAAGTACTTCTTGCAAGACATCACTAAACAGCTACTCTACAGTAAATTACAATGCACAGCAGCCCCCATGGGCCCCATTTACTTCTCAACACAGCAATTAATAAGAAAAATAGAAATAAACCTATACCACTAATTTACCCAGCACAACAATGCAATAAAAAACAGGCCCAACAGCAGCATGGTCATATTTGCATTATAATCAAAGCAGCGCATTTTAAAATTATTGAAGACAGCATAAAAAATAAAATGGACACATTTCCAAACTATCTTGAAATAGCCACAACAGCATGTACCTTGTAGAATACCAAATGCACTATTAAAACCAAATGAAGTATATAGTACTGAAAGAAAAACAACCATAAAAGCGGTCCGATCCACATCTGAATAAAATTTATTGACATACAAAAATAATTAAAAATAACGTATTAAGCGCTTTCATCTCTGCTAAGGAGACTTCATCAGAATACAGTTCTTACCATTGCCTCTACCATTTTTATACAAATGTGTAAATTAACTCATTGATTGTACCACCAATCAAATTCCATTTAGCATATGTTAATCATTAACATTTAAAAAGACAACTTTACCAACACATCATAAAACACTTTATGAACAGTAAAAATAAATCTATGTATTTCAATCCTTTCTAATCATAAATATGCATGTTTTAATATGTTTTCAATCCTTTCTAATCATAAATATGCATGTTTTAATATGTTTTCAATCCTTTCTAATCATAAATATGCATGTTTTAATATGTTTCCAATCCTTTCTAATCATAAATGTGCATGTTTTAATATGTTTCAATCCTTTCTAATCACAAATATGCACATTTTAATATGTTTCCAATCCGTTCTAATCATAAATATGCATGTTTTAATATGTTTCCAATCCTTTCTAAATATACATATGCATGTTTTAATATGTTTCCAAATCTTTGTAATCATAAACATATTAAAACATGCATATTTATGATTAAAAAGGATTGGAACTATTTTAAGATGTTTTTACCAGTATTATAACTTAAATTGTTAACTATTTTAAGATGTTTTTAAAACATATTAAAACATGCATATTTATGATTAGAAAGGATTGGAATACATAGATTAATTTATTTTTACTGTTCATAAAGTGTTTTTTGATGTGTTGGTAAAGGTGTCTTTTTAAATGTTAATGATTAACATATGCTAAATGGAATTTGATTGGTGGTACAATCAATGAGTTAATTTACACATTCGTATAAAAATGATAGAGGTAATGGTACGAACTGTATTCTGATGGTCTCCTTAGTAGAGATGAAAGTGCTTAATACGTTATTTTTAATTATTTTTGTATGTCAATAAATTTTATTCAGATGTGGATCGGACCACTTTTATAGTTGTTTTTCTACCAAATGCACTGTTTACCTATGAACATTTCCGCTCAAAAACTAAAAAGTTATACACACATATACTTTTTGACTTTTTAAAGTAGTTCTTGCAAGTCATCAATATAAAAAAATACCCAAAGCAGTACATCTTAACTTCATGAAGACAGCATTAACAATAAAGTACATTTTGCAGTACATTTTGGAAATTTTCTGTAATATTAATAATGATGTGACTAAGAATAAATCTTATTTATCAAAAATGTATAGGAATTTAAGAAACTGAACTAATAATCTTTGATTCTCCATATTGGAACTAATCAACAAAAGTTAATGCTGAAGTTTTTTAGATATAAATAAAAAAATACCTTTAAAATCTGTAGGGAAATCTATGTCATCACTTTATTAGAGAAATTTTACCTGGAAATTCTTACATAGAGTCTTTTTAACTCCTCATAGGGTTGCTTTAGTTTATGAAACAGGGACAATTAAATGTTGGAGATGTGATGAAATTCTAGATGCAAATGGGCTTCATATGGTTATAGAATGTAAAATGGTTGCTCTATTCTGGTTAGAGTTCAAAAATTTTGCTAAAGCACTATGGTCAGACAATTGTAATGTTATAAATTCTTTGATTTTATTTAATGCCCCAATTCCAGATTCCATACCTAAAACACAACTGCCTCTCATTTGGTCCATTTTGGCTATTGCCAGTAAAATTATTACAAAGAATTAGAAAAATAAAAAACATCCTCTCCTTTACTGAATTTGTTTAGCAAAGACTATATGAAATAAAGAATTACAAACTATTTATAGGAGAACGAGAACATCAGATGTCACACATCAATATTTATCAAAAACTTTTAGATTTATTTGAATAGTATAATGGTTTTGTTTAATATAAATTTTTGTTATGGCGCTTGTCCATAATTCCTTTGATCGTTATGTTTTGTTAAATATTATATTTTGTTTTCATTTTGTTTAAAATTTAATCAAAAAAATATTAAAAGAATAATAATAAAATAAAGTACAATCATTTCCACCCAGAAAGTGCAAATTGTCCTGAAACATTTCCATCTGTAAACACAAAGTACCCTGAAACAGCCACAGTAAGAATAGAATTATATCAATTAGACTATATTTATCCATGAAGACTGCCCCCACCAGCAGTAAAAAAAATTATATACACACATATTTACCTTTAAAAACTACTGCTTCCAAATCATCCCAAAACAATTATAGATTAAATTATATATGTTACACACACAAACACATACACACAGATACGTTTTATACCTTTAAAAACTACTTGCAAATCTCAAAATAACCACTACACAGATTTGAATACTGTAGAGTACATTCCATTTGCCTCTAAACATTAAAGAGTTAAAATTGAAATAAAACACAATATTCCCATTTTTAAAAAGCTAGAGCTATAAAATACTATTTGTACTTACTTACTTACCACTGCAATGACAGTCTTTGCTGGGCTAGCTGGCTATCCTGCTGGAATGGATGGATGGCTTCCCTACTGGAGTGGCTAGCTGGCTGACTTCCCTGCTGGAGTGGCTGGCTGACTGGCTGGCTGCCTGCTGGAATGGCTAGCTGAATGGCTGCCTGCTGAAGTGGCTAGCTGGCTGGCTGCCTGTTGGAGTGGCTAGCTGGTTGGCTGGTTGTGGCTGCTGGAGTGAGTGGCTGGATAATCGGCTAGCTCTGGCTGCTGGAATGAGTGGCTGGCTGTCTTCCCTGCTGGAGTGGCTAGCTGTCTTGTCTTCCCTGCTGGAGTGGCTGGCTGGCTGTCTACTGGAATGACTAGCTGGCTGGTTGCCTGGCTGCCTGCCTGCTGGAATGGCCAGCTGGCTGCCTGGGTGTGGCTGATGAGGTGAGTGGCTGGCTGGCTGGCTCTAACTGTTAAAAAAAAATGACAAATCCCAGTCCTGTTCATATTAGCGGCTACAGAAGCACTAATAAAAAAAAACACTATACAGTTGCGATCTTTGTAGGGCTGTTCCTGCCCAATTCCCACTGCCTTCCCAAATTGCCGCTAATTGCTGCATGATTTACAACATCTAGACCTAACAGGGAATAGCTCTGCTTGCAGGTCCATGCTGGTGACGTAACTGAATTGCCATAAAAAAAGGAAGCATTTGTATCTCATGGCGATTCGATGTGATCGAAAAGTGGGATTTTTACACAGCAAGCAATTGGATGAGGTAGCTCATCCCATGAGTGTCCTGCTGATAATGGGATGGGTGGTAATCATAAGAGATCAACAATGCGAATGTTCAACCACCCCATACATTTATCAAACAAATGTATGATATAATGTGGTCCTATCTTGCCTACATTCATTACTGATGGGCTTGGAGCCGAGAATCGGCTCTGACTCGGCCGCTATCACTAGCACGAAGTCTCTAATTGGCTGGGCTAAGCCTGTATCCCAGGATGCACCACGCCCAAACCCCCAGATCTCGTTTGCCGCTCGTTGAGTAAAGACGTGGTCTCGAGCTTGGCTGTGGCTAAGTACTTTATTGAACTTTTACTTAGTTTTCTGTAGAATATTTTCCAACCAAAACTATTTTAATAGCTACGTTTTGTGTCTGGGTATTTTTTGTGACCTTTTTGATAATTGTAGTTGTGGTATACTTGTGTTTGGCGGGCTAGGCCCGTTTAAGTTAGAGGGCCTTAGCCCTGTTTGGTGTGTCTCCTTGGTTTCTTTTAGGGGCGTTTGAGTTAGAGTCCCTTCTCCTCCCTTCGTGTTGGTGTCATTTTTCTGTCGCTTTAAAAATGTCAGGCAATGATCAGAAGGAACATAGGCCTTCTGGGTTCAAAAAGTATGCCAAATGTTCATATAAGATGTCTTTAACTGATGGCCATGCCATCTGTGTGTATACTGTTTGGGCGCTATACACTTGCAAGAGTCCTGCAGTGTGTGTCATTCGTTTAGTTCCAGGGTCTTGCAAGAGAGAAAAAATAAGTTGATTCTCAAGGGCCTGTTAAAACCTGCCTTGGAAGAAGCTTTGGCTTCTTCTTCCCCTAGCAGGAAATCTAAAACAAAAAAGAGATCTCCAGCTCCATCTAGTTCATTGGAGCCATCGGAGAAAAGATCTAAGACTATTTCACCTTCCTCGGCTCCATTGGTCTCGGAGCCGCAGGAGATGCTGTCGGTACCGAAGACGGCTTCCTCGGTTCCACTGTCTTCGGAGCTGAAGGAGGTTTCTGTTGCGTTGGAGCCGACCGCGGCTCCAATTGTCTTGGAACTGATTCGGAGCCATTCACCTAGCTTCGCATTGGATCCTTTAGAGAAGACTTCTTGACCCCCTTCTGTGTCCTCCACGTCCTCCAGGTTGTCTGATTCGGATTTGGTTAGGGTGGTGCAGAGGCTCCTCCAGTCACCAGTGTTAACGAAATTATTCTCGGCTCCAGCCCAGTCGGTTCCGGAGCCTGTCCTTGTGTCGGTTCCGATAATTCCTCCTCCGTCCACCTCTGTGTCATCGGAGCCGGAGTATTCTGAGTCGAGTGAGGTCCTTGGGTCGGCTCCGAAACCCCCTTTGAGTTTTTCGGCTCCGACCTCAGCTCCAACCCTTTTGGTCCCATCTGATGATTTCGGCACTCGGGTTTCGTCGGTCGGACCCGAGGGGGATACATTGGGTCTCCAGACTTTGGTTCTGAGTCTCCCTCTTGGTGCTTCGGCCGAGGGAACCCCTGTTCCGATCATGGTCTTGGAGACGGGTCGCTCCTCGGATTCAGGTGGACCCGCCTTCGAGGCCATGAGGAGCGCACTGGCCAGGTCTTCGGTGACATCACTGCGACTAGAGCCTCTGATGCCCCCCTGTCTGCAGGCAGCAGGGCTCAAAGGCCTGAGGATACCCCCATGCGTGGTCCCCTGCTTTCTGAGGGCCCTTCAGAGTCCTTGCCTAAAGAGTCTCCCAGACAGAAGCTGTGTAAGAGGCAGCACATAGACTCCCCAGATGAGTCTGTCACCTCAGACACCGACCTCGATGATGCAGAGGGGTCCCCAAAGTCGTCCTCCGACGATGTCTCATTCTCCGACATCCTGGAGATTTTGAGACAGGGAGTCGACTGGTCCTCCAAAACCCCCTCTGAGGAGGAGTCAGTCTTCCTCAAGGCCTTTGGAGCCCGACCTTCCTCCTCCTGGGTATCTCCCCCCTTCGATGAACTGTTGGACCTTATTTGTCGAAGGGTGTGGGAACACCCTGACTCCATGGAACCAGTTCCGAGCCGCCCCAACAAGTTTTTGTCTGCGCCTCCTGGGAAAAAATTTTTGACGAAAGGAGTTCCTGTAGATGCCATGGTGGTGGCGTCTGCCACTCAGCAAGAAGTTGCAGAGCGTTCTGCTTCCGTTCATCCTCCTAACAAGGAGTCTAGGAGTATGGATTGGTATGGAAAGTGTACCCTGTCCTCAGCGACCTTTACTTTGCGGTCACTGAATTATCTGTGTCATTTTACGAGGCTCCAAAGAGATCTCCTCAAGGAGTTGGGAGATACTCTGTTGGGTAACTTGCATGAGGCGGTGAACCAGACTGTCAACGCCCAGCTGTCTACCCTGTCTTCTATTGTTAACTCGTCCATGAGGCTCATATCCTATGCAGCCGAGGGGGCGGGTAGGGCAGCTAACTCAGGCGTAGCCCTCAGGAGGCAAGCCTGGATGCGCCTGTGTCACTTTGCGGGGGCCTTCAAGTCTTCCTTCACGGACGCTCCCTTTGACAGGTCCTCCCTCTTTGGACCTAAAGTGAAAGACACTCTCACCAGATGTGAGCAAGAGGGTAAGACTTTCTCTGCCATTGGGGCCCATTTTTCACTTCCCTCTAGACCGTATCCCAAGGCGCAGAGGGGAGGAAAGATGTGGTTCAGGAAGTCTCAGAAGTCTTATCCTGACCATCATGGTGATCCCCCCCTGCAGAGGCAGAGGAGGAGGGAGAATTACTCTGGAAGACATCGCCCTAGGGGCGGGGGAGGCCCCCGCAACGCAGGAGACCGCGAGTCCTTTTGTGGTTCCTCCTACCAACATCCCTGAGGGACTGCCCGACTGTGCCTCTCCGGAGCTAGTCGGGGGTCATTTCTCGAAGCATCTGCAAGCCTGGGAAAACATCACTCAGGATCGGTGGGTGCTTCGAATTATTGCCGGAGGTTACACCATTCCCTTTATCTTACCCCCTCCGCCACCCAAGAGAGTCCCAGAAGTTCCACCCAGTCAAAGGAACAAGCAGCGTTAGAAGTCTCAAAGCTGCTGGAAAAAGGAGTCATCCAACCAGTCCCGTCAGACCAGATCAGATTAGGAACTTACTCAAGGTTATTTTTGGTGCCCAAAAGAACAGGGGACTTGAGGCCCATCCTGGATCTCAGCCATTTAAACTGCTTCGTCAAGAAGTCCAAGTTCCGAATGGTCACTCTTCAAACCATTTTTCCCTTGTTGGAAAAAAGAGTATGGATGTGCTCCATCGATCTCAAGGACGCGTATTATCACATCAAGATAAACAAGGCCTCCAGGAATCACTTACGCTTCTG
Source organism: Protopterus annectens (assembly GCF_019279795.1). Classification (NCBI taxonomy): domain Eukaryota; kingdom Metazoa; phylum Chordata; order Ceratodontiformes; family Protopteridae; genus Protopterus; species Protopterus annectens. Next base: position 808,073,949 of record NC_056750.1, on the reverse strand, counting down.
GCTGGGAGCCAGTCATTCCCAATTTTGAGCCCTGGCCTTTGGTCTCACCACAGCCCCCAGGATGTTTACCAAATGTCTGGCAGTGGTGACTGCTCACCTGAGATGTCTAGGATTCCAGGTGTTTCCTTACCTAGACGACTGGCTTCTCACCACCCCCACCAGGCATCTACTTGTTTGAACCACGGAGGCCACCATCAACTTGGATCAACTCCTAGGGATTACTTTCAACTGGCAAAAATCTGTCTTGCTGCCATCACAACGTGTTGCATTTATCGGCGCAGAGCTAGATTCCGTAGAAATGAGGGCTTTCCTTCCTACAGAAAGAATAAAAGTGCTACAGGCTCAAGTGTTGGCCTTATTACCTCTGAAAAAGGTCCAAGCCAGACTAGATCTTCAGTTACTAGGTTCCATGTCGGCCACCATCCTACTAGTACCCGTGGCCAGGCTACATATGCGGACACTACATTGGCTTCTTTCGGTCCAGTGGTCCTTTCAAGAGTTCCCTCTGTCTCATCCGATTCTTATAACGGAACAATGCCGACAGGATCTGCGTTGGTGGCTTCATTCACCTAATTTGAACAAAGGAAGATCCCTGAATCCTCCACCCCCTACTGCCAAAGTGACTACAGACGCCTCCCAGACATGTTGAGGGGGGCATTATCTGGGCAGAACGGTCCAAGGCATGTGGCAGGAACACGAGGTACACTTGCATATAAATGTTCTGGAGATGAGAGAGGTGCTACTAGCGTTGCAAGCACTTCACAGCTCTCTTCCCAAGGGCACTATCTCAATTCTTTCCGACAACAGCAGCCTTTCTGTCCGATTTGGTGAAGTTTCAGCCAGAAACTAGTAGTCCATTGGTTGTTTTGGGCCAATTCCTAGCTCCTTTCAGCCCCCTGCTATAAAACACGCTAAACACGCGTTTTCCAGCTTGTACCAACTCAGCACAGATCCTCGTGGCGGCCTGCAGGGTGATCCAAGCAGCAGAGAGCTAAAAGAGTGACTTTCTACCAGATATAAGTATTTTTTGTGGCTTTCCCACTGTTATTTAAGCTAGCAACTGCATTTCGCCTGTTTTATTGCTAATTTAAGTGATTTCTGCATTTTACACTTTTTATTGCACTTTAAGTTACTAATTGTTGCAAATTGTTTCTGTAGGCTACACACTAAAGTGCGCTAGCCGATTTACAGCAATTACTGTCTGTTTTTTCCTTGTCTCTGTAATAAAACAAAAAAATCTCTTGTTTTCCCGCCTTACTGAACTAGAGTAGTCCAGTTTCAGAGTTGCTGATCCCTGGGCTTTGTTTTTAGTTCCTGTTACTGATCCATTGCCTTATTAGGAAGGAGGAAGTTTCTTTGCTTACCAGTGGGAGTGGGAAGCACTGAGCGGCCTTTTGTCTGATTTGGTGAAGTTTCAGCCAGAAACTAGTAGTCCATTGGTCGTTTTGGGCCAATTCCTAGCTCCCTTCAGCCCCTGCTATAAAACACGCTAAGCGTGTGTAGCGATTTAGTGCGGAGTTACCACTGTTGCACACAAGAGCAGCGGTTAAACAAGGTTAAACTATTTGGGCCATCTAAATTCCACTCTTCCAATTTTCCCTTAAAACTACCTTCCTCGAGCTGTACTGCTGATCTAACCAGCATATCCTATAACTGAAAAGTTCATCTCTACTTGATTCCCAAGTAGACTATTCTCTATCTGTAAAGCCTAGCACTTACTCCTACAGTACTTGCACCTTGATAAAGCACTCTTATTATAGATAGTACCCCACCAGCCTAAAACCCACTTCCCCGAGTCCTTTGAAAGTCTCTTTATCTACTACTTCTAGTATGTCGAGGATCAGTTGCTAGTGTCCTCTCCAGCTCAACTGGTGAACCTGGGAATATTGAGGCAATGTTACAACTGCCTCATGTACACAGACAATCCTCTCCTTCTCCCACAAAACACAAATACATGACAGAGATGCAACTATACGGCCAAACTGGAGGCTGAGCTCTCTCAACATAGGACTGGCAAGACCAGACAGGAGGAGAAGGTAACCACACACAATACATACCCAGTCACACATGGTACCATCACAACTTCAAATCATACACATACTCACACAAAGACATACTCGGAGGCTCTGATCAAAAATTTACCAAAACAGCAGAGGCCACCAAAGCAGACACCCAAACAACTACCACCTCACGACCCAACACATGCAACACATAGACCACACAGTCAGAGTGTCAAACAGTCACAGCCCTTAAGGCCAAACAAAATGCCAGACACACTTGTCATTGGTGATTCCATAGTCAGACACACTGGCGTCCCGCTCACCAGACTGAGTAAAGAGAAGGTCACAGTAAGCTGCCTGTCAGGCGCTAGAATCCGCCACATAACGCAAGCACTCAGGTCTCTCAACAGCAGGTACAAGTACGACTCAGTCATTGTCCACGCTGGTGTCAACGACCTGAGGCGACTCTCCTTGGACTACATGAAAAGGGACATCGAGGAGCCCTCTGATTATGTAGCCCAGGCAGGTATGACCCTGACCTTGAGCAGTATCCTACCTTCACCTAGAATGATGCCACAATACAGTGATAAGATGATCAGCTTTAATAATTGGCTTAAATTCTGGTGTCATTCAAAGGGGATCCAATGTCTGTCTGCCTGGGATGACATGCTGGACAAGCCACGCTGCTTCAAGGGCGGCTTGCACCTGTCACCCTGGGCTTCCGGATATTGGCAAAGGCTCTTGCCACCCCATAGTGCCTTTTTAGGCAAGGCTCAAATTCTAAACCTACCACCCTAGAACACCAAAAGGAAAAAACTAAGGGTAATGCTGCTCAATGCCAGAAGTCTCAATCTCAAGATGCACTTTTCGAGGCCCTTCTCAATATGGAGAACATCGATGTCTGTGCTGTGACAGAAACCTGGTTCAAGGCTCCTGAGAGCACCCCAGCACTAACAGGTTTCACCTCATATCATGCGTTCCGCCCCAAAATCCGGACAACACCAAGAAAGGAGGGGTGTCCATATTCATAAAGGACACTCAGGCATAGTTGCGTGTATCCAGTAATGGTAACCTGGGAATATTGAGGCAATGTTCAACCACCCCATACATTTATCAAACAAATGTATGATATAATGTGGTCCTATCTTGCCTACATTCATTACTGATGGGCTTGGAGCCGAGAATCGGCTCTGACTCGGCCGCTATCACTAGCACGAAGTCTCTAATTGGCTGGGCTAAGCCTGTATCCCAGGATGCACCACGCCCAAACCTCCAGATCTCGTTTGCCGCTCGTTGAGTAAAGACGTGGTCTCGAGCTTGGCTGTGGCTAAGTACTTTATTGAACTTTTACTTAGTTTTCTGTGGAATATTTTCCAACCAAAACTATTTTAATAGCTACGTTTTGTGTCTGGGTATTTTTTGTGACCTTTTTGATAATTGTAGTTGTGGTATACTTGTGTTTGGCGGGCTAGGCCCGTTTAAGTTAGAGGGCCTTAGCCCTGTTTGGTGTGTCTCCTTGGTTTCTTTTAGGGGCGTTTGAGTTAGAGTCCCTTCTCCTCCCTTCGTGTTGGTGTCATTTTTCTGTCGCTTTAAAAATGTCAGGCAATGATCAGAAGGAACATAGGCCTTCTGGGTTCAAAAAGTATGCCAAATGTTCATATAAGATGTCTTTAACTGATGGCCATGCCATCTGTGTGTATACTGTTTGGGCGCTATACACTTGCAAGAGTCCTGCAGTGTGTGTCATTCGTTTAGTTCCAGGGTCTTGCAAGAGAGAAAAAATAAGTTGATTCTCAAGGGCCTGTTAAAACCTGCCTTAGAAGAAGCTTTGGCTTCTTCTTCCCCTAGCGGGAAATCTAAAACAAAAAAGAGATCTCCAGCTCCATCTAGTTCATTGGAGCCATCGGAGAAAAGATCTAAGACTATTTCACCTTCCTCGGCTCCATTGGTCTCGGAGCCGCAGGAGATGCTGTCGGTACCGAAGACGGCTTCCTCGGTTCCACTGTCTTCGGAGCTGAAGGAGGTTTCTGTTGCGTTGGAGCCGACCGCGGCTCCAATTGTCTTGGAACTGATTCGGAGCCATTCACCTAGCTTCGCATTGGATCCTTTAGAGAAGACTTCTTGACCCCCTTCTGTGTCCTCCACGTCCTCCAGGTTGTCTGATTCGGATTTGGTTAGGGTGGTGCAGAGGCTCCTGCAGTCACCAGTGTTAACGAAATTATTCTCGGCTCCAGCCCAGTCGGTTCCGGAGCCTGTCCTTGTGTCGGTTCCGATAATTCCTCCTCCGTCCACCTCTGTGTCATCGGAGCTGGAGTATTCTGAGTCGAGTGAGATCCTTGGGTCGGCTCCGAAACCCCCTTTGAGTTTTTCGGCTCCGACCTCAGCTCCAACCCTTTTGGTCCCATCTGATGATTTCGGCACTCGGGTTTCGTCGGTCGGACCCGAGGGGGATACATTGGGTCTCCAGACTTTGGCTCTGAGTCTCCCTCTTGGTGCTTCGGCCGAGGGAACCCCTGTTCCGATCATGGTCTTGGAGACGGGTCGCTCCTCGGATTCAGGTGGACCCGCCTTCGAGGCCATGAGGAGCGCACTGGCCAGGTCTTCGGTGACATCACTGCGACTAGAGCCTCTGATGCCCCCCTATCTGCAGGCAGCAGGGCTCAAAGGCCTGAGGATACCCCCATGCGTGGTCCCCTGCTTTCTGAGGGCCCTTCAGAGTCCTTGCCTAAAGAGCCTCCCAGACAGAAGCTGTGTAAGAGGCAGCACATAGACTCCCCAGATGAGTCTGTCACCTCAGACACTGACCTCGATGATGCAGAGGGGTCCCCAAAGTCGTCCTCCGACGATGTCTCATTCTCCGACATCCTGGAGATTTTGAGACAGGGAGGCGACTGGTCCTCCAAAACCCCCTCTGAGGAGGAGTCAGTCTTCCTCAAGGCCTTCGGAGCCCGACCTTCCTCCTCCTGGGTGTCTCCCCCCTTCGATGAACTGTTGGACCTTATTTGTCGAAGGGTGTGGGAACACCCTGACTCCGTGGAACCAGTTCCGAGCCGCCCCAACAAGTTTTTGTCTGCGCCTCCTGGGAAAGAATTTTTGACGAAAGGAGTTCCTGTAGATGCCATGGTGGTGGCGTCTGCCACTCAGCAAGAAGTTGCAGAGCGTTCTGCTTCCGTTCATCCTCCTAACAAGGAGTCTAGGAGTATGGATTGGTATGGAAAGCATACCCTGTCCTCAGCGACCTTTACTTTGCGGTCACTGAATTATCTGTGTCATTTTAAGAGGCTCCAAAGAGATCTCCTCAAGGAGTTGGGAGATACTCTGTTGGGTAACTTGCATGAGGCGGTGAACCAGACTGTCAACGCCCAGCTGTCTACCCTGTCTTCTATTGTTAACTCGTCCATGAGGCTCATATCCTATGCAGCCGAGGGGGCGGGTAGGGCAGCTAGCTCAGGCGTAGCCCTCAGGAGGCAAGCCTGGATGCGCCTGTGTCACTTTGCGGGGGCCTTCAAGTCTTCCTTCACGGACGCTCCCTTTGACAGGTCCTCCCTCTTTGGACCTAACGTGAAAGACACTCTCACCAGATGTGAGCAAGAGGGTAAGACTTTCTCTGCCATTGGGGCCCATTTTTCGCTTCCCTCTAGACCGTATACCAAGGCGCAGAGGGGAGGAAAGATGTGGTTCAGGAAGTCTCAGAAGTCTTATCCTGACCATCATGGTGATCCCCCCCTGCAGAGGCAGAGGAGGGGGGAGAATTACTCTGGAAGACATCGCCCTAGGGGCGGGGGAGGCCCCCGCAACTCAGGAGACCGCGAGTCCTTTTGTGGTTCCTCCTACCAACATCCCTGAGGGACTGCCCGACTGTGCCTCTCCGGAGCTAGTCGGGGGTCATTTCTCGAAGCATCTGCAAGCCTGGGAAAACATCACTCAGGATCGGTGGGTGCTTCGAATTATTGCCGGAGGTTACACCATTCCCTTTATCTTACCCCCTCCGCCACCCAAAAGAGTCCCAGAAGTTCCACCCAGTCAAAGGACCAAGCAGCGTTAGAAGTCTCAAAGCTGCTGGAAAAAGGAGTCATCCAACCAGTCCCCTCAGACCAGATCAGATCAGGAACTTACTCAAGGTTATTTTTGGTGCCCAAAAGAACAGGGGACTTGAGGCCCATCCTGGATCTCAGCCATTTAAACTGCTTCGTCAAGAAGTCCAAGTTCCGAATGGTCACTCTTCAAACCATTTTTCCCTTGTTGGAAAAAAGAGTATGGATGTGCTCCATCGATCTCAAGGACGCGTATTATCACATCAAGATAAACAAGGCCTCCGGGAATCACTTACGCTTCTGGCTGGGAGCCAGTCATTCCCAATTTTGAGCCCTGGCCTTTGGTCTCACCACAGCCCCCAGGATGTTTACCAAATGTCTGGCAGTGGTGACTGCTCACCTGAGATGTCTAAGATTCCAGGTGTTTCCTTACCTAGACGACTGGCTTCTCACCACCCCCACCAGGCATCTACTTGTTTGAACCACGGAGGCCACCATCAACTTGGGTCAACTCCTAGGGATTACTTTCAACTGGCAAAAATCTGTCTTTCTGCCATCACAACGTGTTGCATTTATTGGCGCAGAGCTAGATTCCATAGAAATGAGGGCTTTCCTTTCTACAGAAAGAATAAAAGTGCTATAGGCTCAAGTTTTGGCCTTATTACCTCTGAAAAAGGTCCAAGCCAGACTAGTTCTTCAGTTATTAGGTTCCATGGCGGCCACCATCCTACTAGTACCCCTGGCCAGGCTACATATGCGGACACCACAGTGGCTTCTTTTGGTCCAGTGGTCCTTTCAAGAGCTCCCTCTGTCTCATCCGATTCTTATAACAGAACAATGCCGACAGGATCTACGTTGGTGGCTTCATTCACCCAATCTGAACAAAGGGAGATCCCTGAATCCTCCGCCCCCTACTGCCACAGTGACTACAGACGCCTCCCAGACATGTTGAGGGGGGCATTATCTGGGCAGAACGGTCCAAGGCACATGTCAGGAACACGAGGTACACTTGCATATAAATGTTCTGGAGATAAGAGCGGTGCTACTAGCGTTGCAAGCACTTCACAGCTCTCTTCCCAAGGGCACTATCTCAATTCTTTCCGACAACATGTCAGTCGTATGGTACCTGAACAAACAGGGGGGAACCAAGTCCTATCCCCTATGCAGAGAGGCCATGAGAGTGTGGAATTGGGAGGTGTCTTCCCAACCTTTTCTAGTGGCAATGCACATTCCGGGGAAGTCCAATGTGATAGCAGACAGGCTAAGCAGAGCTATTCTGATGCCTCACGAGTGGTCCTTGAACGATCGAGTTGCGGCTCAGATCTTCTCCAGGTGGGGTCTACCTTGCTGCGACCTATTTGCCAGTCCCCTCAATGTCAAGTGCAGCAATTACTTCACTCTGATCCCCCCTTAGGGGGAGTCACCCAGGGACGCTCTAGTCCACGATTGCCCCCCCCCCCGGTCTGCTCTATGCCTTCCCTCCATTTCCTCTGCTGCCAAGAGTGATTCAGAAGGCAATTTCCTTGGGAAGCAAAATGATCTTGATCACACCACACTGGCCCCGTGAAGTTTGGTTCCCCTTTCTCTGGAGATATACTATGGACGGTCCTTGGATTCTGGACCCAGTTCCAGACCTATTGACTCATCTGTCAGGGCAGTTCCACCCATCCCTGTGAACCCTCAAGCTCACTGCCTGGCTTCTCCACTTCCGTCCTTAGTCAGACAGCTTTCCTTTACACTGGAAGTGGTACATATCCTATCTTCTTCCCACAAGCCTTCCACTAAGAAGATATACTCCAGTAAATGGAAAAGATTTGCTATCTGGACCCAGCCATATAACCTAGATCCCTTCACAGCCCCTGTGACGGCAGTTTTAGAATTTTTGGCTTCTCTTTTCAGACAAGGTTCCTCTGCCTCCACTAGTAAGGTACAGCTGGCGGCAATTTCTAATTTTCCCGTTTCATATGAGCCTTCCCTCATGGTCCATAAACTGTGTAAAGCATTCCTAAAAGGAGCCTGGTTATTTCGTCCCCCAGTTTCACAGCCAGTTTTGCCATGGGATTTAAATTTGGTGCTTAGGGCCATAATTTCTTCTCCCTTTGAGCCTGCAGCCACTTGTGAATTAAAATATTTGTCCTGGAAGACAGCCTTTCTGGTGGCTATTACTTCAGCCAGAAGGGTATCAGAGCTTTAAGCCCTTTCTGTTAAACCTCCTTATTTGATTTTTCATAAGGATAGAGTATCCTTGAGACTCAACCCTTCCTTTCTTCCTAAGGTTTCTTCTACCTTCTGCCTTCACCAATCCATTGAGTTACCGGTGTTTTTCTCACACTTTTCAAACAAGGCAGAATTCAAATTTCACCAATTTGATGTACATAGACAACTGAGGTTTTATTTGCACAGGACAAAACAAGGGAGGAAATCAGATCAGTTGTTTGTGTCCTTTTCAGAGAACAGGATTGGTAGCCCTGTGACCAAAGGCACTATTGCAAGGTGGATTAAGGACTGTATCTCATTTATTTACAGATCGGCAGATAGAGATCTACCTTTCCCAGTTAAGGCGCATTCTACCAGGGCTATGGATACCTCAGTGGCTTTTCATGCTAGGCTCTCTCTGGATGAAATCTGTGCGGCAGCCACCTGGGCTTCCCCACACACCTTTATTTCTCATTATAAGCTGAACGTGGCTTCTAGAGGCCGGGCTTCCTTTGGTTCCACGGTGCTCAGGAGTGTTTTCCCATGAGCCTCCCAGGATATAGGTGCTAGGGACGCTGTCCCGTCAGTAATGAATGTAGGCGAGATAGGACCACATTACATCAATTAGTTATGTACTCACCATAACGATAGATGTATGTGGTCCATCTCGCCTACATTCATACGTACCCACCCATCTTCCCCCTTCCTGGTGGACTTGGAGGAAATTTATATTCTTAGACCCTTCTGAGGATATTATTTTTTCCTCTCTTCTTGCTGTGTGTTTCTGTGGGGTTATGTATGTGTAATGATTATATTGTGGCAAACAAGATCTGGGGGTTTGGGCATGGTGCATCCTGGGATACAGGCTTAGCCCAGCCAATTAGAGACTTTGTGCTAGTTATAGCGGCCGAGTTGGAGCCGATTCTTGGCTCCGAGCCCGTCAGTGATGAATGTAGGCGAGATGGACCACATACATCTATCGTTATGGTGAATACATAACTAATTGTTTGATAAAATGCATGGGAACCACACACACACACACACACACTATCTATATATCTGTATATATTTATATCTATAGATATAGATATAAATATATATAGATATATAGATAGTGTGTGTGTGTGTGTGGTTCCCATGCATTTTATATCTATATATATATTTCCCCGAAAATAAGACCAGGTCTTATACTCTTTCCTCCACCAAAATACACATTAGGGCTTATTATCAGGGGATGCCTTATTTACCCACACCGTCCAACAATCTACCTTTATTCATTTATTCATGTACAAAAATCGACATTTATTAATGAACACAAATCGACATTTATTCATGTACACAAATTGACATTTATTTTGTACTTTTCTGTTATTGGACAACAGTTCTAAGTAACGCGTTAACAGTTGTGTGAGAATTCTACATAAACAGTGCACCAAACATTTCAACTTCAGAATAACTGCACCATAGCTTTCACAGTTATTCAAATACAGTCATGCCATCTTTTTCTGGAACATTGTCAGAAGTGTCCAACCCCCAAATTTTGGCCTGAATTTCTTGTGACTCCATTTCCTGTAGAACCATTGGCCCCAATCTGTCATAACTAGCAATAGAGCTCTCCTTAAATGAGCACTGCTTGTCCACGTAGCCTGCTCATACTGCATTGGCAACACAGCTGTCAGTGATTTTAACCCATTAATTTTTCACCCAAGTCACGACCTCTTGCAGGCTAGGCTTCACAAAGTTTCTGTGGTGATTTCTCTCCATTCTACTTTCAATGTAGTCATTGAGTTCCATGCGCAAATGGTTCTTGAATGGCTTGTTTATTGCAATATCAAGAGTCTGGAGATAGGCAGTCATTCCTGCGGGAATCATTATTTGATCTATTCTTCTCTGTGCAATGAATTTCTTCATTTCTTTAGCGCGGTGAGTGCTGGCTGAATCCCAGACTAGCAGACCTCTTTTGCCACCTCACAAGACAAGTGGCAGCATTACAACAATCCACTTCCTTATAGCTGCTTGTGTGCACCAGGCTTTTTCGGTTTCAAGAATGTAAATGCCTGAAACACGTTCAGTCTTATTTTTCTTGCCCTTACTAATGATTATTCAACTATTTGTTGAAAAAAAGAAGAACAAAAAAAATATATATCCTTGTTTCCTGTCTTTCCTGACCTAGAGTAGTCCAAATACAGACTTTGCTGCATTCTGGACTTTTGGAAAGTTCCTGTGTTGCCCATTTCCTTTCTTGGATAGAGGGAAGTTTCTTTGTTCATCAGTGGCAGTGGGGAACTTAGAGCAGCCTATCTATCCCTGGAGGAGTGTTCCCAGCACAAGAATCTGGTAGTCTATTGGCCGTTTTGGGCCAATTTCTAGCTCTTTCAAGTCCCCCTGTATAAAACCTGCTTTGGCGAGGTTTTTGCGCTTGTTACTACTCAGCCAAGCTCCTTTTGGTCCGGCAGAGTGGTGCTAGCAGCAGAGAGGTCAAAAGAGCGACTGCTAACCTGATAAAAGTGTTTTTTCCTGCTACTATCTGGGCGACTGTCCGATCTAGCTAAACTGCAAGTATTTCTGCTTCTTGAACTGTTTTAAACTGTTTAAAGTTGTTTTTGCACCTGCACTTTTAAAGTTTGTCCTGTTTGTTGCATTTACCTGTTGAGGCTACACACTCATGTGCGCTAGCCTGTGTTAAATATTTATTGCATTTTCCTGCTGTTTGTTGCAAAAAACCCCCCCAAAAAAAACCAAATAAATTATCCTTGTTTTCCGTCTTTCCTAACCTAGAGTAGTCCAAATACAGGCTTTGCTGTATTCTGGACTTTTGGAAAGTTCCTGTGTTGCCATTTCCTTTCTTGGATTAAGGGAGGCTTCTTTGTTCACCAGTGGCAGTGGGGAGCTTAGAGCAGCCTATCTATCCCTGCAGGAGTGTTCCCGGCACAAGAATCTGGTAGTCTATTGGCCATTTTGGGCCAATTTCTAGCTCTTTCAAATTCCCCTGTATAAAACCCACTGTGGCGAGGTTTTTGTGCTTGTTACTACTCAGCCAAGCTCCTCGTGGTCCTGCAGAGTGGTGCTAGCAGCAGAGAGGCTAAAAGAGCGACTGCTAACCTGTTAAAAGTGTTTTTTCCTGCTACTACCTGGGCGACTGTCCGATCTAGCTAAACTGCAAATATTTCTTCTTCTTGAACTGTTTTAAACTGTCTAAAGTTGTTTTTGCACCTGCACTTTTAAAGTTTGTCGTGTTTGTTGCATTTACTTGTTGAGGCTACACACTCAAGTGCGCTAGCCTGTGTTACATATTTATTGCAATTTCCTGCTGTTTGTTGCAAAAAAGAAAAAAAAAAAAAGTTATCCTTGTTTCCCGTCTTTCCTGACCTAGAGTAGTCTAAATACAGGCTTTGCTGTATTCTGGACTTTTGGAAAGTTTCTGTGTTGCCATTTCCTTTCTTGGATACAGGGAGGCTTCTTTGTTCACCAGTGGCAGTGGGGAGCTTGGAACAGCCTATCTGTCCCTGGAGGAGTGTTCCCAGCGCAGGAATCTGGTAGTCTGTTGGCTGTTTTGGGCCAATTTCTAGCTCTTTCAAGTCCGCCTGTATAAAACCTGCTGTAGCGCGGCTTTGCATGATTTTGTGCATAGCGCGGCATCGAGCAGCGCCGCTTATTTGGGTATGAACCTTGGAACTGATCTAGTTCTCATAATAAACACCCTATTCCTACGCTAAAGCCTAGCACTTGCTCACTAAAGCAATTATATAAGTCAGCACTAAAAAATTAAAAGCACTACACCCTCACAAACTCCCCTTGAGTAACTTGTTCCCCATTGGCCCTTTTTTCAATTATAAAGGAATTCCCAATACTATTCTAGCATGTCCAAAGGTCAGTTGTCAATCTCCTCTCCGGTCCAGCTGGTGAACCTAGGAATCTTGAGGCAATGTTACAACTGCCTAATGTACACAGACAACCCTCTCCTTCTCCCAACAAATTCCAACACATGTGAGAGATGCAACCATATAGCCAAACTAGAGGCTAAGCTCTCTCAACTCAGTACTGGCGTAACCAGTCAGGAGGAGAAGGAAACCACACTCACTACAATTCCAGTCTCACATAGACCTACCACGACAGCAAACCAAACACATAAACACACAAAACATACTTGGAGGCTCTAAATAAAAATCTGCCTAAGCAGCAGAGACCTCCAAAGCAGACACCCAAGCAACCGCTACCCCAAAACAAAACACGTGCAACACATAGCTCACAAAGCCAGTGTGCTGAACAGTCACAGCCCTTAAGGCTAAACAACACACCTGATACACTTGTAATAGGTGACTCTATCATCAGGCACACTGACGTCCCGCTCACCAGGCTGAACAAGGAGAAGGTCACGGTGAGCTGCCTGTCGGGCGCTAGGATCCGCCACATAACACAAGCACTCAGGTCACTCCAAGGCAAGTACAAATATGACTCAGTCATTGTCCATGCTGGTGTGAATGACCTGAGACGTACCTCCCTGGACTACATGAAAATAGACATAGAGGAGCTCTCTGAGCATGTAGCCCAGGCCGGTATGACCCTGACCTTGAGTAGCATCTTACCCTCACCAAGAATGATGCCACAGTATGAAGACAAGATTATCAATTTCAACAATTGGCTTAAGTATTGGTGACATTCAAAGGAGATCCAATGCCTGTCAGCCTGGGATGACATGCTCGACAGGCCACGATGCTTCGCTAGGGACGGCTTGCACCTGTCATCCCTGGGCTTTCGGATATTGGCAAAGGCTCTTGCTACCCCATAGTGCCTTTTTTAGGCAAGGCTCAAAAGACAAACCCACCTCCATAGGTATCACAAGGGATAAGAAACTAAGAGTAATGCTACTCAACGCCAGAAGTCTAAACCTCAAGATGCACGCACTCAAAACTCTCCTTAGCATGGAGAACATCGATATCTGTGCAGTAACAAAAACCTGGTTCAAGGCTCTCGAGAGCACCCCAGCACTACCAGGTTATACCTCATACCATGCTTTTCGGCCCCAAAACTTGGACCGAACCACAAAAGGAGGGGGAGTATCAATATTCGTCAAAGATACCCACACCTCCAGGTTGGTGGCACAGCACGAAGCATCAGAGACTATCCATGTGCAACTAACAGTGGGTAAAACTGCCTTCCAGTTTATAGCCTGCTACAGACCACCCTCCCAAATCCAGGAACCCCACTTGGCCTTCCTGAGAACACTGGAAAATATGAAGATCTCTCCAAACACCATTATACTGGGTGACTTCAACTACCCAACCATAGACTGTGAGCATTACTCTAGCTCCAACACCCTAGCCCAAAGGTTCCTAGAATTTATAAACTCAAATGCTATGGAACAACTTGTTACCACTCCCACAAGAGGGGAAAACATACTGGACCTGATCATCACCAACATGGGGACTCTATGCTCCAGACTAGAAGTTTATCCCTCACTGGTAAGATCCGACCATAAACTAATCTCACTGGATATTCACATCCCGACCCCACCCTATGCCCAGAAAACCACAGTGAAAAACTTCTCTAAAGCAAATTTCACACTCCTCAAAACCGAGGTGGAATCCTTCAAAGCCCCCGGGCCTGTGGATAATACAGCCCAGACCACAAAATCCTTTATAAATGCATTCTATGAACACCTTCAGGAATGCATGGATCATGCAATCCCAAATAAAACCAAGACCCAATCCTCCAAAGGCAGACGTCCTGTCTGGTGGACCCCAGCCATAAACAAACTATACAATAGAAGGAGGAAGCTGCTACATGACAGAGCAAAATCCCAAAAAGGGAAGGCATCTCTGATCAGTATTAGCAAAAAACTACGGGCACTCATAAAATCGTCTAAGGCCAGCTTCGAGAGAAAAATTACACGGGACACTAAGGATAATCACAAGGCTTTCTTTAGTTATGTTAGGAACCTGGGTGGGAATTCCCAGATATACTCTTGTTAGTCACAAGGGCTTGTGACTAACCTCTTTGAGAGGTTTTCTTTGGTACGCTGCCCTTGTAGTTAGAACCTATTATAGTGTGATAGCACAAGGTTTACTAAGGGGCAAGGATTAACCTCGTTGAGAGGTTTCCTCTTTTTTTAATATAATATTAAAGTAACAAACAAATACTACTCTTGTAGTTAGTGCCCAGTATAGTGTGCAAAGTGTTATCTCCTCATCCACTGTTTGGTACTAGACCTGCATGTAATAAATACCTTTTACTTGCTAAGTGTATGAATTCTTCCTCTAACAACTGATGTTAAGTTGTCTATCTCGCCTTCATTCTTGCTGGATGGGTTCGGAGCCGACCTCGGCTCCGACTCGGCCACTGTAAAAGCTCGAGAGTTGGTTCCACCGGCTCGAGGCTCCCCTTATATCCCACAATGCTAGGCGAGAGTTACCTCAGATCTCGTTTGCCGCTACAGCTATCGAGGTGTTGGTTTTCTACCGGTTCTTGGTAAGTGACTTTTCTTGTGAAATTAGTCAATTTAAACCCCTTTAATTTTAATATTTTTACTTATTTCCCTTAGTTTAGAGATATTTTTATCCCCTTCTAAAAATTTCCGTTTTTCCCTCAAGAACTTTAAGTTCTTCCCTTGGGCCTACAGGCCTTTTTTCTTTCCCTAGTGGAGTGTGTGTGTTATTTCTTATTTTAAAAACCTAGTTAGTGGTTTATTATAATTTAAACTTGACAGGGTGTAATTAGTGTGTTTGTGTGTCTGTGTGATTACACCTTTAGAGATGTCTAAAGAAGCAAAGGTCTCGATTCAAGAAGTGTGATGCGTGCTGTCAGAAAATGTCTCTGCCAGACGCTCACACGTGGTGTGTCTACTGTCTGAGACCTTTGCACCTGCAGGACCCCTGGGCGGCGTGCCGTGGCTTCAGCCCCAGGGTCCTGCAGGAAAGAAAAATAAATTAATTTTGAGGGGCTTACTCAAGCCAGAGGATTCCCTTTCTGTATCTACAGGGAAGCCCTCTAAGGCATCTAGGTCTTGGCTCCGACTACTGAGCCGAGACCTAAGGTTTCTAAACCTATGTCTACATCGGCTCCGGCTGGAGCCGATGAGTCTCAGTCCACAGTTTCTGTGGTTCCTCGGCTCGGCTGGAGCCGAGGTGTAAAATTCCGTGTCGGCTCCGACCAGACCTTCGGAGCCGACAACTAGGAAGAGGTCCAGGTCACCATCCCTTGGCTCCGTTCATTCGGCTCCAGGATCTCCCCTGCTGTCTGAACGGAGCCAAAGATCGCACTCCTCTAGGTCATCGAGGCTGTCGGATCATGACCTTCAGAGGGTAGTGAGTCGACTTCTTAAGTCCGAGGCACTGGCCCAGATGCTTCAGAGCCCGACTCATCAGTCGATGCCTGCCCCGGTCCATCAATATATTCCTCCTTCGACTCTCTTGAGCTCGGAGCCGGGTCGCATCGGAACCAAGACTGTGATAGCGTCGGAGCCGATACATTTGTCTTCGGCTCCGTCGTCGGCTCCAATTTCTTCCTTGGAAGAATCTCGGCGCCGGACTTCCCTCGTCGGCTCCGAGGGGGTGAGTGGCATCGGACCCTTGTCCGACCCCCCTCTCCCTCACGGTGCTTCGGCGCTGGTAAGTTCGGCTCCGACATCGGCCTCGGAGCCATCACTGTCGGTGCCGAGGGAGGTTCTTAGCTTCTCGGAGTGGGGACCTCTGGCTTTGCCTGACAGGGGTGCATTCGAGGTTATGCGGAGTGTGTTAGAGCCTGGCTCTACTCCACAGTCGGCTCCGTCCGCCCCTCCCTCTACGGTGCCTCAGGTCAAGTCGACTCACTCCCTCATCCCGGACCGCAGAGAGCCAGCTCCTCAGGAACCCCATGTGGGGATTTCATCCTCTTCCGAGGCCTCTCCTGATTTGGCAGAAGAGCCCCCTCGGAAGAGGAAGTGTAAGAGGAAACACATTGACTCACCTGAGTCCATCACGTCGGACACAGATTTAGATGATTCTGAGGGTTCCCCCCGTTCCCCTTCTGAAGATGTCTCATTTACAGACATTCTAGAGATCCTGAAGCAGAGGGGAAATTGGCCAGCCCTCAACCCTTCGGAGGATGAATCTGTGTATCTTGAGGCGTTTGGCTCTCGCCCTTCCACCTCCTGGGTGTCCCCCCCTTTGACCCCCTCATGCAGGTGGTTGCTAAGAAGGCATGGACGGCTCCTGATTCAGTGGACCCCACTCCCAGGAGACCCTCCAAGTTCATAACGGCACCAGCAGACAAACAGTTCTTAACAAAAGGGGTATCTGTGGATGCTATGGTGGTAGCTGCTGCCACTAAGATGGAGCTAGCTGATCCTTCAGTACCTGTCCATCCACCTAACAAGGAATCTAGGTCCATGGACAGGTGCGGAAGCGGATGTTCTCGTCAGCGACATTTACCATGCGTTAAGCTGAACTACCTATGCCATTTTACTCGTCTTCAAAGGGACTTGATCAAGGAAGCGAGTGAAATGTTAAAGGACCCTACAGCTGCGGGTTTTCAAGATAAGATGAACACAGCTGGCTACCCTTAACTCCATAACCAACTCCTCCATGCCTTCTTTCTTACGGCTGATGGAGCGAGTAGAGCCGCAGGGACAGGTGTGGCCTTACGTAGGCATGCCTGGATGCGGCTATGCAATTTTGCGGACCCTTCAAGGCGTCTTTCACTAACTCCCGTTTGATGGATCATCTCTTTGGTCCTCAAGTGAAAGAAACCTTGACTAGGTGCGAAACTGATGGCAAGACCCTTTCTGCCGTCGGAGTCCGTTTTCTACTCCTTCTAGGCCTTACCCCAAAGGCCAGAAAGGTGGAAAGATGTGGTTCCGTAAACAATCTCAAGGGACTTCGCCTGGCAGAGTCGTTTCCCGGCAGAGGCGGAATAACAATGGTAGACGCCCTAGGGGCAGGGGGGGTCCGCAGAACCAGGGCAATCGGGAAGCCTTCTCTGACAAGCCCTTTCAGCATCCCTGAGGTGTTGCCCGACTGCCCACCTGGAGGCAGTCGGGGAAGATTGTCACTGTACCCAGAAGCCTGGCTATCCCTGACTCAACTCAAATGGGTACAGTCCGTCTTTACCGAAGGCTACTCTATCCCCTTTCTTCGCATTCCAAAACAATCAAAAAAATCCCTTCCAGATGTTCCACCCGCTCAAAGGGATCTAGCGGTTTTGGAAATTTCAAAACTGCTTGCAAAAAGAGCAATTCAGCCAGTTCCAGCAGACCAGCAAGGATCCGGAATCTACTCAAGGTTCTTTTTAGTTCCAAAGAAAACAGGGGACTGGAGACCAATTTTGGATCTCAGTATCTTGAACAGATCAGTCAAGAAAACAAGATTTCGGATGGTCACGCTGCAATCCATTCTTCCCCTCTTGGGCAAAGGAAACTGGATGTGCTCTATAGACCTTCAGGATGCGTACTATCACATAAAAATGAACAGATGCTCCAGAAGATTCCTCCGCTTCAGGCTGGGAACCAGTCATTTTCAGTTCAGGGCCCTGCCCTTTGGTCTCACCACTGCCCCGGTGTTTACCAAATGCATGGCAGTGGTAGCTTCTCACCTGAGACGACAAGGATTCCAGGTGTTTCCATATTTGGACGACTGGCTCCTCACAGCTCCCACCAAGCATCTCCTTCTGATGGCCAGGGATTACACTTTTCGCATTTGTCAAAAGTTAGGCATTTCAATAAATTGCGAAAAGTCTGTTTTGTCGCCTTGTCGTACTATTACTTTCATAGGCGCAAATCTAGACACAGTAGACATGTCTGCGAGACTAACACATCAGAGAATAACAGACATTCACAAACTGGTCTCACTCCTTTTCAACAACAACAGAATCAAAGCCAGATTAGTTCTGAAAGTGTTGGGAATTATGGCGGCCATACCTCTGCTTCCATTAGCCAGATTCCATATGCGGATCCTTCAATGGATGCTCTTTACTCAATGGTCATACCAGGAACTTCCAATGTCTCACACCATTATGATCACGCAGCGTGCAAAAATCATCTCATGTGGTGGATGTCTTCCCCTCAGCTCTTGTTGGGAAGACCCTTTGTTCCACCCTCCGGTTGCTACTCTGACAACGGATGCCTCCCTGATCGGGTGGGGGCATTATCAGGGCAGGACGGTCCAGGGCACATGGCAACCAAGCGAATGCCACTTGCACATAAATGTTCTGGAGATGAGAGCAGTGCTTTTAGCGTTGCAAGCCCTTCAAGACTCTCTTCCCTTGGGAACGATTGCAATCCAGACAGACAATATGTCTGTAGTGTGGTACATCAACAAACAAGGCGGAACCAGGTCATACCCCTGTGTCGAGAAGCACTCAGACTGTGGCAATGGGCGATTGCTGCACAGCGGTTTCTGATAGCAACGCACACTCCCGGGAAGTCCAATCAAATTGCGGACAAGTTGAGCAGAGCTATCCTCATGCCTCACGAGTGGTCCCTGAAAGACTCTGTGGTGAGAGAAATTTTCCTCAAGTGGGGTCAGCCTTGCTGCGATCTTTTTGCTACTCCCCAAAACAGCAAGTGCAGAGAATATTTCACTCTATTCCCTTTACCAGGCCAACCCAGCAGAGGCGCTCTAGTCCAAGTTTGGCCCCGGGGACTTCTGTATGCATTTCCTCCCTTCCCACTAATCTCTCAAGTGATACAGAAAGCTATCGCTCAGAAGGCCTCATTGATCCTCATTGCTCCTTACTGGCCTCGACAGGTATGGTTCCCCTTTCTACATCAATTTCTTTTGGAGCGACCGTGGAATCTGGACCTAGTTCCAGATCTTTTGATCCATCAGTCGGGTCAGTTTCATCGCTCCCTCCCCTCTCTGAACCTCACTGCTTGGTTCCTCCAGTTCCAACCTTAGCCAGGCTTCCTCAATTATCTCACTCTGTTCGAGATATTTTGATAGCTTCCCATAAATCTTCCACTCGGAAGATTTGAGTAAGTGGAAACGCTTCACATATTGGGCTCAAGAAAAGGACATAGATCCTTTCACTGCTTCCATCCAATTAGTCCTTGATTTTCTAGCTGAACTCTTCCATGCAGGTTCATCTCCCTCTACTCTTAAAGTTCAATTGGCAGCTATTTCTAACTTTCATGTGGGTATTTCTGAATCTGCCTTAATGTCCCACAAGCTTTGCAAAGCCTTTTTGAAAGGAGTTTTTCTTCTCAGACCTCCTATAAGAAATCCTCCTTCTCCTTGGGACCTAAATTTAGTTCTTGCTTCTTTGATTCTTCCCCCTTTCGAACCTGCAGTCTCCTGTTCTTTAAAATTGCTATCATGGAAGACTCTTTTTCTGGTAGCTATTACTTCAGCTAGAAGAGTTTCAGAGCTTCAAGCACTCAGCTGTTGACCTCCTTATCTATTGTTTCATAAGGACAGAGTATCCTTACGAACTAATCCGTCTTTTTTGCCTAAGGTGGTCTCGACGTCAAATCTAAATCAAAGCATTGACCTCCCTGTCTTTTTTCCAGAATATTCCAATAGGTCTGAACAAAAATTACACTGCCTGGATGTTCATCGTCAACTGAGGTACTACTTGGATAGAACAAAACAATTCAGAAAATCTGATCAGCTGTTTGTCTCCTATGCGGAAAGCAGAAAGGGACTTTCAGTTTCAAAGGTATCATTATCCAGATGGCTAACATCTTTGATTTCCTTGTATATGAAATTAGACACCAAAACTGCCTAATAAACCTAAGGCCCATTCCACCAGAGCTTTGGCTACTTCTTTAGCCTTCCAAGACAGACTGCCTATTGACACCATTTGTGCAGCGGCTACTTGGGCTACTCCTCACACTTTCATTTCTCATTATAAGTTGGACTTAGCTTCTAGGCATAGAGCTAACTTTGGTTCCACTGTTCTCAGGAGTCTGTTCCGTTAGGCCACCGGGACAAGGTGCTAGGGACGGTCCCATCCAGCAAGAATGAAGGCGAGATAGACAACTTAACATATAGAAGTTATGTTCTTACCATAACGTTCCATGTTAGTTGTCTTCTTCTCGCCTTCTTCTTGCCCCACCCTCCTTCCCCTGGCCTGGACAGACCTAGAGGAGTTGTGATTGTGACCTCTCTTTCTACCACCTCTTTCTTAGGCATATGCTGTTATGCATATTTCCTGGTTCAGGATGTAGGTCACCCTTCTTTCTTCCTGTTGTTAGAGGTGGACTCTGTTAGAGTTATTCTGTTACTATTATAAGCTGGGGTTAGCTTACAAACGAGATCTGAGGTAACTCTCGCCTAGCATTGTGGGATATAAGGGGAGCCTCGAGCCGGTGGAACCAACTCTCGAGCTTTTACAGTGGCCGAGTCGGAGCCGAGGTCGGCTCCGAACCCATCCAGCAAGAAGAAGGCGAGAAGAAGACAACTAACATGGAACGTTATGGTAAGAACATAACTTCTATTTTTAGTACCCTACTATTGTATACTATTACGGGCATGAACTCCTGCTGAATGTATCTCTTACATAGTTCTATGTATAAATGTATTATACCTGCTGCTGCTACCTTTGAATATTGCCTGAATAACTGATACTGGAATTGCAAATATTGTTTTTTTTTTAACCTGTTACCTGTACCTCTCCTTACATCCTATTCTTCTAACCACAGCTGCTCTCTCACTTATTATTCTTTTTGTTTTCCAGCATTAAAGCCTAGTGCTCCACATCGGGCTGTCCCTTCCCTGCTGGCTAATCTCTCCCGGTTTACCTGAAGCTACGAAGCTGGCTATCTGTACTGGCACCCAGGAAGCACCCCTAACTCCTCTTGAGTAAAAACAGTTAATGTCCTTTTCTCACCTGCATTGGCTGTATGTCCATTTTTGTATAATTTACTTGGTGTCTATGTCCTCTTGTGGGCGGCACATACGCAGTACAAGCTAAAGCTACCCCCATCCCTTACTCACCTGCATACTTTTTAGTCACCATATCCCCTAGCATTCGTTGTCAACCACTCCTGCCCCTGCTACTCTTCCCTCAACTGTAACATCCTGCTTGTCTTGCCTCTGCTGTTTCCACTCTATCTCTCAAATTACCTCTATCTGGCTGCTGCACTCCTTTTCTCTGTTTCTCCTACCTTCTGTTCACTGACAACTGGGTCTTACATTTTTAATACCTGCCTATTTTCTGCTTTGCCCTCCCTGTGCCCCTCTGCAAACTGTACATTTTACTTCCCTATACCTTGCACCTGCTGTCTCCGTGTACTTTCACTGCTCCCTCTCTTGTCTTCTTGTCACCTAAACTATACCTCTTTCCTACTTTTACCTGCACCTGTTGTATTTACTTGTTTACTGCCTGAATCCCTCTCAGGCACCTTAAACAACTTTCCCTTTCTTGCTTCTTAAACTAAGTAGTAGAGGTTACTCGTGGTGTTACTCTCCTGCTTAGCTGATTGTTTTCTGCTCTCCTCTCTTAACTGTTTCTGCCCCGCTTCGCTCCCCTCCCTACCCCCTTATCCCACCCACCCCACGTGTCCTTAGCTTTATACCCCTTACACCACACCCCCTATATAACTTCACCTATCACTGACTCTTACATCATCCGCAACTTCCTCTCAACTTTTCCTTCCTTTATCACCTCTCCTATCACCTGACTATACTTATAGGTATATTCCTATCCTGTATCTTCCATCTAGCTATACACCCTTACACTATAGTCTTCCAAAGTTCACTTGTCTATTCCTGTCTCATAATCTCAACATGTCAACGAACATCCTCCAACATACTTCCATGATCTCTGTAAAAAACAACTCTCTAAAAATACTAATTCTTCTACTCATCACTTCCCTCTCTCTCATTCTGCCCTATTCCTTAACCTCCTATGAAACCAAGCTCAATTTCCACTTCAACTACTCTCCTAAACATACAACCTCACATTTCAAAAGTCTACACCTTTCTCAATTAAACATCACATCTACCTCTAGCTACCTCTTAGCTAAATACCACAGATTGTCTCACATAAAATGTCAGAACCTCTTGATTAGAAAACTTAAGTACTTTCTAAACTTCCCTAACAAATCCTACTTGCAATACAACCACTCTACCTTGATAGATGATGACATCCACCCCAACCCTGGTCCATCTAATTTTTCAGCTGAAGCTTCACCTGTCTCTCTACACACTTCTCATGAATCACTAACCTCCAACACAAATACTCTACTCATTGGACACCTTAATATCCAAAGCGTCAATAACAAAATAACCCTACTCCACTCTCTTCTTGATCACCACTCCTTCGACATTCTTTGTTTAACAGAAACTTGGTTAAAACCCTTTACTAAAGACACTGAAATCATACCACCAGGTTATAATATCTTGAGACTCGACCGCAATGGTAAAAAAGGCGGAGGAGTAGCACTATTGTTCAAAACAGAACTAAAAATAACTTTAGTACCCTATGAGAACCTTGGATTTACTAAAACTGAACTTCTTATCTCAAAGCTGCAACTAAACCTCAAAAAATCTATCTATATCATCTGTATATATCTACCCCCTGGAAATAACTCTGCTACCATAGAAAATATCCTCAGTTGGGCCTCATCCACCTACCCACAAGAAACCATAATACTAGGAGACCTCAACTTAGACTGGTCCTCAATATCCACTAACAACCCAACATCCCACATTAATCTCCACGGCTTCACTCAAACAATTAACACCACTACTAGGATCAACAAAACTAACAACAAAGAAAGTATTCTTGATTGGATTTTGGTAAACAAACCTCAAGTTAAATATCAGTCTGGAACACTACCTGATGACATTAGTGACCACAACCTAACCTATATTATTAGACGAAAAAATACCTATAATTACTCTCCTTTATATAGGACCCTACGTAACCTCAAATGCTTTAACCCAACCCTTTTTAAAACGGAACTAAAGGCTTGTAACTGGAACCCACTAAAAACACTTCCTCTTCAAGAAGCTGTTAATTACTTTAACAACACATTCCTAACTATTCTTGATTATCATGCACCTAAACGTTCTATTAGAATTAAGGCTAAGCCAGCCCCCTGGCTAACGAAAGAGACTAGACAAAAAATGTCACTTAGAAACAAATCTTGGTTAAAATGGCGAACTAGCAAATCTCCCATAGACCAACAGACTTTCAGACACCTGAGAAATATTACCAAAAAATGAATCCTCTCTGACAAAAAGAACTATTATAGCAATCTTCAGCAAGTGAATCACAATAATCCTCAAAAATTCTGGTCAACCCTAAATAGACTTCTTCACCCTGGACAGACTACCACCCCCCCCCCTTCTGGGTCTGATAACATTCCTCCCCTTGACACTGCAAACACTTTCAACTCATTCCTCATCAATTCTATTAATTCCTTGGCCTCCCATCTATCCAGTGACAATACCAGCATTCATGACCATACATCCTCCAAACTACCAACCTTTAGGCTTCAACCCATCTCCACTACCTTTATACAGAGATGCATTCTCAAACTTAAACCTTGCACCCCCTCAGCTGACCAGCTTCCTTCTGAATTCCTTCAAAAAGCAGCCTCTGAAATAGCTTATCCCATTTCAATTCTCATTAATAGGACCATAAACGAAGAAATCATCCCTGATGTATGGAAAATCTCTTACATCATACCATTACATAAAGGAGGAAACTCCTTTGAACATTCTAACTATAGACCCATAGCACTATTGTCCCCTCTCGCTAAAATAATGGAAAAATGTGTCCACCATCAGTTAATGAATCACCTTCTACAAAATAAAATACTGACAAACTGTCAACACGGCTTTAGGCCCTATCATAGCACAACTACTGCTCTGCTCTCCTTTACAGATATTATTAACAATAATCACAATAATAATGTCCTGTCTTCTGCTCTCTTCATTGACCTGTCCAAAGCCTTTGACATGGTTAACCACTCTCTCCTACTAAAAATTCTCGAATCTCTTTCCTTAGCACCTGAGACTATCCACTGGTTTAGCTCATATCTCACTAACAGGAAACAAGCTGTCCTCTGGGATAACAAACTCTCATCTCTTCTACCAATCTCCCTTGGAGTCCCCCAAGGCTCTATTCTTGGACCACTTCTTTTCTCCCTCTTTATAAATGACTTACAAGTAGCCATTCCTCAGGCTACCTGCATTCAATATGCTGATGACTCCACTCTTATTTGCTCTGCTAAATCCATTTCTGAACTTCAAACTAACACTCAAGCTGTATTTTCTAAAGTTGAAACTTGGTTCCTAAAACGCTGTCTACTCCTAAACGCAAAAAGACCAA
Source organism: Protopterus annectens (assembly GCF_019279795.1). Classification (NCBI taxonomy): domain Eukaryota; kingdom Metazoa; phylum Chordata; order Ceratodontiformes; family Protopteridae; genus Protopterus; species Protopterus annectens. The sequence continues at coordinate 808,049,462 of NC_056750.1, read as the reverse complement.
ACTACTTCTCTTTAAACCTACTACCAGATCCCTAAACTTGACTTCTCCATTGTGTCAAATAATGGTACCATTATATCACCTGACTCTACTACCAAATTGCTAGGTGTCACGATTGATAACAATCTCTCCTTCGACCTTCATATCAACAATACCATTAAATCTGTAAACAGGAAACTTGGCTCTCTATATAGAATCAAAACTTTTTTAACTTTCCCTGCAAAAGTGAATCTTGCCCACTCACATCTTATTTCCACACTTCTCTATGCCTCACCTATCTACACTAATCTTAAGAAAAACAATCTCTCTAAACTATCCACCTCCTACAATAACATAGCTAGATTTGTTACTGGAAAACAGTTTAGAACCCACCATTGTCAGAATCTGCAACAACTTAACTGGCTTGAACTGACAAACATGTTGCTTCTATCCCAACTTATGTTTGTCCAAAGAGCCTTTTACCAACCTCTTAATACACCTGCTCTTTCTAACCTCTTAAGCCCTTACTCAAACCTGAACTCTCTCCGCTCTTCTAACAAACTGCTAGTTACCTTAACCAAATCTAATAACCTTGCTGGTGATTCCCTTTACGCAAATGCCATTGGGAAACACTGGAATAAACTTCCTCCCGAACTTACTTCAATTGCATCTACTGCTCTGTTTAAACAAAAACTAAAAGTCCACTTTAATAACCACTGGACATGTTCCTGCTCTAAACCTGATTAAAATTTTCTTGGCTCTCTCTCCTCCTCTTGGCTATTTGTCTCTCTCTTTCTGGCAATACATATCTCTTCTATTCTGTACTTTGTTTTGCAAAATGTTCTCTCTTTTTCTTGGTCTCTTGCTTTCTCTAATCTGACTTTCTCTAATTGATTCCAAAGATGAAATTATGTTGAACATTTGGTTTATACCTTTAAATATAATTAGTTATTCTGGTCTTGAGTAAATACCTACCTCTTTTTTAAATCTGATTGTTAATCTGTTATTATGTATTTGTTGTTTTTGTTGTATCCGTCCTGTCTACATGTGGAGCTTTTCTCCCCGGGCCTCTACTGAAAATGGAAATATATCCAGTTAGACTAGCCTGGTTAACAAATGTAAAATAAATAAATAAATAAATACTCAGAATTAGTCCAAAATGACAAAAAATACACCGAACCCACAGACATTGCCAACATCCTAGCTGACAGGTTCAGTGCAAACTTCTCCCCCCCTTCCCCACCAAAAGGGCTAATATCTATCCCAGCAGAGTGCTGCCCCCCTGACATCTCAGATGCTCAGGTAAGAGCTGCCCTCTCCAAAGCAAGAAACACAGAATCAATGGGACCAGACGATGTCCTGGGCTGTGTCCTACATGAACTCCAAGAAGAGCTAAACCCAAACCTAAAACTACTGTTCAATCTCAGCCTTACTACAGGATATGTACCCAAAGAGTGACGTGCAGCAACAGTGGTCCCTCTCCACAAAGGTGGTGCCTCAACGGATCCTGGAAACTATCGCCCCATAAGTCTCACTAGCTTGGTCTGCAAAGCTATGGAAAGGATCATCATGGACCTTATTAATAAAGATATTGGGGACCTACAGACACTGGATCCTACCCAGTTCGGCTTTGTTAAGGGCAGATCCTGCCTCTTAAACCTGGTCGATTTCTTTGAAACAGTCACCAAGGCCATTGACAAGGGGAAGGTGGTCCACACAGCCTACCTGGACCTCGCAAAAGCCTTCGATACAATACCCCACTCGGGCATTATAGATAAGCTCACCAGCTTAAATATAAACCCCTATGTCACTAGATGGGTTGCAAACTGGCTCAAGGACAGAACCCACATGGTTAGAATAGCTGGAGCCATGTCAGACTCCAAACCAGTTACAAGTGGCGTCCCACAAGGCTCAGTCTTGGGACCTCTCTTGTTCGGTATATATTTCTCGGAGGTACAGGCCAACATGGAAGGACTGTGGCTGACCAAGTTCACAGATGACTGCAAACTGGGCGCCATAATAGACTCTCCAGCTGACACAAGCATTCTCCAAAAGGGCCTCATAGAAACAGACAACTGGTGCCAGAGCCATGGCCTCAAGCTAAACGCCAAAAAGTGTATAGTCATCCCCTTTGGCAAAAACAAAGTGCCCACAAATTACCACATAGGTGGTAATCCATTAAGTACAGAAGAAATAATTAGGGACCTGGGGACCCAAGTTGATAGCAATCTCTCATTTGACAACCACGTGGCCAAAGCAGTTAGAAAAACATTTTATATAGCCCACCTAATCATGAAGGGATTCACATCTAGATCAGGGGAGGTCATCGTGCCTCTTTACTCATCCCTCATCAGGCCCATAATTGAGTACAATGCCCCTTTTGGGATGTACCTTACCAGACACCTGCAGCAACTGGAAAGACCCCAAAAGTACCTCACCAAGAGGATCAAGGGGCTCAAACAGATGCGTATACTGCCCGGTTAAAGAAACTCCAGCTCTACTCAGTGGCATACTGCCTGCTCAGAGGCGATCTGTGCCTGACGTATAAAGCCATGTCCAACCCGGAATTAATGGACATGCTGCACCTCAGAAAATCCAAATCCCATCGAGCTACGCGCACGAGGGGCTTAAACCTCAGCACTGAAATAAATAGGACATGCTGGAGGGACAGATTCATAACCCAGAGGCTCCCTTCACTCTGGAATAAAATCCCAGTCCAGGTTAGGCAGAGTCCCTCATTGACTCTCTTCAAGAGGAATCTTGATGAGTGGATGGGAGATCGTAGGTTTACCCCGGGTATCACTTCTGTGTCACTGTTGGACAGAGGCACAGTATACTTACCTCGAAAAAGGGCATAGCAAAATTAATTTAAAATGGGTGGCGAAAGCCATACACACTCTGGCTAGGCTTATAAATTCCCTAGGGCAGATAGCCTAGTATGAACCTATTAGAGGTGGGATTTTCTTTCCCTCTAGATGAATTACCAAAATACAGGTAACATGTGCACTCTCGTAACCAGTGGAAGGAATGTAGATTGACGAGGTACCCCTCTGATCAATTGTTGTTTGAGATCCTTGGCCCATAAACACTGCAGTTTCATCCATAGCAGTCATGTTGGAGAGTTGGTATTTAGGAAAGTCAATGCCATCAACAAAGGACTTGAACGCAAGTGCATGTTTAAAAACTTCATTATCTTCCAGCTTGAACAGTGTTGTTGATCTTCTTAGAGACAGTTCATATCGCTGAAGGAAGCCATCCAGCCAATGTTGTGATGCTTTGAATTCTTCTGGGGATATTTCTAACTGTGGTGCCATTTGCAAGGGCAAATGCTTGGATATCAGCCCTGCACACAACCAAAGCCTTTGCTCTCCTGTTAGCAATCCACTCACAGATGATGTCTTCCAGCTCAGGAAATAATGGTTGCCTACCTGATCCACACTTGCACTTCTTAGCATTTCCCTCGTCGGCCTGTTGACTGAGGTTATTGTACGCTGCACGCCATTTCTGGACCATTCGGAGGTCTAACTTCTTCTCTTTGCAGAAAGCCATCAGATTCTTTCCCCGGGAGTCCGCCACGATTCCTTTCTTGTACTTGATGGAATAGCTCTTTCTTTTTGCACTCATCTTTTCCGGGAGGGGTTAATTTGAAGACTTACGAGACTGGAGTGGCAACACAAAATGGCGCTGTTTACAAAGAGGAGGCACAACCACAACCATGCACTATCACGTGTGCGTGCTTTACGCACCTTGTCTCTACTTTGACCGATCAAAATACTCCTGCCAGTGTTTATGGGCCAAAGATCTCACCCATCAAGTGTGAGTGATGGTTAGGGTTACAGTAAGAATTGTGGAGGACTCTCAGGGAAAGAACCTTACGACTTTCTGCAAAGAGAAGAAGTTGGGTGTCCGATTGGTCCGTAAATGGTGAGCAGAGTACGATAACCTCAGTCAATGGATGTCAATAATATTATTTTATAATTCAACACGTCTGTCATGTGTTGTTGACAAGCTTACCTGGGGCTTATTTTTGGTTTAGGGTTTATCTCATGACCACCCTGAAAAACCATGCTAGGCCTTATTCTCTGGTTAGGTCTTATTTACAAAGAAATACAGTATATGTGTGTGTGTGTGTGTGTATGTGTGTGTGTGTGTGTGTATATATATATATATATATATATATATCTATATCTATCTATATATATATATATATATATATATATATATATATATAATAGATAGATAAAGACATAAACATACAGACATATATACAACTACATATCAGGGCATACCTGTGTGTGTGTGTATACATGTGGATCGATCTCTCTCTCTCTACAGATATATATGTAGACATATATAGATATATAAAAATCACAGCAGTTTGCATAGAAAACAGGTTCACTGGTTCTCATGAGTAAAACCAAAGTGAGAATACCTGTGTTAAAATTAAACAATTTATTTGATTTGATTTACTAATTAATTTTGATGTAATAGCTAAACTATGCAGTCAAGAAAATTTCCGATGTAGAGGAAATTCTAAAGATCTTTAATAACTACAATGAGAAAATTTATATCCCATCAAATCATAAAGATGATTTAGACAATTTTTTTAGAAAAAATGTTCAAAATGAAATTATTACTGAACAAATTACTTGTTTAATGAAAGATATTTCATTAAATGAAATTAAAGAACAGATAAAAAAAACCCCTAAAAAATAATAAAGTTCCTGGTATTGATGGAATAATTCCTAAAAATTATAAATTAGTACCTAACAACATTATTAATCTTTTAAAGAGGGTATTTATAACAATATAAAAAGGGAATGGTAATCTTCCTTCTTGGAGTTATTGATCCAATGTCTGTTTTTATCTGATTCAATGTATGGGTTGTCAGATCTGATCAGGTCTGACCTTGGTGCCTTCTACCAGAGTCCTGGATATGAGCGTTCTGACTCCTTCCTTACCACAATTCCCCTCCTATCTAATTTACCTCAGATCTCATTTGCTGCCTGTTCACCAACTTGTGTTTTCAGAGAGCTCTTCTGGAGATCACAGTAAGTGAAAACAACATTTGTTCAATCTCTTGCTCCTCCTTTTATTTTATATTTTTGTAGAGTTTGGTTCATGTTTAGGTATCTTTTTTGTAAGTAAAATCTTTTTATGAGTGTTTTTTCCTTGTGGAACTTTCCAGTAATATATGATTTTTTTAAGTCGTAGTCATTAATAAAAGAGCGTTCGTCTGCTTATATAGAAATTTTTGCTGTAGCTTATATATATATATACATATATATATATATATATATATATATATATATATATATATATATATATATATATATATATATATAGGTTTAATATCATGTTCTCATGATGGACTCAGTCAAATGGTCATATCATCAACTCACATCTGCAAAAACTGACATTGCCGAATTCCGTTATTGCCAAATTACAAATGGAATGTGATCTAGGGACGAGCATTAACATGGGTCAAGATAGTGGCAAGATTTATGCTTCCACAATATTGGGGTTTGACATTGCCAACGTTCGAGGTTTGGGTTTTGCACAAAGTGGTTCGACTGAGCCTGCCATGAGTACACGCACTCATATACTTTTAGAATACGGCTAGTCTTGCAGTTATATAGTATCGCATACTCTTTTTTGTGCATTCTTCTTTCTAATGTGTGAGAAACCATCAGTTTTTTTTTAAAGTGTTCAGCTTGTGGATACAAAATCCCTTCTCAAGACCCTTACTCCCTTGGTGTCTATTGTTTCAATGCTTTTCACCTTCATGCTGATTGTGATATCTGTACTGCCTTTGGATGCAGAGCCCTCCAAGGCAGGAGGGGAAAATTAATACTTAATAGCGTGTTTCCTTCTCAAACAGGTTCTTCCATGATATCTTTGAAGCTAGACAACCTTCTACAGCTCTCAATTAAGAAAAGAGAAAGGAGAAATAGAAGAACAGATCTAAAGAAAAACATTGAGAAATCAGTTGAGAAAAGGACTGATGAAAAGAGACTAGAGAGAGAAAGGCAGAAAAATCTAGGAAAAGTCTCCAATTCAGACCAGTCTATTGGGTTTGGCACCTAAGTCTTTGAGGCAGTCTGATCCATCTGCAACTCAGATCCGCACTCCCTCACCTATAGTTAATTTTTTCCCCAGGACTGGTAAGTCCTAGGTTGCATTCTCCAACACTACAACACAGGCTACCCTTGAGACCTGCATCTATAGCTTTGTTGTCAAGATCTGGATGTTCCACCAGAAGTCTTACTGTGATGGATGTCTACTGGATAATGAGAAAATTCTCAAGGACACAGAATCAGCTGGGGATTCTCCTGGCAGTCTCTCCCAGAGGAGGGCTAGGAACAGGTCTCACTTCACTCTGATAACATTTCCCTTCTCAGAATCTACACCTACAGTTCCAAATCCTTCAATCTGATAGCCCTAGAGACTTCCGCCTCAACTTCTTCCCTTGTTCTGGTCACTCTTGTACTTTTGGGGCAAGAATAGTCGTGGAGCTGGAGCATCGGAGTCGGAGTGCCGACAGTGGAGTTGACTCCGAAGCTTTTTGAGCCTTCATCTTCCCTTGGTGCTTTGGCACTTGACAGCTGAGATCTGAGGTCCTCCTTGGAACCAACCTCCATTGGAATTCAGAGACTCCTCAAGTTGGCTGACACAGGAAGTTGTTCCTTGGCTCCAATGGCAGAGTCAGCTTTTACGGCTATGGAAACACCCTTGGCTTATCCAACAAGACAGGTGTGTGCACAGAGTTGGGATTCATCCCAACTCCCAGTGGATCCTGTACTTCCTTCTCCTCATTCAAGTCTACAAGAGCAGAGAGACCCTAAAAGTGTCAGTGCAGTTTGACATTCAAGCTTCCTATCTGATTCCTACATGTCTCCATCAGACCTCGAGAGACATATTTGGCAAAAACAGACATGCAAATGGAATCACATAGACTCCTCACCTGAGTCTGTCATTGAAGAGCTGGACTTAGATGAAGGAGCAGGATGCCCCGGGTCCTCCCTGGAAGAAGACACTTTTGGGGGTATTCTAGAATTGATTAAATGGGGGGGGGGGGTAGTCCACTGAAGCTTCTTCTTTTGATGAGTTTGCATTCATTGAAGCCTTTGGGTCTGGCCCATTTGTATCCTGGGTGGTTATCCCCCTTGAAGTCTTGATAGACCTCACTGCTCAGAAGGCTTGGAAAGAACTTGATGTTGCAGAGCCCATTCCTAAGAAGCTGTACAGAATTATCATAGCCTCAAATGATAGGAAATACTTGTCTAAAGGTCCTCTAGTTGATGCCATGGTTGTAGCAGCAGCCACAAAGAAAGAATTATCTGAGGAAAGTTCTTCTGTCCATCCTACTAACAGAGAGTCCAGTGTGTTGGACAGATTAGGGAAATGGATTTACAGTTTAGCAACCTTTACACATTGGATGCTGAATTACCTTGTCCATTTAACTTCTTTCCAAAGGTACTTCATCAAGGAGGTATCCAAGTCACTTTTTTGTAACATACCACTAGATGTCCATAAAACAGTGGATGCCCAAATGTGTACCTTGCAATCTACCTTCAATGTTGCCATGTGACTACTATAAAATGCAGCAGATGGCACACCAAGAACAGCTGGTACAGGCATTACAGTGCATTGTTGTGCATAGATGCGGCTATGCGATTTCATAGAAAGCTTTAAGGCATCCTTTATAAATGCCTCTTCGAATGGATCCACTTTCTTTTGACCTAAAGTAAAAGAAATACTTACCAGGAGTGAACAAGATGGTAAGACATTACCTGCCATATGAATCCATTTCTCTACCAGTGGTTCTCCTAGTCCAGTTAGAATCGGGAGTCTCTTCCAGGTTCTTTTTAGTTCCAAAGAAGACTGGGGGCCTCAGACCAATATTGGATTTCAGCCACCTCAGTCACTTTCTTAAACAGATGAAGTTACAGAAGGTCATGGTACAGTGCATTCTGCTCCTATTCAGGAAGGGTGATTGGATGTACTGTATAGCTCTCCAGGACACCTGCTACTACATCAAGATTTGAAGGCAGTCCAGGATATTTTTCTGTCTCCAGATCACTACCAATTCAGAGCACTGCTGTTCAGTTTCACCACAGCCCTCCAGCTTCTCACCAAGATTATGGCAGTAGTGGCAGCTCATCTGTGACTGCAAGTGATCCAAGTCTTCCCATATTTAGACTATTGGCTACTCTGAGAGTCTACTGTTACAACATCAAGTTTTCCTTCTCAGTCTTGCAGACCACCTAGGATGAAAGTCAATCAAATGAAGAGCAAATGGCCACCTACACAAGAAAGGTGCAAGGCCAAGGTGATCCTTATTGCCCTGTTTTGGCCCTGGCAGATACGGTTCCCCTTTCTTTGACCTCACTTGCTGCAACCACATTGGGTGTTGGATCTCATTCCAGATCTGTTGTATTACCCATCCAGAATGCTTCTACCAGATCTTCAAACACTGAAAGTAACTACTTAGTTTCTTCAATTTTAATGATAGAGTGAGAGAGAGACACTAGGCTGTCTTCCTTGCTGATCCATATAATGTCTTCTTTTCTGAAAGAGTCATCAAAAACGACTTACAAAAGCAGGTGGAAAAGATTTTCCCATTGGGCTTCTTCAAAAGGACTAGCTCCCTTTTCAGCCTGTCTTTTGTCAGTAATGGGATTTCTTTCAGAACTTTTTTAACAGGGTTTCATCTACTTTACTATTAAGGTTCAGATGGCTGCCATTTTTAATTTTCATGTAGGGCATAATGGTTCATCTGTTGCGTCAATTAATATATCTAAAGCCTTCATTAAAAGAACTTTTTTTTTTATTGGGACTTCCCATTTGAGATCCAGTCCCTCCATGGGATATAACAGTAATGCTTCAATTGTTGACTCAAATACACCTTGAACCAATGGCCTCAGCTCACTTAAAATTTCTATCTCTCTTGGAAGGCCATTTGTCTGCTTGACATTGCATCTGTTAGATGAGTTTTGGAGTTACAAGCACTTTCATGCAAGACATTCTTTTTCATCATCCACAGAGACATAGTGTCATTAAGAACTAATCCTTTTTTCCCAAAGGTGTCATCTGAAACAAATTTGAATCAGTATATTGACTTATCTTTGTTTTTTTCTAAACTACTCAACCAAAGGTGAAAACAGGATTCTTACTTTAGACATTCACAGACAGCTCTGTTTTTTCTGCATTGTACTAAAGATATTAGTAAGTCAGACCAGCTATTTGTATCCTTTACCAAAACAAAAATAGGATAACATGCATTATAAGTTACATTTGCTAGTTGGCTAGTAGACTGCATTTCATTTGTTTACAAAAGTCTACCTCTGCACTCAAAACCTAAGGTGCACTCCACTAGATCAATGGCTACTTCTACAGCACTTGCCAGAAATGTCCTTATTAGTGACATCTGTGCAGCAGTGACCTGGTCACCAACTTACACCTTTGTATCTTATTATAAGTTGGATGTACAATCTAGAGCTCAAGTATCCTTTGGCTCTGCCATTCTCAGGAATATCCTTCCTTAAGACCACCCAATTTCTTTTAGGTAGCTTGGAAATCTGTCCCATGTGTTGAATCGTTGAAAATAGACAACATCGGATGTGATAGTTATGTACTTAACATTACTCTAGATCCATGTTGTCTCATTTTCATCTGGTTCAACATCCTTCCCTCTTTCCCCCTTTCAAATTGTCATTTGCGTCTTCCACGGCTCAAACAGACCCCCGACTAAGACACTTTCTGTTTGTTCTGCATCATCATTCACTATGTGTGGAACATTTTTAGATTATTACTCTATTTCATAAAATCTTTTGGCCTATATGATTAAAATAGTCAGCAAACTTGATTTGAGGTAAATCAGATAGAAGGAAGGAATTGTGGGTAAGGGAACAGTCAGAGCTCTTGGTTCCAAGATTCTGGTAGAAGGCACCAAGGTTGGATCCAATCAGATCTGACAATGCATATTTTGAACCAGACAAAAATGAGACAACACTGATCTAGTGTTACTGTAAGTAGATAACTATCATTATACTATCCCCAAAACATAAACATGGCAAAGATCTGAACAACATTCTTTATGTAGCTCAGTGTCTTTACTGAACACTAACTGTAAACTATTTAAGTCAGTAATAAAAAATAGATAAAAAAAGAGACTGTAAACTGTATTATACATAAGGATCAAACTATATTCATTTTAAATAGAAGATAATATTAATAAAAATCATATTAATTATAGATTATATTAAGACAGTTCTAAATTAGCTATTATCAGCTTAGATTTAGAAAAGGCACTCAACACTGTTGACTGGTCTTTTTTATTTAAATCTTTAAAAAAAATGTGGGTTTCCAGAAAATTTTATTAAATTATTATAAAACATTTAGAAAAACTCTAAAGCATATATTAAAATTGTATCTTTCTTGTCAATTGGATTTAAAATTAACAAAGCAACCAGGTAAGATTGTCCTTTATCTGCCATAACATTTGCATTAATTATTAAGCTTTTCAAAGTGCACATTCAAAATAATATCAATATATGATATTAAACTAAATGCATTTATCAGTATATAATCCAGTTATTTTGCAGATGATATTTTATTAAACAGCTGATGACATAAATAAAATATTTAAAGGTTTAAATAAATATATTAAATTATTAGAAAAAAATATTAAAATTAACTTTAATAAAGATAAAACAGAAATTGTGTATAAATCATTCTATAGATAAATAACTACAGAATTTTAACATGGGTCTAATAAAACTATGCATTAAATGTTTAGGGATTATTATTTCAGACAACATTAAGGTTATAATAAAATATAATTACCATATAATTATTGAATAAATGAAATCTCTAATATACAAATAGAATAAATTATTACCAAAACATTTCTATATTGTACAATGTCTTCCTTGCCAGACAAGAATATTTAAAAAAAAAAAATAACAAATTATTTGACTTCTTGTGGTATCCAAATAAATCTAGAACTGCATACATTATTCATATTAGACCATGTGATAAAGGAGGCATTGGATTTCCAAATTTAGAAAGCTATGTCATTGTTTAAGTACTATTTTGCTTTAGTTGGGTAATACATATGATTCACAGTAGAATATACTTGCAATCCTTTGTGAAAATCCTGATTTTAAACCAAATGTGTCATCATTAGATAGTGTTAATAGCAAAATGTCGTGGGTAGTTAAAAGTATATTAATACTTCAAATACACTAAGTCTAAAAATAATTTAGAAATATTACTGTTAAAACTCTTCAGTTAAAAATGCTATTTGTTTCCTATAGCAAACACAAAAGGATTTTCTGATAGTAATAATTATATTAAAATGCTTAATTTAAAACTAAATATTTTATTTACTGGCCCAATTGTTTAAATTTAGTAAATATACTTCCAATTGATAAAATAAAAAAATTAAATTAGATTAAACAATGGGAGAGTGGTTCCAAATATAAAAGTAAAACTTGAAAAAAGAGCTTAATGTCTCAGATGAAGAAGAAACAGATTCATACTTGTTGGAATATATTTGTCTAATGCTGAATAAAAAAAGACAATATCAAACCATCCTTATCAAAGTTATATAGATTAAATTTTGATCTAAAGCTTAAGTATAGCAGTAAATACTGGAATTTCATTAATCTTCTCTTTCTAAAAGATATGGATAACAAAGAAAATAAAGCATTGATTTTAACATCTATTGCTGTTACAACATCTAGTTCATTTTGAAAAGGTTTTACTTAGAAATATCTTCATAGAGTTTACATTACCCATATAAAATAAGTAAAATGTTTAAAACTATTGATGTTAAATGTTAGAAATGTAAAAAAATATTAAAAGCAGACTGGGTTGACCTTTTCTTAAAATGTGAAAAAATAGTGAATACTAAGATGCTATTCAGTCTTTTTTAGAGTGCTGTGTTCATACAGATATTTACTTACAGATTCATTAATATTAATGAGTGCTCCACTTCCATCATGTATAAATCTTTTGATGTATCCTTTACTATGGTCTTTATTAGCTATAGCAAGAAAGATAATCAGCATAAATTGGAAAAGTAAATTTACCTGTAACTTTAATGGATTTATTGCACTTGCTATTACCATATGCCAAAAATGTATGTAATTAGTTTGCTAGCTAATGGTAAAAAAAAAAAAAATCAAATACCAAACGGAATTAAAAGAATTAATAGAAAAATGTAATTAAATGTATAACTGTCAGCTACATTCTGATGAAATAAGTTCTCATAATTTAACTGTTCAGTGGGATTTTTTTTATTTGTCTTTGTAAATATTGCATAGTTTGTTCTTTTTCATTTTACAATTTTTTTAAACAAATGTAAGAATGCATCAAACAACTCTAGCACTCAGAAAAAAAAGATTCATCCATGTAATGTCACATCATACTCCAAAATGTATTATAGAATGGTTTTGCTGATAACCCACACAGCCGCAAGTACACTTCAGAATTAAATAATTAATATAATGTGATCATATGATACATTCTTGCAGCCAATAAATCACTTTCAAAAGCATAAATGATTACAATTCGAAAATCAAATATATTTAGTACTGAAGTATATTAGAGCTTGTAAAGATGTCCATACTAATAAATCTACCCAACTTATAAAATATAATTTAATCAAGATGAAAAAGAACACCAGTATGAACAATCCATCTTGTATCTTTTGTGTATAATACTTCAATAAGAATTATTTACCTGGAAATACTCATCAATTTACTAATGTCATGATTAGAATACAACAATATTTTAACTGCAAAAACATCAGAAATCAAGTTTCACTAGGCAACAGGGATGTGTAAATATGGCTTACAAGAAGAAAAGTGGAAAGACGTCCTGAAAATCTTCAGGCATGTAATTGAGATTGCAAATTTAGCCTATACCAGGTTCTGCAAAACACGAGTAAAAAGAAAGTTATAATAAGTAATGAGATATGCTAGCGGATGTTTATTAGTATCAAATGTGTCAGTCACTGCAGACTCCACTGTAAGAGATACATCAATACACATTACTGTTACAAGCCTCAACAGGTAAAGTTGAGAGCATCACTGATGGATTAATTAAAATCCTAAAGCATGATAAGAATTTTACAAATATAATTTTGCTTACTGGATAAAATGATATCAGGTAGGTCTGGTTAAAGTAACAAAATCTATATTGTCCAATATAATGGGGAATATCAAAGAAATATTGAAATAATTACAACAAACTCTTACATTAAGAAGTAATGTTCCATCTTAGGAGCTGTGTACATAATGTATGCCTTTCTTCTGAAATAAGTTTCTTGATGGTCCTTATCTCTCTTACACTGGAAATAAATGATTTGCTGTGTGTGTATTTTATGAAGAAAGTAAAGTTTTAAGTATAATTGTTAGGGTGATCCAACAACAGTGACATCTAACTTAGACTCAAAATGGTAATTAATATTGTACTTAGAAATGCTCTTCCTTATAGAAAATGGTAATTTATATTGTACTTACAAATGCTAGAAGGTTCAACAATGGGAATAGAATTTAGCTACAAACTATGATACTGAAAAGGAACTGTTTAAAAGATCTTGTAAGAGAAACTTAATTTAGAGATGGTAAGCACAACCCTATTATTCTGGTAGAACCCCTACAAAGGAAATGCAGTGTTTTAAGACTTTGTTAATCAAATACTTTGTCTGCAGACTGGCATAATAAAATCAATTTTATTTTCCTGACTGTCAGCATGTTGTCTATAACTGAGACATCTGTGCTTATGTAGGCCTCATAACAGCTCTCATAGAATTTTAATGGAACTAATAGAATTTATGTACATGACTAACAAACTACTCCCCACTCTCACACACACCACTGACACAGGATTGACACTACTAACTTTTATAAACTTAACTGCTTATTTGTTTAATGAGGACATTAGATAAACAATACTGATCCCTAGTACAGATGTCAACATTCTGGAAATTCACCTATATAAACAACTTGCACTAAATAAAAATAAAAGCAGTTTTGTACTCCTTATCATAAAGCAGTGGAAAAAGTGTAAATGTGTGTTGACTGAACATGGTTTTCAGTTAACTTTTTTGAATGAGTTTGCACTCGTGATTAGTGTTGTTAACTTGTTTTCTGGCTTTCAAAGGCTTGCTTGTTCCAGTAGTGCTCTTTTCAATGTGTCATTTGATGCAGAACAATTGCCATCTCAATAGAAAAGCCCTACTTTCAACCCAGTTCAGAGGAATAAAGGGGGTTCCAGAGTCATTGAAAATTATATACCCTTCAGTCTGTTGCCCATTACTGGTGTCATCATCTACAGAATTGTTTCAAAAGTTCTACAAAAGGAACTGTGTGAGTCAGATTACAACAATATTTTCCAACATGCTTAATGTAAAGAAAAATCTGTCATTTGTAGTAAGCCACATCTGTCTTGGTACCATTTTGTAGCATGTCAGATTTACTCAAGACCTTTTCTTTGGTCTTTCTAATTCTTTTACCTGATAATGGTAAAACGTGTTTCTGCTGATGATGTAGTAGATTTTCATGTGTGTGTGTGTGTGTGTGTGTGTGTGTGTGTGTGGTGGGCAACCAAGGAACTACTAGTAACATTCTGAATGGGACTCCTTAACTTTCCAAGCTGGACAGTTTTCCAGCTTCCGGACATCGTTACTTGTCTTCTTAACTTATGCATGACTTGGTAAATAATATGCATGTATCAGGACATATTAAACAAAAAGTGGGGAACATAACTGCATATCTCTCAACGGTCCCGATTTTTACAGACTGTCCAGATTTTTGCCTCACATTTTTGGTCTGTTCCTCATAAAATGTGTGTATTTCTGGTAAATCACTGAGGATTGAAGTCACAAAATAATGACATATATTTGAGTTTCAGACTTCATATCCTTCCGAAAATGCATGCTAACAGAAATTATGTTATTCTAGCAACTTTCTAAGTTTAAAAGAACAATAGTTAAAATCTGTTCCTGTTTTGGGGGTTTTGTCCCCCCATTATTTTATACTTTGTTCAGATTTCTTGTACTTAGAGGTTGAAAGGTATTTATAACTGTCTAAACTTCCTTGACCCCTCCACAAAATAGGATAACCTGGTGATGTGATGCAGTAATCATGACATAGTACAGCTGGAAAACATTATCCATTACAGGAATCATTCATGAAATTCTTTTTTTCCCCTTAGTCTAAGCAGAAGTTTGCATTACTGAGGAATGACAGCAGCTCAGGTCTGTGGGCTGAATTCTGTAGTAGAGTGTCAGTTACAATGGGGCAGTGTTTTGTTTCGAGTAAATCTGTATATATAAATGGGTTTTGTGGGTTTTAGAGAAGATAGGGTAATGTACCTGGAATGTCTTTTGAGAAATTCCACAGCAGTAGAGAGTCCCATTGCAGCTGTTGTATGCCATTCAGTATTCAACATGTGAAGGTTGTGCCAAGGGTTACAGCTTGTCTCCATATCAATTTATGATTCTCGAGGACAGCATGTCAGTGTGCAGCCAAGCCACAACCCGTTTTTCATTTTTGCACAAGGGGTCGGGATCTCACTTCAAAAGTGACAATCATCTAGAGCAAGGGTTACACCATCAGGTGGCAAGCCCTGCTGATCATTAACCAGTAATCCACAACTGTGTGTTTGTGTGTGTGTGTGTGGGGGGGGCATATCGAGTTGTACCCATATTTGGTGTGGTTTGATCATGAAGGTGAAGCCCAAGTGATTAAACAAATCCACCTGTTGTGATATACCTGCTAATAGAAGTGGATTACTGCTATTATACAGTAACATTATTTAAGAAAATATTGCTTACCTTTCTGAAATAATGTGTTTGTATAATAGTGCTTTATTCTCCTTACACGTTGTCTTCTCTTTGCTGACATACTGCGCATGTGTATGGGACTTACATTCACACGCAAGCACATTACCAATGCAAAGCAGTGAAGAACAGTGGAGAAATAAGCATCTCTGTTGCTTTTTTTAACTATATAAAAAAATAAGAAAATTTTATGATGAACATTACAAAAATATAATGAAAACCAGGTATGTTTATGTTTCTTTAGTTTTGCAGAATGTACCTGATTTTTATATTTTACTGTGTCCTTGGTACAGAATACTGTTATCCAACAAATACTAATAGAAAGTCTGACCGCTCAATGGTACTTTAGTGGCCAGACTTTTTTCTATTGGCATATGCTTGATTCACAATGAGCTTGCTGGTTGTGTTGTTCAATCTGAGTGCTTGTTTTTGAATACTAATGATCTTTTAATGTATAATCGGTATTTTATAATACCTTTCTATAGAACATGATATAGTGTAAGTATGTATTCAGCTATTTGTGAAATAAGGTATATTTGTTGAATGATAATCTTTTAAGTCGGTTCACTATTTTAATAGCACAAATTATTTGTAAAATAAGTAATTTGTTAATCGAGTGATATGCCTTTAATATTTAGATGTTAAGTTGTCAATCTCGCCTTCATTCTTGCTGGATGGGTTCGGAGCCGATCCTCGGCTCCGACTCGGCACTTGCTTTAGCTCGAGAACTCCTTTTACCAGCTCGAGGCAACCCTATATCCCATGATGCAAGGCGGAACTACCTCAGATCTCGTTTGCCGCTTAGCGAAAGAGGTCTCCTTTGCCAGCTGAGGTAAGTTTTTCTTTGTAAAATAAGAAAGAGTAGTTAGGGGTTTATTTTTCCCTTTTAGTGTCAGTTTAGTCTGTAGTTAGTTACAGCCCACCCTATTCCCTTGTTTTCAAACTTTTTTTTATAATCTTTAGTCTAAAGTTTTTTAGTCAGGCCTTCTTCCCCATTGGTGATTCCCTTCCTGTGTGTTTGTGTAAGGGATTAATTTGTGTGTTTGTTGGGATTGTTTGTGTTTCCATCCTCCTAGGATGTCAAAGGAAGGCAAGGTCTCAGGCTTCAAGAAGTGTGACCAGTGCTGTCAGAAAATGTCTCTGACAGACAGTCACACTTCTTGTGTTTATTGCCTGGGGCCTTTGCACCTGCAGGACTCCTGTGCTTTATGTCATGCTTTTAGCCAGAGAGTCCTGCAGGAAAGGAGGAATAAACTCATCCTCCGAGGCTTACTTAAGCCAGAAGGTTCTCCTCCTAAATTAGGGTCAGGAAAACCTTCTAAACCACCGAAGGCTCAGGCTACAGTGTCCAAGCCTCCTCCGGTGGCTCCGGCTCCGGAGCCGACATTGGCTCCGGCTGGAGCCGATACATCTGCTGCTTGAGTAGTGGGTTTGGCGCCGACCGGCTCCGATACCCTGACTACTGTGGCCTTGTCGGCTCCGGCTGGAGCCGAGATATCCTCGGCTCCATCTGGGGTTCAAGGGACTTCGGCTCCGATGGCTTCGACCCGTAAGAGATCCCGGTCCCCTTCTATACTGAGTATCCACTCGGCTCCGGGGTCTCCTCTTTTGTCGGAGCGGAGCCATCGAGGCCGATCTTGAGATCTTCCAGGCTGTCTGACCACGATTTAGAGAGGGTGGTAAGCAGGCTGTTGAAGTCTCAGGCACTGGCCCAAATGCTCCATAGCCCGTCTCAACAGACTTCGGCTATAGCCCCAATCCTTGAACTTCCTCCTCCGACTCCACACCGCAGTTCGGAGCCGGAGCTTCTCGGGACAGCGACTGTTTCGATGCCGGAGCCGATACATCCTTCGGCTCCATCGTCCTAGGCTCCGATCTCCTCCTTGAGACCTTCCTTGGAGGGATCCGGTCGTCGGGTTTCCACTGTCGGCTCCGAGGGGGCTAGTGGCATCGGACCCTTGTCCGACCCCGCTCTCCCTCTCGGGGCTTCAGCTTTGGTAAGCTCGGCGCCGACATCGGCCTCGGAGCCTTCTCTCTCCTTGGAGCCGGCCATTCCTGTTTCTTCGGAGCGGGTGTGTTCCGGCCTCCCGGGGAGAGGAGCGGTTGAGGAGAAGAGGAGTGTCCTGGCCTCTGAGCCTGGTCAACGGTCCATCCCTCTAGCTCCTCCCTCTTCAGTGCCTGCAGATGCCTCTTGCCAACCTCTTGCTCACAGGCCCAGGGATCCATCGCCCCAGGTTTCCCCACTGGGAATTTCCTCCTCTTCCGAGGTTTCTCCTGATGCTGCAGGGGAACCCGCTCGGAAGAGGACGTGTAAGAGGAAACACACAGACTCCCCTGAGTCTACTACATCTGATACCGACTTAGATGAGTCGGAGGGTTCCCCACGGTCCCCCTCTGAGGATGTCTCTTTCAGACATCCTTGAGCTCCTCAAACAGAGGGGGAATTGGCCCTCCATTGACCCCTCCAAGGATGAGTCGGTATACCTGGAGGCTTTTGGATCCCGACCCTCCACCTCCTGGGTGTCTCCGCCTTTCAACCCACTCATGCAGGTAGTGGCTCGTAAGGCGTGGGCGGCTCCAGATTCTGTGGAACCTGTCCCCAGAAGACCATCCAAATTCATTACGGCCCCTTCGGACAAACAGTTCCTTTCCAAGGGTGTTCCGGTGGATGCTATGGTGGTGGCGGCTGCCACTAAGAAGGAATTGGCGGATCCTTCAGTACCTGTCCATCCTCCTAATAAGGACTCTAGGACCATGGACAGGTATGGAAAGCGGATGTTTTCTTCAGCGACCTTTGCTATGCGTTCGCTGAATTATCTTTGTCACTTCACCAGGCTTCAACGAGATGTTCTCAAGGAACTGGGAGAAGTAGTCCAGGATCCTTCTGCTGCTGGGGCTCAGGAAAAGATTGCCTCACAGCTTGCTATCCTGAATTCCATATCTAACTCCTCCATGCGGCTCATATCCTATGCGGCCGATGGAGCGAGCAGGGCCGCAGGCACAGGAGTTGCTCTTAGGCGCCAAGCCTGGATGCGGCTTTGTAATTTTGCGGACCCCTTTAAGGCGTCCTTCACTAATACCCCCTTTGATGGTTCGGCTTTGTTCGGACCTCAGGTGAAGGATACCTTGACCAGGTGTGAGCAGGACGGTAAAACTCTTTCTGCCGTTGGAGTCCAGTTTTCCACTCCTTCTAGACCATACCCCAAGGGTCAGAACGGGGGGAAGATGTGGTTCCGTAAAGCCCAAGGACCTACACCGGACACACGTGGTCAGTTTACCCCCAGAGGCAGAGGGGGTAACAATAATAGACACCGCCCTAGAGGCAGGGGGGGTCCTCAGAACCAGGGCAACAGGGAGTCTCTTCCTGAGAAGCCCTTTCAGCATCCCTGAGGTGTTGCCCGGCTGTCCACCCTTGGAGGCAGTCGGGGGAAGGATTTCGCTGTACCCAGTAGCCTGGCAATCCCTATCTCAAGAGATGTGGGTACAGTCGATTATATCCGAGGGTTACAAAATCCCCTTCGAAAGGTTTCCCGTACCTCTTCAATCCCTTCCAGACATCTCACCCGGTCAAAGGGATTTGGCAGAACAGGAGGTTTCAAAGCTCCTAGAAAAAAGAGCTGTCCAGACTGTGCCAGCAGACCAGGTAGGATCCGGCGTCTACTCCAGATTCTTTTTGGTCCCCAAAAGGACCGGAGATTGGAGACCAATATTAGACCTGAGCAATCTGAACAGATTTGTCAAGAAGGCAAGATTCCGGATGGTCACTCTTCAGTCCATTCTGCCCTTTCTGGGCAAGGACAACTGGATGTGCTCTATAGACCTTCAGGATGCGTACTATCACATAAAGATTCACAGACGCTCCAGAAGGTTTCTCCGCTTTCGGCTAGGAACCAGTCATTACCAATTCAGAGCCCTGCCCTTTGGCCTCACTTCAGCCCCCAGAGTGTTTACCAAATGCATGGCAGTGGTCACAGCTCATCTGAGACGTCGAGGATTCCAGGTGTTTCCCTATTTGGACAACTGGCTCCTCTCCGCCACCACCAAGTGTCAGCTTCTTCAGTCCAGAGACTACACTCTACAGCTTTGCAGGAGTTTGGGAATTTCAGTAAACTTCGAAAAATCTTCTCTGCTGCCTTGCCAATCTATCACCTTTATAGGCGCAGAGTTAAACACCGCCAAAATGTTAGCCAGACTAACAGATCAAAGAATTCTGGACATCCAAAAATTTGTTTGGCTTCTTTTGCAAAGCAACAAGATCAAAGCCAGATTTATACTGAAGGTTCTAGGTCTTATGGCTGCGGCCATTGTTCTTCTACCACTGGCTCGCTTCCACATGCGTCTTCTGCAGTGGATGCTATTCACGCAGTGGTCGTACCACAGTCTCCCGATGAGGCACGAAATCTTGGTAACACAGTCGTGCCGAGCTCATCTGAACTGGTGGATATCTTCGCCTCTTCTTCATCAGGGCCGACCCTTTATTCCCCTCCTCCAGTTGCCACAGTCACTACGGATGCCTCTCTGATCGGGTGGGGGGGCATTATCAGGGCAGGATGGTCCACGGGACGTGGCAACCCATAGAATACCATCTGCACATAAATGTCCTGGAGATGAGAGCAGTGCTTTTAACGTTGCAAGCCCTCAACGACTTTCTTCCCACGGGACTATTGCAGTACAGGACGGACAACATGTCCGTAGTCTGGTACATCAACAAGCAGGCGGGACCAGGTCCTATCCGTTATGTCGAGAAGCTCTCAGACTTTGGCAGTGGGCGATCTCTTCTCAACGGTTTCTGATAGCAACGCACATCCCCGGCAGGTCCAACCTATTAGCGGACAGGCTGAGCAGATCCATTCTGATGCCTCACGAGTGGTCTCTCAATCAATCTGTAGTGGATCAGATTTTTCTGAAGTGGGGCACTCCTTGTTGCGATCTTTTTGCTACTCCTCAAAACAACAAGTGCCCCGATTTCTTCACTCTCTTTCCCCTTCCAGGCCAACCTCTGAGAGACTCTCTAACCCAGGATTGGCCCTGGGGACTTCTGTACGCTTTTCCTCCTTTTCCCTTGATTCCACAAGTCATTCAGAAAGCCACCGTTTTGAGAGCCAAGTTGATCCTCATTGCCCCATATTGGCCTCGACAAATTTGGTTTCCGTCTCTGCATCGTCACCTTCTGGTGCAGCCCTGGCATCTGGACCCAGTTCGGATCTCTTGATCCACCAATCGGGTCAGCAGCACCGGGCCATTCATTCTCTCAACCTCACTGCTTGGTTGCTCCACTTCCTACCCTAGCCAGGCTACCGATGATTTCGGACTCAGTCAGAGACATTTTAGTCTCTTCCTTGAAGTCGTCCACTAGGACTGTTTATGCTAGCAAGTGGCGACGTTTTTCTATTTGGGCGAATTCCAGAAATATTGACCCCTTCACTGCTCCTGTACATTCGGTTTTAGATTTCCTGGCGGAGGTTTTTCATTCAGGATCCTCGTCATCTACAGTCAAAGTACAACTGGCTGCTATTTCTAAGTATCATGTTGGCCTGCATGACAATAACATTATGTCTCATAGGTTATGCAAGGCCTTTCTCAGAGGAGTTTTCCTCCTAAAACCACCTATAAAGCATCCTCCTCCGCAATGGGATCTAAACTTAATGTTGGCATCCTTGATACTACCTCCCTTCGAACCGTCTGCTTCATGTTCTTTGAAGTTATTGACCTGGAAAACTATATTTTTACTGGCTGTCACTTCTGCAAGAAGGGTTTCCGAGATTCAAGCTCTCTGCATCCGTTCCCCTTATTTGGTTTTTCATAAGGACAGGGTATCATTAAGAACTAACCCTTCCTTTCTTCCCAAAGTTGTATCTCAAACAAACATTAACCAATCTATAGATCTACCAGTCTTTTTCCCAAACTATTCCGACAGAGCTGAACAAAAACTGCATTTTTTGGATGTCCATCGTCAGCTCAGGTACTATTTGCATAGAACTAAACAATTCAGAAAATCGGACCAACTATTTGTCTCCTATGCAGGAAACAGGATAGGTCTTCCAGTATCTAAAGTGACCTTATCCAGATGGTTGACTTCCACTATTTCCTATGTGTACTCTCTCAGGGGCAAACAGCTATCTTCTAAGCCAAAAGCACACTCAACCAGGAGTCTATCCACCTCTGCAGCTTTTCAGGATAGACTACCCATTGATACCATTTGTGCAGCAGCTACTTGGGCCACACCTCATACCTTTGTCTCTCATTACAAGTTGGACTTGGCCTCTAGAGAAAGGGCCAGTTTTGGTTCCACAGTTCTCAAGAGTCTGTTCCATTGAGCCACCCGGGATACAGGTGCTAGGGCGGTCCCATCCAGCAAGAATGAAGGCGAGATTGACAACTTAACATTTAGAAGTTATGTACCTACCATAACGTTCCATGTTAGTTGTCTTCTCTCGCCTTCTTTCTTGCGTCCCTCCCTCCTTCCCCCTGGCCTGGACAGATCTTGGAGAGTTCCTATTAGATTGTTTCCTCCGGTACGTTGTTAGGAGGATTTCTTTAGGAACCATTGTTCCTGTTTATGTTAGGATAATCTTTAGCAAGGTTAGTTAGCTGCCAAACGAGATCTGAGGTAGTTCCGCCTTGCATCATGGGATATAGGGTTGCCTCGAGCTGGTAAAAGGAGTTCTCGAGCTAAAGCAAGTGCCGAGTCGGAGCCGAGGATCGGCTCCGAACCCATCCAGCAAGAAAGAAGGCGAGAGAAGACAACTAACATGGAACGTTATGGTAGGTACATAACTTCTAATTATATATTCTGTATAAGAACTTTCTTGATAAGTTAATATAGCTGAATATAGTCGTTTATTGTAAAACTTAATATATTGCTGTATACACTCCTTATGTAATCCTACAAATGTTGAGCAATTTAGTTCTATCTCTGATACTGTCCACATACTGTTAATGTCAGTGTCATACTTTTGGACTGGATCTGAAAAAAGTCCACTTAGATTATTACCAGAATCCAGTAAACAAATTCAGATAAATAAATAAATCAGTTGTATTTCAGGAAATAACAGTACTTTTGAATCAGCAATGATACAACATGTGTTTGAGCATGGAGCCCTGGTGAAAGTATTAGGTGCTCCCCCCTCCATACATACACACACACACACACACACACACACACACACACACACACACACACACACACACACACACACACACACACACACTGAACTGTGGGATGTATGGATTCAGATGTTGTCCAAAATGGAGGAATTAGAATGAGACATCACTCTGTTCAGGATTACTTGTAAATGCAAAAATAGTTTGGACAAGGTCAGCTAAATAAATCCCTAATGGAAAGGAAGTTCGTACAGTGGAATCTACTAGAAGAAAGTGCTTGAGTCTATTATTGCAGTGACTCTAGTCCATATTTGGAGATCTGGCTAGACCAATCATTAAACTTCCATGAGCACAAAGAAAATGTGAGAGCCAAGATCAGCAGGCTGCTCTTCTGGGCCAGCAAAATATCTCAGTTCCTCTCACATCCAGCAAGGGCTACAAAAGGAGGAGGTATTCTCTTGCCCAACCTGAGCATAGTTTTCTTTTGTTTGCATCCGTCTCTGTCAAAAACACTGCCACCCTTCACACTATCTCAAATAGCATATGTTGATTCATAGCTAATGCACAATGGAATGAGTACCACTGCCTTACTCTTTCAAAGGCTGAGTGGCTTTCCAGTACAGGCCAGGTCAAATCTTTTCCTTGGTTCCTTACTCAAACTTCACACCCTTTCTCAAATCCCTTCCAAACTTTTTACTGACACTAAAACCTATAACTTAAGATGTCAGTCCAGAGCAGGTCTCACCCTACAACCTGTTTCTGCCAAACCGCATTCTACTAGCCAATGCTTCTGTGTACTACCCCTAAACCTATGGCAGTCACTTCCTAATTTAAATGATCACACAAAGTACTTTAACTCTTTTATACCTTCTCTATTCCAATTATGTAACTAAATATATTTGGTTTATTAGATGTTCTAGGTATATGTTGTTTGTCAGATTGTCTATGCTTACTCACAAATATAAAACATTTGTATACTGTACATTGTTTTGTTGCATTATGATATAATCCCAAGCTGAGCCTGTAATTGGTCATTGTTTGAGCAGCAGGTTAATGAGTTTAACCTCATTAAACGTATTTAAATAAATACAAGTTAGTCAATATTGTTAGTCAATATTGTTCATTTGGTGTAAGGGGAGTGATAGTACTTAAATGAAAATATCAGAGTGGAATTAAATGAAAACAATGAGCAGAATTAAAATTAAAAATAAATGTAAGTGTGGTATAAAATGAAAGAAGGACACGGGACATGAGAACCAATGGGGGACAACAGAATTAGGTCGAACTAGAGAAATGTGAACTTACAAATGCTGAAGGTAAACTGAGCAAACATCAAGGGATACATGGCACTGAAAAGGAAAAAAATAGTGGGTGAATGGAAGTGAAAGTTAAATAACATTTAAAGCAAGAGACTGTGTTAACAGACAATATGTCTTTAAGAACTGCCTTTTGTAACCTGGATGTATGTATGTACATTTTTTATGAAAGATACATGTGTATTTTTGGAATATAGTTACTCTGAAGGCATCAAATGAGATGGATAAATTGAAATAAGGCAAACAAATAATAACAGATATTGAGAATTTCACATCTCAAAGACCTCCTACGCCATCAAACTGCAACACCTACCCTCAGCAATCACTAAAGGACACACCAAAAACAATGCCTAACACCATACATAAGCCTACACCCAATGATCCCCAAAGAACAAAGCCCATGAACCAAGCAAATTCTCCCATAAATAGAGTATTTGGTTGGATGGTGAGCACCGCCTTATCATAGGGGAGTCTGTGGTACAACACACAGATGCTCCTCTCACCAGGCTGGACAAGGAGAAGATAGCTGTTATTTTTCTGTCTGGAGCTAGGATCTGCAATCTCACACACACACTCAAGTCACTGCACAACAGGTACCAACATGATTTTATCATAGCCCATGTGGGTGTAAATGACCTGAGGTGTACCTCACTAAACTATGTATAAAGAGACATTATGGATCTCTTTGAATATGTGTCACAGACAGGTATGTGCCTTGCATGGAGCAGCATTCCACCTTCACCAAGGATGATGCCACAATATGAACAGAAAATGATAGATTTTAATAATTGGCTTAGTTTCTGATGTCACTCTTGGAGGAATCCAGTATATATCAACATGGAATGACATGGTTAACAGACCACTTTGCTTTGCCAAGGATGGTCTACACCTGTGCTCCCTGGAGTTTTGGATATTGGCTAAAACTTTATCCATTCCCTTAGAGCCTTTTTAGGTCATGTCAAAATGACAAAACTACCAATATAGAAAAAAATAATTCAAATCAAGAAAGGTGTTACTGCTCAGTGCTAGGAGCTTAAACAAGAAACTCCACACCCTACAAGCTCTCCTCACACTGCAGAATGTAGACATCTGTGCTGTTGCTAAGACTTGGTTTAAAGTCACAGAAAATACTCCAGCAGTGCAAGGCTACAGTGCCTTCCACACATTTAGAACAACAGTAGCACAGACAGGAGTTAAAGGTGGAGGTGTCTCAATCTACTTTAGTAGCAAATACAACTTTAGGTTGGTGGAACAAGATGATGCCCTGGAGTTCCTCCATGCCCAAGTCTCCATAGATAAAGTTCCCCGCCATGTCCTGGCCAGTTACCTCGACATACTAGAGGTGCTCATGATCCAACCAAATACCATATTTATGGAAGACTTTAACTTTCCCTGTATAGACTGGGAAATGTACACTGCCTCTAACTCACAGGCATAATGTTTCCTGGACTTTATCAACACAAACACCCTGGACCAGTTAGTGCACTCTCCAACCAGAGGGTCATACATATTGGACCTAGTACTCACCAATATGGGACAGTGTTGCACCCCCTGTGTTATGTCCTCATTGGTGAGGGTGGATCACAAAGCTGTCTCACTCAAAGTAAAAATCAACCCAGAAAACTCAATTAAACCCGTAACAGCTAGGAACTATACTAATGCAAAATGCATCATATTAAGCATCAGTTTGTCAAAATTCATGGCTCACCAAAACCCCAGGAACACAGCTACCTATGCAGAATTATTTCTAGAAACCCTGTACAAACATGTAAATGGCTGCATTGAGACTGCAGTACCTACCAGAAGTAAGTCCAGTTCTAATACCAAAAGCAAACGACAATGGTGGAATCCTTACCCAAACAGGTTTTGTAACAAAAGAAAAAAGTCAGTGCCAAAATCAGAAAGAGCCACTGTCAGAGACCACAGCTTTCTGATTCAACTAAACAAGAAACTAATAGGTCTAATAAAGTCTAACAAGGTTAATTATGCGATCAGGATTGCATCCTAAGCTAAAGACAAGCACAAGGCCTTCTTCAGTTATGTCAGGAATTTTAAAAATACTCAGCAGTGTGCAGAACTGGTGGTAAATGATATAACCTTCACTGACCAGAGTGATATAGCCAATCTACTGGTTGATAAGCTTAGCTTTAACTTTATCCCTCCCCACTCGCCCTCACTACCCCATGTGAAATCTCTTCTAGCATACCCCCTCCCCCAATTATCAATAGGGAGCAGATCCTACAGGCACTTATTAAGGTCAAAAACACTGCTTCAGTGGGCGCCCATAATATCCATGGTTGCCTCCTAAAAAGCCTAAAACATTACCTAGCAGGACCACTTGAGACACTCTTACACTACAGCCTCAAAACAGGTTACATACCAGTTAAATGGAGGGCTATGACGGCCATCACTCTTCATAAAAGTGGACCATCAACTGACCCTGGGAAATACAGATCCATCAGTCTGACAAGTCTAACATGTAAAGCCAAAGCCATGGAATGAATTTTCATGGAAATGATCAACAAGGACATTGGCAACCTACAGACACTGGACACATCCCAGTTTGGCTTTGTTAAGTTAAATTTAAAGTTCTTATTGGAACAGACTAATGTAGGGACCAAAATTAAAGTTAGCAGCCCTTAGGTACGTTTCCCTGTAATAATTGAAAATTCTGTAGGTACATTAATACAAGTAACTATTATTTTAAGCAATTAGTCTATACATTAGTTCTTCATGATAGATTTTATTGTAAATGTGAAGGTATTGTTTATCTAGCCTCCTGCAGTGATTGCGAAAGTTTCTACATAGTAAGATAGAAAGTTTCTCCCTGTAATAATTGTAAATTCTGTAGGTACATTAATACAAGTAACTATTATTTTAAGCAATTGGACTAGACATTAGGTCCTCATGATAGATTTTATTGTAAATGTGAAGGTATTGTTTATCTAGCCTCGATTGCGAATGTTTCTACATAGGGAAAATAGAAAACTTGCACATAGAATCAGGGAGCATGTTTTGGCTATTAACATTTGGGATGTCACCAACACATTAGCAAAGCACAGTATGTGTTGTCAAGATTTTCGTAAATTTGTGTTTTTAGTAATAGAAAAGGTAGATCAATCACTTTTTGTTGATCAATTTAATAATTATTTCAAATTGAAATGGCCAGCTTTTTGAGAGCTGATTTTGAACCAGGGCTAAATGATACTATTTCTGTCAAAAGCTTGTTAAAATATAAAATTTTTTAATTAAGTATATTTTCCATTATTATTTTCAATATATATTAAATTCAAGGTTTCCAGCATATAGTAATAGTATAGTTCAAGTCTGGTTGATTTTTTTTAAGTTTTTTGATAATTAATGTTTATTACTTAATGTATGTGTTTTATTACATAGATTTGGTATGATGTCACTTCCTTGTCTGTATTTAAATTGCAAAAGTGATTTGTTGCTATTTCTGAAGAAGTTCTCTCTAGTAAAGAATGAAAGCATTTAAAACATTTTCAGTCTGTACTGTTTTTTTTTCTTTTATAGAAGGAGCCTTTTTGCGATGTAGCCATGGTGTCCAGTGGGTTCTGTTTCATTAGTTTTGTTGTGCCCTTTGGTTCCTGTTGTTTTTTATTTCATAAGACATTAACTGTATGTTGTGCCTTGTGCCTGGTTAAACAGTGTATCTCTCACGACTTCACTCCTCCTCTTCCTGAACATTATTATGCATGTATTGTTCCAACAATTTCCATTTACTTCTGTGTAAGTTGCTCCTCTCTTGAGCGTATCATCTGTAGACAGTACTCCACTCAAGGCACTCATGGAATTATGAATTTTGGGAAACAGCCTTAACCACACTATTTAGACTGTTTCGTTTTCTCAGTATTTATGCTTTCTCAAGACTTACTATATGTAAGTAGTGGGGGTGTGGTGGATGTAGCTCCCAACAATACAGTGTATGGAGGGGGCCTTCAAAGATACTTAGAGATCTGAAGTTGTTATTTTCATTTGATCTTCAACCTGAGGGACTCAAATCTGGCACAGATCTGACTTAGCTGCATACTCCAGCATGGGAACCAAAGACTCCCCTACCCATTATGTCCCACTCTCCCTCCTCCCCTCAGATCTTGTTTGCTGCTCATTTTGAACAGCGG
The DNA here is from genome assembly GCF_019279795.1 of Protopterus annectens. Taxonomy (NCBI): domain Eukaryota; kingdom Metazoa; phylum Chordata; order Ceratodontiformes; family Protopteridae; genus Protopterus; species Protopterus annectens. Next base: position 808,021,068 of record NC_056750.1, on the reverse strand, counting down.
CATTTTCTATTGTTCCAAGCTCCGGTTTCTTGTAAGTGATTTTTTTGGGGTCTTTTTCTATCTTTCTTCTCTCTTTGACCTAACCTTCATCCTCTCCAAACCCTAGCCTGCTCCTTTCATATTTGGCATCTGTAAAAAAAAAAAAAAAAAAAACCTTTCCCCCTCTTTCCTTTTTCTAGCCTTTCTATCTAGCATGTGTGTGTGCGTGTGAAAGTGTTGTCTTCCTGGCCATGGCTGAGACCCCCAAGTCAGGCTTTAGGAAGTGTGCAGAGTGTGGGTATAAGCTCCCTCTGTCTGATGTCCACACTCTGTGCATTGTCTGCATGAGTGTCCCCCATTTAGATACCTCCTGTTTGATCTGCGCAGGCTTCAACCCCTGCACTTTGATCGACAGGAGAAACAAATTTTTACTGAAGGACCTTCACCCCCCCCTTCCTGCAGAGGCCTCTTCTTCTTTTTCCACCCCAGCTTCTGGGACTCAGTCTCCCACCAAGAAGTCCAGGGACGGAGAGAAGGCTCACTCTAAAGAGCGGGATTGGCTGAGGAAGCTGTCTCCAGACTTTTCATACTCACCTGAACTGCCAGCTAAGTCCTGCCCAGATCTGGGCTGAAGTTCTCCTTGGCTCTGGTCTCCTCACTTTTCCCTGGAGCCGGAGACCTCTCGGGCTCGGTCCTCAGTCCCTGCTTCTCCCCGGTGCCATTCCAGGCCCAGGTTGGTAGCCTCTTTGATTCGGTCTACTCAGAGTCTGTCCATAGTCGAGGTGGACAGGATGATGCTGAAATTCCTTTGGGCACAGATTTATCTGGGAGTCTTGACTACTCCATCCCCCTCTGGGGCCAGCAGCATGATGTCCGCCTTTCTCCCTATTGCTCCTTCTTCGATCCCACCCCCGGTTTCCGAGTTCTTGGGTCCGAGGTTCTCCTGGTGTCAAGGGGTTGGCGTCGATAGTGCCTGGTACCTTGACTCCGACCACTGCTCTGAATGGTTCTGCTCTGATGTTTTCGGAGACGACCGACTCTGGAAGCCATAGCCTTGATTTTGGATCCAAGGGGATGGCATCAACTTTGAGGTTTTCAGCATCATCCCTTCCTCTCTGAGCCTCGGCACTGGGTGGCTTGGCCCTGGCTCCCCCCTCAGCACAGAGGGCAGTGGATCTGGCCTCTGTTTCAGACATTCTGACTTCAGGGATCCACTCACCTTCGGTGTTCGAGGTTGTGAAGAAGGTTCCCTCGGCTCCTTCAAGAGCCTTGACACTCTCGTCCTCGGAGTCCATCCTGGCTCCCTCTCTCTCTGGGCCAGAGTCTGCCATCTTGCCCCCTCAGAGACAGCCCATTGTCAGTTTGCTGCAGGAGGTTCCCATATGGGTACTCCCTGAGGCTTCTGAGTCCTCCCCGGAATTCCCCCTGGAGGAGCCCCCTCAGAAGTGTACCTGTAAGAGGAGGCACTTAGACTCACCACTGGAGTCTCTAAATGATGATACTGAATTGGAGGAAGGGGAGGGTTCCCCTGCTCACCCCCAGAGAATGTCTCCTTTGGAGACATCATGGAGATCCTTCGTCAGCATGGTGGGTGGTCTACCCTCATTTCCAACCTGGATGAGTCAGTATTTCTGAAGACGTTTGGCACAGGACCTTCTACATCTTGGGTGTCCCTCCTGCAGATCCCTTAGTGGATGTCATCTCATCTGGGGCATGGAAGGAACTGGACACAGTTGAGCCCATCCCCAGATGCCCAGACAAAGTGCTTAGCACCCCTTCTGACAAGCCCCACTGGTCAAAGGGGTCCCGATTGATGCCATGGTGGTTGTGGCAGCCATCAAAAAGGAGCTGGTTCTGGAGAGCTCCTCAGTCCACTCTCCAGACAGGGATTCTCGGGCGATAGATCATTTTGGGAAGTGGACCTATGCGTCAGCCACGTTTGCCTTGCATGTGCTGAATTATTTGGCACATGTAATCAGACTACAGAGGGAACTGGTCAAGGAGGTCACTGAGTCTGCCCCAGGGTCCGTGTCGGCAGATGAGAAGAAGGCTTTTTTCTTATGCATGGCCACCCTCACTTCCATTACAAATATATGTTACTGAGGGTGCCTCCAAGGCTGCGGGAACAGGCGTGGCCATTAGGCAGCATGCCTGGCTCTGGCTTTTCGCCTTTTCAGAGCCCTTTAAGGTGTCTTTCCCGAATGCCCCCTATGATGGTTCCACCTTGTTTGGAAAAATTGTTCGTTATAATTTAATCCACAGCGTGAAAGACAGGAAGACCTTGTCTGCCTTCGGGATCCGCTTCTCCACCCCACAACAATCCATTTCTAGGAATCAGTGTGGAGTCAATAAGATGTGGTTTCGGAAGTCTCAGGGTTCTTCTCAAGATGCCCAGGATTCACCTTCCCCCAGGGGCAGAGAGAGAGTGTGATAGATGCCTCCCTTGTGGCAGAGGGAGTCCGAAGCACCAAGAGTCTCAGGACACCTTCCCGGACAGACCTTCCAGCAATCCTGAGGGGTTGCCCAACTGCTTGTCTCTGGAGGCAGTCATTGGGTGACTATCTCTGCACCCAACAGCCTGGGAGTCAAGTACAGATGATCATCGGGTTCTGCAGATCATATCCATAGGTTATTCGATTCCCTTTCTCCATCCCCCCATTACTCCCAGACACCTGCCAGACATGCCACCCAGTCAACGGGAGGAGGCAGCCATAGAAGTTGCCAGGCTGCTCACAAAATGAGTCATCCAGCCCATCCCCCCAGACCAGCCTGGATCAGGCATTTATTTCAGGTTCTTTTTGGTGCCAAAGAAAATGGGGACTTAAGACCCATTCTGGATCTTTCAACCCTGAACCTATCGGTTGCTAAGACAAAATTCCAGATGGTCACCCTTCAATCCAGTCTGCCCTTCCTGCAGATAAACGATTGGATGTGCTCAGTGGACCTTCAGGACACATACTACCATATCAGGATGGACAGATGCTCTCGGAGGTTCCTCTGCTTCTGCCTGGGAGACAATCTTTTTCAGTTCAGAGTGCTCCCCTTTGGTCTCGCCACCATCCCCAGGTGTTTACCAAAGTGATGGCGATAGTGGCGGCTCACCTACGGCTGCAGGGTTTTCAGGTCTTACCCTACCTGGATAATTGACTCCTCTCCTCTCCCTCCAGGCATTAGCTGATTCAGGCCAGGGATCATCTTCTTCAGATTGCTCAGTACCTGGGTATTACCATAAACCCCAACAAGTCTTAACTGGCACTAGTGCAGGTACTGGATTTCATAGGTGATTGGCTAGTCACTACTCAGGGCAGGGTGTTTCTACCTCCGGACAGACTGTTATCTCTCCCCCATCATGTGCTTTACATTCTTCAAGCCCATCTTCCCCTGGTGGACTTAGTTCTTCGGACGTTAGCATCCATGGCACCCACGATCACTCTCGTCCCAACCATGCACCTCCATATGAGGGTACTGCAATGGACCTTAGTGGTTCAGTGGTCCTTGCTGGACCTTCCCTTGTCACATTCTGTTCAACTGTCTCGTGTTTGCAAGGACTCCCTTCTTTGGTGGCTCCAATCCCCAGACCTCCTTCAGGGTCAGCCATTTATTCTTCCCTCCCCCACGGTCACGGTGACCACAGACGCGTCCCTGCTTGGGTGGGGTGCATTGCATGGGAAGGATGGTCCAAGCCATGTGGTCCTCTCTGGAGACCAATCTGTATATCAGTGTCCAGGAGATGAGGGTGGTGGTTTTGGCATTGCACGCTCTCCATGGCTTTCTTCCTCAGGGCACTATTACCATACAGCTGGACAATATGTCAGTAGTCTGGTACATCAATAAACGGGGGAACCAGATCTTATCCCATTTGCTGCGAAGTCATGAGATTGTGGGTGTGGACGATCTCCGCCGGCTGTTTTCTGGTGGCAATGCACACTCTGGGGAAGTCCAACATTCTGGCGGACAGGTTCAGCTGTTCTATTCTGATGCCTTATGAGGGGGTCACTGAATCCTTCAGCAGTGGACAAGATCTTTCTAAAGTTGGGTTAGCCTTGCTGTGATCTCTTTGCCTCTCCTTCCAACGCAAAGTGCAGCGAGTATTTTGCTCTGAACCCCCCCCCCCCCCAGGGGAGGTCCCCAGAGATGCTGTAGTTCATGCTTGGCCCTCCAGTCTATTGTATGTGTATCCTCCACTTCCTTTAATTCCCATTTTCATTCAGAAAGCTTGATGGCTGGGGAGCTCAGTGATCCTTGTTGCCCCTTTCTGGCCTCACCGTGTTTGGTTCCCCATTCTGTGGTCTCATGTAATGTGTCCTCCTAGGACGCTAGATCCAGTTCTGGATCTGATTACACACCAGTTAGGGGTTCCTCACCTGGAGCTAGTCAGCCTGAAGATCACAGCTTGGCTGCACCAATTCCCATGATAGCAAGGACTCCCGTCCCAGGGCGTCTTCTCCTGTTAAGAAGATCCTGGTTGCAGCACACAAAACTTCTACTAGGAAGGTCTATTCAAGCAAGTGGAAGCATTTTTCTATCTGGGCCTCTCAGCATGACCTGCATCCCTTCACTGCACCAGTCTTGCCCATTTTGGAGTTTTTGGCGAACATTTTTAATCATGGTGCTAGTTTCTCTATGGTTAAGGTCCAAATAGCAACAATTTCCAAGTTCCACATAGGCAAGAATTTGGCTTTCTTGGTTTCTTCTAAACTTTGTAAGGCCTTTCTGAAAGGTACCTTTCTTCTTAGGCCTCCAGTTAAAGACCCCATGCCCCCTTGGGATCTTACCTTTGTTCTGCAAGCCTTGTTTTTTTCCCCATTTGAACCAGCTGCCACGGTTGATTTGCAGTTTTTGTCATGGAAGATGGCCTTTTTGGTGGCAATTTCCTCTGCCAAGAAGGTTTCTGAAATTCAAGCCTTATCGATCAAGCCTTCTTATCTGGTCTTTCATAAAGACAGGGTGTCCCTGTGGACGAATCCATCTTTCCTACTGAAGGTGGCCTCAGAATCCAATATTAACCAGGTCATTAATTTGCCAGTTTTCTTTCCATATTTCCAAAATAAAGGGAAGTACAAATTGCTAGATGTGCACAGGCAGCTGCATTTCTATTTGCATACAACAAAACCCTTCCATAAGTCAGATCAGCTTTTTGTTTCCTTTGCTAAACCTTACTTGGAAAAGTCTGTTTCTAAAGTTACAGTTGGTCAATGGATTTCAGAATGCACTTCTTTGGTCTACCGAGCCAAAGGTTGGTCTCCATTGGGACATCTCCGGGTGCATTCACCAGATCTGTTTCTACTTCTGCAGCCTTTTGGTCCAGGTTTCTCTTGATGATATCTGCTCTGTGGTGACCTGGGCATCATTGCACACATTTATTTCCCATTATAATTGGATCTTCTTTCCAGGAGCAATGCATCCTTTGTCTCAGCCGTGCTCTGGAATATCCTTCCATGAGGACCTCCTAGGGTTTTATTGGTAGCTGGGGACTCTGTCTCTCAGGTTGAACATCAAATGAAAACAACTTCAGATAAATAAATTATGTACTTACCATAATGTTCCATCTGAGTTGTTGCTTTCCATGTGTCTTCAACTGTCCCTCTCTCTTTCCCCCTGCCTTGTGGGGGCTGTGTAGTGGACCGGATGGAAGAGTCATAGCCCCTTTATCCTGGCTAGCTTTCCTTTTGATAAGCCTTTCGTGGGTTGTGCCAGGCTTGTAGGCATGTTGTCTAGGTTAGGATGCTGCTGTTCTGCAACAAATTCAGTCTCAGATAAGGAGGGAGAGTGGGGCATTATGGATAGGGGAGGAGCTTGGACTTTGGATCTGATGCTGGAATATGCAGCCGAGTTGGATCCAAGTCCCTCAGGTTAAAGACAAATGAAAAGCAACAACTCAGATGGAACATTATGGTAAGTGCATAACTTCTTTTTCATTATTCTCTGTGTGTGTGTCTGCTTCTTTAGTATACATGCATGTGGAAATTTCAGGGGAGTGCAAGAGAACTGGCCAGTAGGCAGTTTTAGTTTCCGTGGGTATGATCACTCCAGCTGTACTCAAAACAGGAATAGCAGATTCTTGTTAATCAGCTTCCATATTCAAAGTGCAGTTGTGAAACTAATGGGGTAACTAAGTATGTTTCTCATTATCCCCCAGTGTTCTGCAGTCTTGGAGCTTGTGTATTTAGAGATGGGAGAAGATGGGGTGCAGGTGATACCCCTCCTGTAAAAATGTTGTTTTGTTTTTGTTAAACTCAGTGTTAGGCACTGATGATTATCTTTTTTTATTTAATTTTAAGTACACTCTGATGTAAAACATTTCGTTAGTCACAGATCTAGTAATTTTGATAGTTGGTTACTGATAAGATGTTCATCGTGTTTCACTGTTGCAGTCATGACTGTAGGGTTCTCCCCTGCCAGCAGGCAGCCCTCAGTCGGCCAGAAACCCAAAGTCTGGGTCCGGCGTCGGCTGTTCAACTCTGCTCCCTGACGTCAGAGCGCCAGGAGTATAAAGCTGACAGCCGACGCCATTTTCTCCAGTCTTTCTTGCCGTGCGGTGATAGCAGTTCGCAAGTGCCAGTCGGTAGACTCCTGACGAATATTTCTACTTACTTCGGTCCGAAGACTTTCTTCTCCACTCAAAGCTAAGTACCCCGTTGGGGAAACTTTTTTCTTGCTCCACTCCGATGTCAGAAAAAGTTAATAATTGTATTTCATGTGGGAAGCAAATACCTCATAAGGATTTTCATTCTTACTGTATTCCTTGCTTAGGCCCTGACCACGACGTAGCTAGTTGTCGGTTTTGTGCCAGATTCAATCAGCGTACAATCAAGCGAAGGTATGATTTTGCTTTTCATTACTTCGGTAGGCGCTTTAACTACAAAATGTCGTCGGACACGGTTTCATCTACCGGAGTTCACAAGTGTCGCAAGGATAAAGACAGGCCTCCGAGGTCCAAATCTGATGATAGCGCACATGCGGAGCCAGCTTCAGGTTCGGCCGTCGTCAGTGAGGTGCTTTTGCAGCCCCTGTCATTGGCCATTTCAGAACCGACGGCTGAAACGGACTCTCATGAGGAGCCAACCAGGCCTTTAAATATCTCTGTTGCAGGAACTTTGGACAATGCTTCTTCGGATGGGTCCGGAGCCGCTGTGCAGGTACTGGCTTCCGAAGGGGTTTTCAGGCCTACTCAGCTTCAAGTAAAGGCAAAGACTCCTTCTAAATCAAAGACTTCAGCACAGGCCTCTTCTGAACCGGCTCCCAAGTCACAGAAACAGTTACTCAAGATGGCAGAGGATTTACTTACAATGATTAGAGGTTCTCATCCCCCTCCAGACAAAAAGCCAAGGCAGGATGTTTATTATGATTCCTCTGATCAGGCTTCTGTTTCCTCAGTTTCTTCTTCTGATCAGGAATATTCTTTTCCTCCTTATAAGGATTCTGATGCAGAAGAATCCATTCCTTCAGCTTCTCCTCCTGAGGATTTTTCTTTTGGGGAAACTCTGCATGAAATGAGGGAACATTTCCACTGGGAGGGACAGGAGTATTCAGAATCCAAGAAAAGACTGAGGGATTTTCTTCTTCTTCCCCAACATAGACCCCTGGCTATTCCTCCTGTTTTGGATATTGTGGATGATGCCTTTTCAGAGGCTAATTTAACCCCTGATTCTTTTCCACCTGCTCCCGTTAAGCCTGATAGGTACTACAGGGTTCCTGATTCCCATCAGTTTTTATACAAGAATCCTACTGCTGACCCTGAAACCATTTCTCAGGGTCCTAAGGGTGTTAAGGCCGCTACTGCTAAAAATCCTATTCCTACTGAAAAGGATTCTCGAGCCTTGGAGAGATGGGGCAAAAAGGTATACACTTCTGCTACTTTGTCCATTAGGGCTTTAAACTGTCGATTTCATATGCTTAAATATCAGCAATTTCTTTTGTCTGTCTTAAAACAAAATTTTACTTCCATTTCTGCCTGTGCAGAGGATAAGGAATTACATGACTTATTGCATGCCACTGAACAAGTTGGGAAGCATGTTTTACACTGTGGATTTGATGCCTTGGAGGCTTCTTGTAGGGCTGCGGCCTCTGGCACAGTCATTAGAAGACGTGCATGGCTTAAGGAAAAAAAATTTACCTGAACAAGTAAAGGCTAAATTATTGGATGCTCCTGTTCAACATAATGTTTTGTTTGGATCTAAAGCTGAAGAGGTGATTAAAAAGACGGAGGATAAGGCGAAATCCATGCAAACAGTTAAAGATTTCTTACAAGTACAGCCTCCTAGATTTAGCAGGAATTGGCCTTCAAAAAACTGGTCCTTTCCCTCTTCAGACAGGCCTCAAAGGGGTAGGTATAGACGCTCCAGAGGGAGGCCTCAAACACAAACTGCTTATAGACCAAGGCAGTGGACTGCTTCTACCCCTAGGGGAGGAGAGGACAGGCCACAATCTCAAAGGAAACAAACGCAATGACTCCCTCTGTTGGGCTGCAGGAACGTCTTGCCTGCAAGCCCCTCTCGGAGGAAAACTCTCTTTTTTACCAAAATTGGACTCAAATAACCCAGGACAAATGGGTTTTGGATGTGATTTTAAGAGGTTACAAATTCCATTTTCATACTTTGCCAAGGCCAAGCGGTTGGCCCGACCTTCCAAAACATCAATGGACGGAGGCCTTAAACCAGGTGGAAGCTCTTTTGGCTATGAATGCCATAGAACTGGTATCTCTTTCAGAGATGGGAAAAGGGTTTTACTCAAGGCTCTTTCTAGTCCCAAGAAAGCTAAATTCATGGAGACCCATTCTGGATCTGTCAGTCTTGAACACCTTTCTAGAGATTCCAAAATTCAAGATGCTTACTCTACAGCAGTTACTTCCAATGCTGTCCAAAGATGCATGGATGGTGACTTTGGATTTAAAGGAGGCATATTTACACATTCCCATCAGGCAGGATCGCAGAAAATACCTCAGGTTCAAGGCAGGATCGAGGCACTTTCAATTCTCTGCGCTGCCCTTTGGATTGTCTACTCCGCCCAGGGTCTTTACCAAATGCTTGGCTCCAGTAGTAGCTTACTGCAGACTCAAGGGAATTCTTATTTACCCTTATCTGGACGATTGTCTAATTCAGGCAGACAGCAAGGATGTCTTACTCCAGCATCTGGACTTTGTACAAAACCTCCTCAAATTCCTGGGATTCTCTGTAAACATAAAAAAGTCAAATTTGATACCATCACAACAGATAACCTTTCTGGGTGCTCTTCTAAACACTACAACCCAGATGGCATTTCTGACATCCGAAAAACAATTACAGCTGGCATCAACTTTCAAAGCCTTGGCAACTCTAACCCATCTTTCTGCAAGGAAATTCCTGCAGGCTTTGGGTTACATGGCCTCCTGCATCCTTCTCATATCATATGCAAGACTACACATGAGGAAAATACAGTGGTACCTAAAAAGTGTATGGTCTCAGCATTACCACAGTTTGGACATACTGATTTCTGTCCTTCCTTGCCTTCAAAAGGAATTTCTTTGGTGGTCCAGGGCATGTGCTCTAAACAAAGGGAAGCCCTTCCGTCTACCTCCTGCCTCTCAGATTCTAACCACGGACGCCTCGGATTATGCTTGGGGAGCCCATTTTCAGGGCAATTGTCTGCAGGGCCTTTGGACAAAGGATCAAAAGCACCTGCATATCAACTTAAAGGAAATGTTAGCCGTTCAGAAAGCTCTATTGGCCTTCAGGAATCTCATACAACCAGGACAACTACTAATACGGACAGACAACACCACAGTTATGTGGTTCATAGGTTCATAGGTTCATAGGTTCATACTAGGCTATCTGCTCTGTTGAGCAGTGACCCATCCATTGGTCAAGATTGTCTTTGGGTGATGAATCTTATTCATCAAATCTGGGTTTGACATGGCCTTGTATGTTGTTCTTTCAGTCGGGCAGCATAGGACAGATGTTTGAGACCCTTTTATCCTTTGGTGAGGACTTTTTGTGGCCTCCTCAGCTGCTGCAAGTCGGGGGTCAGATACATTCGAGGGGGGCATTGTACAATCACAATCATGTGAGTGAGAGATGAGTATACTAGATGAGAATCCTTCATGATAAATGACAGACTACTATCAACCTGGGTCCCCAGGTCCCTGATAACTTCTTCTGTACTCAGTGGATTGCCACCTATTTGGTAGCTAGGGGTAACCTTGTTTTTCCAAAGGGGTATGACTATGCATTTTTGGCATTTAACCAGTTATCCATTTCTGTGAGACCCTTCTGAAGGATATCTGTGTCAGTCTGAACCTGTGGGTTCACCCATCTTGTGATGTATCTTGTGATGGGGTTAACATTTAAGCTGATGAGTTTTTCAATGATACCTGACAAAGCCAAACTGGGATGGATCCAAAGTCTGCAAATTCCCTATGTCTTTATTATGAGGGTCCATTATGATCCTCTCCATGGCTTGCAGATAAGGCTGGGACCACAGTTGCAGTGTACTATGATTAAACAGCTGTCCGGACACCATCAGGTCCCATGGATGCTGTGCAGCCAGTATGTTGGCAATGTCTGTAGGATCAGTAATCTTCACATCATTTTGAACTAGTTCTGAAGCATATCTGGGAGTTTCCTCCCAGGTTTTAGCTTATAATAAAAGAAGGCCTTATGATTGTCTTTTGAGTCTTTTGCTATTTTTCTCTCAAAATTTGCTTTTGGATGATTTATGAGCTCTCTTTTTTTTTTTTTACTTATAGTGAGTGTCTCTTCTTTTTTTTTTGTTTGCTTTATCTTGTTAGTAGCCCTTCCTTTTTTGTGTAGAGTTTGTTTGGCTGGGGTCCACCAGAGAGTGGGCTTGCCCTTTTTACAAAGAGTCTTTTTGTTTTGTTTGGATTGCCTTATCCATGTCCCTGCAGGTGCTGGTGTAGAAGCATTTGTAAAGTGATTCAGCTTGAGATGACTTTTCCACGGGCTCGGGGGGGGGCTACAAGCAACTTCACACTAAGTGTTGGAAGTGTGTTTTCTTTTGATTTGTTCTTTTTCTTGGTTATTTCAGGTTTTGTGGGGGGGATGAGGACCTGATCTGATCTCACCAGTGAGTGTTGAACATTGTGCTCCCATGTTCGTGATGATGAGATCACCTGTAACATGCACATTGGATCCCCTTTGAATGACACAGAGAGCTCCTCAATGTCTCTTTTCATGTAGTCCAAGGAGGTACATAAACAAGCAAGGGGGAATCTCATTCCTACCCCCTTTGCAGACTAGCCATGGATTTATGGAACACAGCTCTAGCTTGCAATCTGGATCTTCAAGCTCAGTTTCTACCAGGGAAACAAAACTTGCTGGCAGACAGTTTGAGCAGAAACCTTTCGGATCCACACGAGTTAATGCTGGACACCAAAATATTCAGGATGATAACAGCAGTATGGGGATGTCCTGACATAGATCTCTTTGCATCCCATCTAAATCATCAGCTTCAGAATTTTTGCACCAGGACATTCCACAGAGAGGCTTGGAAAGTGGATGCCCTGTCATTCAGTTGGAGGAATCTCTCGGGATATGCCTTTCCACCTCTACCTCTTCTTCCACGAGTTTTATTGAAGATAAAACAGGACAAACCCAAGATGATAATCTTGTTGGCTCCAAATTGGCCTCGGCAGTTTTGGTATCCAACTCTAATAAACCTATGCCTGCAGCCCCCTTGGATTTTACCTCAGTCTCCGAACCTTCTGTCCCAACATCAGGGGCAGGTTCTACAATCTCATGTCAGAACTCTCAGCCTGGCGGCCTGGTTAATCCAGGGCCTTTGATTTCTTCTTTTCTACCCAAGCAGGTTATGGATGTCATTTTAGAAGCCAGACGTCCTAGCACTAGGAAATCTTATGCAGGAAAAAAGAAAAGATTTTGTTCTTGGATGCAGGCTCAGGATTCTGATCCTCTTCCTCCTAACATTACTTTAATTCTACTTTACTTGATGGATCTCTTACATAAGGGTCTCTCTTTCTCTTCCATTAAGATCCATGCTTCTGCTATTTCTTCTCATTATAATACAGACCCTCCCATCTTTTCCCACCAGCTCATGAGACAGTTCCTCAGAGGAGCTAAGAACTTAAGACCTCCTAGATCTCCTCCTATTCCTGCTTGGGATCTCAATTATGTTTTGGAAAAACTAACCTTGCCTCCTTTTGAGCCTGCCGCTTCTGCTGACATCAAGTTTTTATCTTGGAAGACAGCTATCCTGTTGGCACTAACCTCTGCCAGGAGAGTTTCTGAGTTACAAGCTCTTATGGCGGTGGAACCTTACATTATTTTTCATCAAGACAGGGTATCTTTGAGGACTAATCCAACCTTCATGCCTAAGGTGGTTTCTAAAGTGGCTTTAAATCAAACTATCCACTTGCCAACCTTTTTCCCCACTCCTCAAAATAAAGGGGAAAGGATCTTACATTCCTTGGATGTACATCGACAGCTACGTTTTTACCTGACCAGAACCAAGGACATCAGAAAATCAGAACAATTGTTTGTTTCTTATGCTTCCAGTTCCCAAGGTAAAGCCATTTCTAAACAAACCATTTCTAAATGGATTGCTCATGGAATTAGATTTTGTTATTCGCACCATGGAAAGCAAATCCCAGGGAGCGTACGGACTCATTCCACAAGAGCTGCTGCCACTTCTGCAGCCTTCCTCAGGGGAGTTCCTACCAAGGATATTTTGGAGGCTGCAACTTGGAGTTCAGTGCATACTTTCTCTAAGCACTACAATTTGCCTCTCTACTCTTAAGTCTCGGGCAGGCTTTGCCTCTGCAGTCTTGCAGGGCATTTTAGCCGCCTCTTCTTCTTTATGACCACCTCCCTTTCTTTCAGCTTTGGGATTCTACCCTACAGTCATGACTGCAACAGTGAAACACGATGAACATAGTACAGTTGTGTACACCTACCATAAATGTAGATGTTTGAGTGTCTTCACTGTTGCAGTCTGGGTTTCCCTCCCTCCTGTCCCCTCTTATTTTTACTTTTGTGTGGTTCCTTTCTTCACCATTCTTCTGAGGTGTATTTGCAAAGGTTTTGTGATCATTTTCATTTTGGGACTCCTGACATCTGGGGCAAGAAAAACTGGAGGAAATGGCGTCGGCTGTCAGCGTTATACTCCTGGCGCTCTGATGTCAGGGAGCAGAGTTGAACAGCTGACGCCGGACCCAGACTTTGGGATTCTGGCCGACCGAGGGCTGCCTGCCGGCATGGGAGAACCCTACAGTCATGACTGCAACAGTGAAGACACTCGAACATCTACATTTATGGTAGGTTCACACAACTGTACTTTTGCAATCATTCACATAGCCATTAAAATATTTAAATTGTTGACCCAAACCCTGCTAAAGCACATGAATGAGGGGGCTCTTCTTTGTAAAGGATACCATAATGTCATTTATTTGAAGATTATTCTTTATAGACTTTGAAGACATTTATAGCTATATTGTTTCTCAAAAAAAACACCTTTTGTCCCCAGTACTATTCAGAAGTAACCACACTTTTTTTTTTTTATTTCCAAGGCCAAGGTTTTATAAAACTCACAACAATACTTGGCTAAATAGTAATGGCTCTCTCCCACATTAGCTCTCACTCCAGTCAATGACAATGTTGTCATCAGTAGGGAACAAACTAGCCTAGAGCCTAGGACTGGGACTGATGGTCATTAGGTGGAGAGACATATACCACCTAGGGTGCAGTTACCACCTTCCTTTCATACAGACAGAAAGGACAGTATAGGCTCTTAGCAACCAACCTCTCAACTGTCCCTATTTTAGAAGAATGTTCCTATTTTCAAGCCCAATTTACCCCTACAACTGATATCCTTATTTTGAATGTATGGCTCCTATTTATAAGCTTGATTTACCTCGTCTCAGTTTTCTGAATCCCCCTCATCACATGATTTTTTTTTAAGCTGTATAGTACGCAGAAAACAATGCTACATGACCAACATACTAGTGGCAACAGTAATTTAAAGAAAGTTGACACACATCTTACATCTCTCTTTTTTGAAACAAAAAATAAATTACTTTGTGAGGCAGAATTTTACAATAATGTTCTTTAAAGTTTACATATTTTACACTATTCCATTTGATAATATGCTTATATTTTTCTATTATTTTTGTCACTCTCTGTTTTTTAAACATGTTTTTGAGTAGTATCCCACATTCCTACTGAAAGTGGGAAGAGTTAGGTACTATTTGTTATTCAAATGTTATACTAATTAGATGTCTATAATCTTAGATGGATATACCTGTCTTTCAATGGCCTCTGTTCCTGTTTTTGCATCTGCAGGTTGAGAGGTATGCTTGGCAGTAAAATATTTGTTCTTGTTTGGGTGTATTTTATCTAACTGTAGTATATATAGTTAGTAAGTTAAATATGACTTTACCACTGCCCCCAACCCTTCAAGGATGAGAGCCTTTTAATAAGTCCCTCAACGATTGTATTTATTTATTTATTTTACGTTATTTATTTAACACTGGTTGACCGGGAAAGTCCAACTTTATCAGTGGAAGCCCATGGAAAAAAGCTCCACAGAAGAAACAAAATTACATAGTTATAATTCATAAGCTCAACAAAAAACACAAAAATGCAAATAGAAACAAAATATATACAAATTGTCATGGCAGTTATATCATACAATTGAACTGTACAGAAAAGGGAAGGCATTAAAGTTTCCTACAAACTAGTGACATTTAACACTATGTTAGAAGTAGTATTCATTTAATTTTTGTGCGTCCTTTAATGACTTGACTTCCCTTTTCTTTGATATTGAATTCTGACATGTCTTGTAAGCTCTCCAAGTTTTTAGGCTCCTACTAATATTAAGTCGCTTGTTTTTATTCTGAGAGGGAATTTAGAGTCATTACATAGTCCAACCCAATTTGCTCTGGAGGAGAAAGTTATAATTGGTAACTGGTGCATAATTTGACAAACCAGGCATCTTGCAGATATGTTAAATTACCTTCTCGGCCCTGTTATCCCTCTTTTGCAATGACTAGTCCTTGGCTTGAGTCACTGAATGCTTGTAGAGTGAATGATTTTACTCCCTTTCTTCTCCTTTGCCCAATATAAAGAGATCTGGCCACTGATCATTCAGTCTTCACTCTATGCTAGCAGCCTGGCATCTGGGTCTCTAACAGAGCCCATGTAACCATCAACACAGATGGGAGGTTTGCTTCTTTACCATTGGCTAGCTTAACAGATTACTTTTTATGCCTTCCATCTATTTGCCCATTCTGTTTTCTCTAGGAAGGCATACATAAGGTTGTGAATGCAACATTTTTATGTTAACAGATTTATAGCCCAGAACACAATATATGAGATATAGGGACTGTACAGGCTACACTCACATGGGTCCCTATTATTCTTTGTAGTAAGATGTGTATTGTAATACTAATGCCTAAGAAATACTACCAGTGGGATGTAACCACCAACTATATTAAAAATTAAATCAAGTGGTGCGTTAAGTAACAGGACTGGCTGGCACTGCCAGCATTAGTACTTACCAGCAGAGATTGTCTGTGTAAAGTATAGTCTGTAATTAAAAATAAACTTTTTTTACACTTACCTGATAATCCTTCCCAGGCAGGGGCAAACCTCACAGATCTACTAAGCAAATGCAGACTGATTGACTCACTCACCCGCTTCTCTCAACCTTCCCTCATTCCCCATCCACCCCAGATCCTTAGATTTACCCTTTCTGCACCAAACTCTTAAATCTCATTATCTGACCAACCTCTTAAAGCCACACAACACATTCTAGCAAACACCTACCCTTAGGTCAGATATTATTCTAAATTTTGTGCTTCACTCAGGATACACATGCTCATGTCAATGCACATCCTCACAGCTCTAAACACCACCTGCTAGCCCACTACTATAACATTTTCTAACTCAGCCATACTGGGTCTACTCTAGATTTATACAACAAACACAACAAACACATTAGAGGCTCCTACATAGTTCACATAACATATTTTCAAGTTGTACCACCACAACATTCTCCCAACACTAACACAGACTCATTTAAGCTCACTCCTCACATAAACTTACTCACCCAACCCATCCAGTCTCTCTGTAATCATGATATATTTACTAGTACCAACTCCTTCCTTCCTTCGCCCATCTAACTTCCTATCACTCATACACTCTGTCACACCTTTCAATTTCCTTAAACTGCACCTCATTAGCAAAACCAATAAACTCCCGTCTGACCTCACAAGACATTACTCCCACCTTATTCCCTTTCAAAACTGTAAACATTCTTAAATATAACCCACAAAAACGAACATCAACCTGCAAACAAAAAACAATTTAAAATGGCCAGCAATCTATCACTACATCTCCCAAAAATTAAAATGCAGTGATGACATACGCTGTAACCCTGGTCAAACCTCTAACCCTCACTCTTCCCACCCAACTACCTCTGTTGACCCCATCTGTTCCATACAATTCTCCACAAGCTCCTCTTCCCTATTCATCATCCATATTAACTTTAGAAGCATCTATAACAGAATTACATGCATGGCTTGCCTCACAACCACCTGCTATTGTAGTAATTACAGAGGTATGCCTAAAAATGAAACAAAAGATAATGATATACTCTCACTAGATTATAACATACTCTGGGCAGACATAAAATATAAGAGAGCTGGTGGAATTGTAATACTCTATAAAAACTCTCTATGGCTCACCCTATCATCTCTAAAGTCCCTCCCCCAGTTTGACAACATTTAAATTATCATGCCTACTCTCAAACTAAATCAACAAAAATCTTTCTTCTGTTGTACATAATGGGAGCTTATATCTCACCTGGAAACAATCACAGCATAGTAGAAGATCTCTTTTGCTGGGTAGCAACTAACATCCCCCACAAAAAACTATTATTAGGTTACTTCAGTACTGCCTCTCTCTCCGCTAACAACCACACCTATACCATAAATCTACATGGACTAAAACAACTGATCATCACTCTCAGTTACTTCAACAATAAAAATAAAAATGGTTTCAGAATAGACTGTATGCTCACTTCTATGCCAGGTAAAATCAAAAATACCGGGAGCCTGTCTGGCTCTTTAAGTGACCATCTCCCTGTATTCCCCAGAAGAAAGCAAACAAAAATTCAGAAACAACAGTGGTTTAATATGACACATAATAGTCCATAAGAGTGAGACAAAACAAATAGGCAGTTACTGACTTAGTCCAAACACCATATACAACTCAGAAGTAATCCAGCATTTATTAGACGTTAGTGCTTTCACAGTAAAAGATAGTGCTTCTTCAGCTGTTACATCTCAATCAACACAATCAGGACATTTATATATAACATGATGCTGTGTCTCACTTCAATAATATATTCCTAAAAATCCTAAATGAACTTGCCCCACTTAGAAAATAATGAGTTAATCAAATACTACCCAAAAGCACTAAACATCTCATGAAACTTGGGCCACAAACAAATCTCAGACAAGTTATTAAAAACTCATAGAGCTTAGAAACAGTGCCAAATACCACAGTAAATTAGACAAAATAAAAAAGACAAAAAATAAAACATATTATACTAACCTCCAAAAATAATAAAAAAAAAATCAGAACCTCAAATTAATCTGGTTTTCCATAAATCAGCTTCAAAATAATGGCCATTCAACACAGACTTCACTTGTACTCAAATATAATAACTCAGCTGATACTGTTAATAAATTTAACTCTAACTTTATTGAATCAGCCTCTTCCTTACACAACAGCTCTAAACAAAACAATGCCAAGAACACATTGCAAACTCTAATAACTTCCCACACTGTGTCTCTCCAGCCAGTCCCTATTGCTAAAATCAAAAAAACTACTACTTAAACTGAAATCCACCTCTCTAGCTCCAGACAATCTACCTAGTGAAAATCTAAAAATGGCAGCAGAGGCCATAGCGTACCCTGTTTAAATTCCAATAAACCACTCTATCTAGGAATCTCATGTACCTTTACTGTGGGCAAAATGTTAAATCCTCCTCATCCACAAAGGTGGTAATTCTACCGAACTCAGCAGTTATAGACCCATCGTCTTCCTCTCCCATATCAAAAATACCTAAGAAATGCATTCACACCTAATTCCTACACTATATCACACAAAATGCATTCCTCTGTCCTTCATAGCATGATTTTCACTCCTACAATAGTATCTCTACCACCATCCTTAACTTTACTAATACTGTTAACACAAAGAGAAATGATGGTACGTTTGTATCTGCTCTCTTTGTTGATTTATCCAAACCTTTTGACACTGACTCCTACCATATACTCTTATAAAAATTCTCCGGTGTAGGCCTTTACAATTCCTCTCTTTCCTGGTTTTCTATTTACCTCTCTAACCAGGTAGTAAAATGGCTCACTGACATCTCATCCTTTCTCCTTATTGCAGTTGCATCCCACAAGGATCCATACTGGGACCTGTCCTGTTCAAACTTTTTGTTAATGTCATTGATCTGGCCAATAAGAACATGACCATGGTACAGTAAGCAGATGATTCTGTCATCATCCGCTTAACAAATGGCTTTGACTCCCTTCAAAAACTGTCCCAGGATCCTTCACTTCTATAGAAAACTGACTACCTCACAGCTACTCCCAAACCCTAACAAAACAAAACTAATTCTCTTCACTCTCAAACACCTTGCAGTAAGAAAAGTGTCCTTCAGTATTACCTCTTCTAACAATACCAAAATAGAACTTGTCACACAAACCAAACTACTAGCAGTTTACATTGATGAAGACCTAAAGTTTGCCTTCCACATTCAATGTACAGTGAAAAGTTGCATCAAAGGCTAAGCACTCTCTATAGGGCAAAACCCCATCTAACACTGCAAGATATCATATCACCAACCCCCTCCTACTACCTACTGTCATTTACTGAGCACCAATACTGAACACATCCTACTAACTCAACAAAATAAATGCAGGACGTGCTACAACAAGGTTGCAAAATGTGCAGCCAGCCTCCACCATAGAACACATAACTGTTTGGCCCCCAGAGATCTCCTGTGTCTTCAACTACCTCATCAACTCATACATTCCCAACCCCCTATTATCCACAATCTAATAAACAAACCAAATGACTGTCCAGCTCTAGCCAACCATACAACCCACCCAGAAACTTTCACCCGTCTGATAAAGACCTTCCACATGTATCAAAACATAATAATATTGGAGGCTGTTCCATCTACTCTCATAAAGTGTCAAAAAATGGAACTACATCTCCCTAACAGGAAGACAGGACTACTCATGAAAGTCATTCAAACTATAGCTAAAGTCTCACTTACTCAACTCCTGTCTCTGCAGATGTACTGCACCAGATTCGCACATCATTCCTCTTCAGGCCTCATCCCTGCTCACCTCCCTCCATATCCTTCTCCTACCTATACTGTAACTCGCTCCATATCCTCCTGCTACCTGTACTGTAACTCCCTCCATATCCTCCTGCTACCTATACTGTAACTCCCATCATATCCTCCTCGCAACTGTACTGTATCTCCCTCCATAACTTCCTGCTACCTGTAATGTAACTTCCATTATATCCTCCTCACACCTGTACTATAACTCCCTCCACGTCCTCCTGTTAGCTGTACTGTAACTCCCTCCATATCCTCCTCCTACCTGTACTGTAACTCCCTCCATGTCCTCCTCCTACCTGTACTGTAACTCCCACCATATCCTCATCCTACCTGTACTGTAACTCCCTCCATGTCCTCCTGCTACCTGTATTGTAACTCCCACCATACCCTCCCCCCACCTGTACTGTAACTCCCTCCATATCCTCCTCACACCTGTACTATAACTCCCTCCATGTCCTCCTGTTATCTCTACTGTAACTCCCTTCATATCCTTCTCCTACCTGTACTGTAACTCCGTCCATATCCCCTTCCTACTTGTACTGTAATTCCCACCATATCCTCATCCTACCTGTATTGGAACTCCTTCCATATCCTCATCCTACCTGTACTGGAACTCCCTCCATATCCTCCTGCTACCTGTACTGTAACTCCCTCCATGTCTTCCTGCTACCTGTACTGTAACTCCCACCATATCCTCCTCCCACCTGTATTGTAACTCCCTCCATATCCTCCTCCTACCTGTACTGTAACTCCGTCCATGTCTTGCTCCTACCTGTATTGTAACTCTCCATACCCTCCTCCCACCTGTACTGTAACTCCCTCCATGTCCTCCTGCTATCTGTACTGTAATTCCCTCCATATCCCCTTCCTACTTGTACTGTAACTCCCACCATATCTTCATCCTACCTGTACTGTAACTCCTGCCATACCCTCCTCCCACCTGTACTGTAGCTCCCACCATATCCTCATCCTACCTGTACTGTAGCGCCCACCATATCCTCATCCTACCTGTACTGTAACTCCCTCTATATCCTCCTCCTACATGTATTGTAACTCCCTCCATGTCCTCCTCCTACCTGTACTGTACCTTGCTCCATATCCTTCTCCTACCTGTACTGTAACTCCCTCCATATCCCCTTCCTACTTGCACTGTAACTCTCACCATATCCTCATCCTACCTGTACTGTAACTCCTACAATATCCTCCTCCTACCTGTACTAACTCCCACCATATCCTCCTCCTACCTGTATTGTAACACCCTCCATATCCTCCCCTGACTGTACTTTAAGTCACTCTCTTTCCCCTTTAGTTACACTCTTTCACTACCCTGCCTTCTGTTTCTCAGCTCTCTCTCACACCACTATACCACTTGTAAGACATACTGCCTTCTGTTGCAAAAAGCATCAATATGGCTGTCTTCATTCTTTATTAGATTTGAAAAGCACTTCTCTCACTTTTCAAAAAATGTTGTACAGGTTATTGTACATTATTGCTTTCAAATGTTAGTGTCACTCTATATATTACTGTTATTTGTACATTAGAGGGTTTCTCACAGTTCCTTTCCTGTGCCACTGGACTTTCCCAGTAAACAAAACCAATAAATAAAGAAATAAAAATAAATACACAAATAACACTGTCAGTTCTTTGCAGCTAACACATTGCACTTCACAACTGTTGTTTCTGAAGTAGTTTTTTTCTGAGCCAACAGGGGTGAAAGAGGTCTTCCTAAACTCATATAAAAGAAAGCTGTGTACTATACCATAATGATAGATCCAGTCTGTTTGATTTTCATCTGATTCAACTTATGGGTTGTTAGATTCATCTTTGGCACCAACTTTTACAGATCCAGGGCTCTGACTCCTCCTCTACCCATAATTTCCTGCATTCCGCTCCCTTCCCTCAGATCGAGTTTGCCCCTATAAGTAGAAAACTTTCTTTAATACAGAAAACATTATACATTTCATAGTACCAGAAGCCAATAAAGAAGGTAAATGACAACAACCAACAGGGCTGTACTTAGACGGGGTAAATTGTATGTCTCTCAGTCATCCTGGAACTATAGATTTCAAGTTTGGAAAGGGGTTAGGTGGGAGGGAAATTGAACTGGATGAAAAAAAGATAACATGGGTCTATCATTAAAGTAAGTACATAACTTTCATATCCAATGTTGTCTATTTTCATCCAATTCAAAATATGGGACCGATTCCTAAGCTGTGTTTCTGGGTAGTATCAGGGAAGGACATTCCTGAGTGTGGTGGAAACATGATCTGGATTGCACATCCACCTTATAATGAGACACACAGGTGTACACTGTTGACCAAGTTGCTGCTGCATAAATATTCTCAATGGGCATCCTCTTTGCGAAGGTCATTGAGGTAGCTACTGCTCTAGTTAAATGCTTTTGGTTTGGATAACAATGTCAGATCCTTTTTATTATAGA
Source organism: Protopterus annectens (assembly GCF_019279795.1). Classification (NCBI taxonomy): domain Eukaryota; kingdom Metazoa; phylum Chordata; order Ceratodontiformes; family Protopteridae; genus Protopterus; species Protopterus annectens. The sequence continues at coordinate 807,999,269 of NC_056750.1, read as the reverse complement.
CAGAGGAAATGCAATCTGACAACCATCATGAAAGTGTCACTTTAGGCACTGCCTTTCCCAACTTCTGTTTTGAGAAGTAGACAAACAACTGATCAGAGTTTCTATATCATTTTGTTCTATGGAGGTCACCTTTTTACAGATGCAAGTTGACGATGAACATCTTGCATATGCAAAGTATATTTGCTTTTGTTTGAGAATTTTATTTATTTTTTATTTATTTTACATTTGTTGACCGGCTAGTCCAACTGGATATATTTCAGCATAGCTCAAAATGAAATATCAAATTATAAAACACATTAGAAAATAATAAAACACATAAAATAGTAAGTATTTAGAATAAAGATGAAAGGTTTTTAAAAAGTACAATAATAAAAAGGTGAGTATAAAGTCATGTCAGTCACATAATCATATGATATGAAAGGATACACTAGAGTTCATTGTAGTTAACTTAAATATTTGTGGTTATAAAAGTTTTACAATATCCAGATTTAGAATACAGAGAGGTATATAGATTGTGATTAGATATCCATAGGCAGTAAGAAGATAAAGTAGGATAGGTAGTAGATTAATCAGGGTTCTGATTTGGTTTGTAAAATATTTAGTGAGAGTGGGCATAGTGGTTCTAGCTATGGGAGTTAAGAAGGGTTTAATTTGATATAAGGCATTTTTCTGTTCACTGTTTGAATGGTGTTATTTATATGGTTATCAAAGTTGAGGTTGTTGTCAATTGTAACTCCTAATAGTTTGGTAGTAGGATCACCATTGTTAGACTTAATAGAGAAGTTTATGGGAGAGGACCGAACCAGTCTTCTACTGAGTTGAATACTTTCTGAGTTAGAAAGTATAGATCGCAGAACATATAAGTGTGGAATCATATACAGGTGGCTTCAGGGACTGCTATATGAAGGTGATGAATAGTGAGTTCAAGAGTATTTATAAGCAGTGGATGGTTAACCATATCAAAAGCCTTTGAAAGGTCGATGAAGAGAGCAGAGGAGAGGGTGTTATTATTATGATTCCTATATATGGAGTCAGTAAAAAGCCATGCTGGCATTTAGCCAGTATGTCATGTTTAGTAAGGTGTTCTAATAGCTGGTGGTGAATGCACTTTTCCATGATCTTTGCTAGAGGTGATAGCAGGGCTATTGGTCTATAATTAGAGTAATCATAGGATTTACCTCCTTTATGTAGGGGGATGATGTGGGAGATTTTCCAGATGTCTGGAATACTTCCTTCATTAATGGTTCTGTTAAGTAGGATGGATATGGGAAGGCCATAACTTTGGCTGCTTTTGTAAGTATTCAGAAGGCAATTGTGCAAGGTTTAAGTTTTAATAAGATTCTATAGATGAAAGTGGTTGAGATAGGCTGAAATGTAAATGTAGGTAATGATCCAGCTGAGGAAAATGGGATCCTTCTGTTATCAGTTGAAAGCTGACTAGCTAGGGATTGTATAGTTTCTGTAAAATAGGTGTTGAAGTTGTTGGCTATTTGAATTGGGGTATTATGATCAGCATCATGATTTTGAGGATTGTTCTGGTGTGTTTGTTGTAGCTTACAGTAGTAGTTCTGATGTTTCTTAGCTGTCTAAAAGTTTGTTGTTCAGGGAAGTTCTGTTAGTTCTCCATGGAGCTGGTTTGGATTTTATTCTAATAGATGAGTTAAAATATTTGACATTCCAGTCACATGCTTTGAGTTCATTTTGGAATAGTACAGGGTCAAACTGTTTATTAGTTCGTGAAATCCTGTATGTTGAAAATGTCATTTCTTTGTCTTATAATATAAGTTAGAGTATGATCGCTTAGATCATCTGGTAAAGTTCCTACATTATAAGTATGGGGTTGTTTATTTATAAGTATCCAGTCTAAGGTGGTCTCTTTATTAGTTGGTTTGTTGATTCTGGTAGTTGAGTTGATAGTTTGAGTAGGGTTATTAGTGTTGAAGGTTTTCCAGTCTGTGTTAAAATCACCTAGAATTATAGTTTCTTGTGGGTAAGTTGAGGATACCCAGCTAAGAATATCTTCTATTATAGTGTTGACAAGAATACTTGTAACTGTATAGATTGATTCAGATTTAATTCAGATGTCACCTTAGGGAGGAAGGGTGGATTGTTTCTTTGAGAAACTCTGTCTGTGTGGGAGAATTAATTCGGAAATTCTTCTGGCTGAAGTAAGTCCAATTAGAAAAAAATGTCTCCCAGGAGAGAAACTTAAGGTCTACAGTGGCTGCAGGCTCAAAGGGAGGTTGAGTCAAAGCTTGCAGCATGATAGTAATGTCCCAAGGGGAACTGGATCTTTGATTGATGGGCATAAAAGAAAGTTCCCCTTTAAAACGCCTAAGTAACTTTTAATGATGCCAAAGAAGAATCATTGTAACCAGTATGGATAGTCAATATTGCTGCCATCTCTACCTTAATAGTAGAATAACTTGAATCTTTATCAAAGAGATCAGCTAGAAATTCTAAAATGGATGGAATGGGAGTGGAAAAAGAGTCTAGTCCATTAGAAATAGCCCAAGATGAAACTTTTCTCACTTGATATGGTATGTTTTCTTTGTAGATGGCTTCTGACAAGCCAAAATATTTCTGACTGCAGATGTCTGGCACCTCTGGTTATTGTCAGAACTGGAAAAGTTATGTGGTTAGTTTCATAGACTTCTAGTCCAAAGGAGGTAGTCCGGATGGGTGAGACAGAATAGCTGGGTAATGATCTAACATCCATTGGGGATGCTGAAGTAGAGGCCACAGGAAAGGGAACCATGTTTGTCATGGCCAGAAAATGGTAATGAGGGTCATCCTGGCCTTGTACTGTCTTACCTTCTGAATAAATGTGTACATTGGGGAAGGGGCAGGAATGCATAAAGGAGACCCGGGAGACAATCTTGGACTAGACCATTCCTCAGAGACTGACCCTTTGAAGGGAACGGGGCAAAATAATTTCTGCACTTGGTTTTGAGATAGGAAGCAAAGAGGTTGCAGCATGGTTGGCCCCAGCAGCTGAAAAATCATTGTTGCCACTGTTGAATTGAGAGGCCACTTGAGAGGAGCCAGTATGACCCTGCTCAATTTGTCTGGTAGTACATTGGTTGGCCCTAGGATATGCACTAGTATGAGAAAGCATTGTGAAGACATGACCCAGTGCCAGACTCTCATGGCCTCTCGATATAAGGGGTAAGAGCGGGTTCCTCCTTGTATCTGAATGTACAATAGTATCGCCATGTTTCCCATCTGTATGGAGATTAGACCATTGGGAAGGGCATCCTGAAAGGCCTGTAATGCTAGTAGGACTGCCGCCATCTCTAAGACATTGATTTGAAGCTTGGTCTCTTTTTGTGACCAGGAACCTTGGACCATCCTCCCTTTGAAATGCCTCTCCACCCTAGAAAGTATGTATTTGTAGTTACTTCTGCTGCCAGTGTTTCTGGAATAAAATGGTGTCCTTCAACAACCAAAGGAGATGTTATCCACCATGATACGTGTTGTTTGCTGGTTTGTATGATCTTTATCTTGGTATGTAAAGGATGAACATTTTGGAACCTTTGAACTGCTAGGGTCTACTGAAGCACTCTCATGTGGTATCAACCCACAGGAACCATTAGGACTGAAGAGGCCATAAGTCCCAGAAGACAGAGTATAAACCTTGCTGAAGGAAATGGGTGATGAAGAACTTGTGTTGCCATGTGTGTTGTGGGAGGCTGACAAATCTCTAAAGATGTGTTGAGGTGGCATCTGCTACACTCTATTAGTTGTGTAGGTTGTAGCTGGCATTTCAGATAGTTTACTGTAATCCCTAAATCCATTAACAGATGGAGTACCAGATCCAGGTGGCATTTGAAGAGATGGTACCAGTTAGGAGCCAGTCATCCAGATAGGGGAAAACTTGGATCCTCAGCTGACACATGCACTGCTACCACTGCCATAACCTTTGTGAAAACCCTGGTGGCTGTGATGAGACAGAAAGGTAGGGCTTTTAATGGCTAATGACTGCTTCCCAGTTGGAAGCTGAAAATTTTCCTGGAATGTTTCTCTATTTTCACATGATAGTAAGAATCCTTGAAATCTACTGAGCACATCAAATCGCCCTTTCTCAAAAGAGGTAACATGGACTGAACTGTGACCATCTGGAATGTCATTTACTTTATACATATTGATTGACATGGCTCAGATCCAAAATTGATCTTAAGTCCTCCTCTCTTTTTTAGCACTAAAATGACTCTTGAATAGACTCTGGACTCTAACTCATCTAGGAGGATCGAATGTGTGACTCGTTTTTTTTTTAGCAGTTTGGATATCTCTAGTGCTGCCATTTCCCACTGACTGAGTAGAATTTCGGGGATCTTCTTCTTGTTCAAGGTGGAAGGGAAAATGGAACAGAATAGCCTCTGGATATTATCTCTAACATGCAATAATCCATTATTAAGCTTTGCCAGGCTTGTGGGTGCAGATATAAATGTCCCTGACTGCCTCCAGAGTGCAACATTTTCTCAGTCCTTCAGGGACACTGGAAGGGCTTGTTGGAAAAGGGACCATGAAAGCCCAGATGATGTGGTCCACCTCTACCCCTCAGATGATTTCCATTAGGGTTACCTCCTCCTGTGCCACAAGGAGGCCCATTACCAGGAGAATCATGGTAAGAGTTCTGTGACTTTTACCTCAACCGCTGATTTCTGGAAAAGGATTGTTGAGGTGCAGAAAAATGGATGCTGACTGCAGACAAAGTTTTACATATCCTGTTGACTCCTGGTTCACTTGTCCTTGACTTTGGGTCCAAAAAGTTAAACCATCATAGGGAGCATTAATAAAGGATGTCTTGAAACTTTCCACAAAGATGCATCGATGCATCCAGGCATGGATGCACCGATGCTGGTATCTGCTGCTCTGGCAGTGCCATCAGCTGTGTTAGATAACAAGTGCATGGCAGCATTAGAAGTCAAATGAAGGGTAGACATCTGGGTATCCACAGTCTTTGGGCATCTTCTAAGGGAAGAGAGTGGAGTGCAGGGGATTATGGCTAGGGGAGGAGTCAAAGCCCTGAATAAATAAAAGCTTCCAGTTTGGGGCCTAGATCGCATCCCATATGATCAGACAACACATATGTTGAATCAGATGAAAATAGACAACATTGGATCTGTATTTCACTTAAACATTTTTCACCTAATTAGTGTAGCAGTGCAGTCTGCAACCATGGAGTTAAGGAATGTTTATGCCTTTTGCCTCTTTTGCTAAGGGTGCAAGCCTGAACATTGAATAACTAGGGAATAGCAGAAAGCAGTCTCCTCATCAGAGGTGCAGAGGATTTACCACCCCGCCAAACATTAATAAGGTTTGTTTTTGATTTTTTTCTGTGAAATCTGCTTTTGATTTTTGTTCTTGTGAGTTACGTTTAGGTGAATTAATTTTCAAAGTGTAGCACTAGATCTGGGTGAAAAAATTGACATTCTGAGTTAGATTAATTTAGACTCCCCTAGTCAAAAGATAGTCTACACCTGTTGTTGGGGTCAGAGATGAGAGGCATAGATGATATAGACATTTGCAACATTGGGGTATTGTACTTGAGTGGTGTTTGTTTGATCAGGGGAAAACTATTTAAAAATGTTCACCAGCAAATAACATGGACTGGGCATAAAATATCAGATCCACTTTGAAAAATAGGTATTTACTGTGCATTTATAATGTTACAGGTAGGGATATGTGTGTTGCTTTTTGCAAGTTTAGCAAGCTGTATGCTTCATGATTTGTATTTTCATCTGTCAACCTTCTAAAATGTTTGATCCAATGTTGTCTGTGCCATCAGGAGTTAACCTGTGGGACTTTGGATCTGACTCAGATCTGACACCAGCCAATTCTAAAGTCTTTAGTCCACTTGACTCCACCTCTCTTACCCATAACTCCCCACTCCTCCTTCATTTCTCCAAATGTAGTTTGCCACCATATGGGTCTACAGCTTTGTCTTGGCTCTGCTCTGCTGTCTCTATTTAGAGAAGTTACAGTAGTGATTTGGTAAGATTTTATTGCTCCCTTACCCTAGTTAGTTATCCTTTTAGCCTTTATTGTCCTTTTTCATTCTAGGATAGGTGGATAGGTAGTTAGGTAGATAGTTTTCATTGTGTCATCCCGTTTGCCTTTCTGCCCTTTGTCAGACTATTTTGAGTATGTTGTGTGTTGTGTTTTTCTTCTGTAGTTCAGGTAATTTTTAGAGACATGGAGAAAGGCTTTAAAAAGTGCATTTCCTGCAGGCACAAGTTGCCTTTCCAGGATGAACAATTAAAAATGTGTCTATTGTTTGGGTCTTGTGCATCTGGATTTCGGATGCTCCTTCTGTTAGAGTTTTGGCACTAGGGCCTTCAATGAGCATAGGGCCAAGTTAACGTTGAGAGGAGTTCTACCCTTTGGCTCTTCTACTTCTGTCTCTGGGATGGCTTCCCCATCCCGGTTCCCAAGACTGGGTCTGAGAGCGAGACTTCAGACATACCAAAGGGAAGCATAAGAAGTCTTCTTCTACTACTGGACCTTTTCCCTTGGGAACACCTGGCTTTTGGGTGCCCTGGTGCTGATGTCGGCCCTAGACGTCTCAGAACCGATTGCCATCTTGGAGCCGATCACCTTTAGCACCTAAATTGGTAAACCCAGTAAGATCTCTTCTCCGACTCCAAGTATCCCAAGACCCTTCCTGATCAAAGGGGCACCTTCAAGTAAGGCAGCTTCCCCTTTTTCTCTGAGCATTCCACCTTTACAGTCACTGGAATCTTCACCATCTCTGCCCTGGCTCAGGGCCTCACCGGCTGATATCCAACACATGGAATTTTCTTCTCATAGACCTTCTAAACCCTCTTCGGTGGCTTCTTCTGTCTGGTTATTGAGGTCAATGGGCAGCATCAAAATCTCTTACCTGGAAAATCTAATAAGGTCCTTTTTACAGATGCAAGTAGACCTTATCCCCTTGGGTCTGGATCTGGCACCAGGGCCTTCAGCTCCATCCCTTTGGCTTCCTCTCTCAGTCCCTTTGGATCCAAAGTATTCAGGGCTGGCAGATTTTCCCCCTTCCAGGTCAGATCTGATGGCTTGACCATCTTTCACTCCATCTCTTTCCTTTATAGCCTTGACCCCAACTTGTTTGGGGCCATAAGGGCCTATTACTCATGGCATCAAAGTTGGAATTTTTGGGTTGGGGTTAACAGTCCCTGCTTCAGGATTGTCACTCTCCTTAGGGTGTTTGGCTTTGGACAGCTTGGCACTGATCTCCACTGGGTCTTGGCATGGCTACTTCAGGTTCTTGCTGTCTTTGGTACCCACAGGTTCTGGAACCCTTGGAACTGAGAGGTCAGCTGTCACCTCAGCCTTCGACATTGTAGTGAGGATGTTCTCTAGGGAGAAGGGTCAGATTTATCCTGCTGGCACCCCATCCCCTTTTTCATCAGTACCTGTGACCAGTCATTAGTCTGCTCTTGGACAGCCAGTGTCAACCAGCCTCCAGTCTACCCCTGTGTCGGGGCTTCTGACTCTTCCTCTTCCTCCCCAGCTTTGTCAAAAGAGGAGGTTTTGGGGAAGAGAAAGTGTAAGAGGAAACATCTAGCTTCCCTGGATGAGTCTCTCTCTGAGGATACTGACCTCGAGGAAAGAGAGTTTACACATGATTGCACCTCTTTTAGGGATTTATTGGAGGTACTTTGCCAGCACAGAGGCTGGACCACTGAAGTGCCCGCTCCAGAGGAGTCTGTATTTCTGGAGGCTTTTGACATAGGCCCATCCACTCTTTGGGTGGTTCTCCCTTTGGATTCCCTTATAGACCTGGTATCCTGGAGGGCATGGAAGGAACCTGACACACTGGAGCCCATCCCTAACAGACCAGATAAAGTTCTCACCTTCTCCAAGACAGGCCTTATTTGAGTAAAGGTCCAGCCATTAATGCCATTGCAGTAGTGGCAACCACCAAGGAAATTTCTGAGGAGAGCTCCTCAACCCCCCCCCCCCCCCCGCAAACAGGGAGTCTCGAGCACTGGATCAATTAAGGAACCATTCTTATGCCTCAGCCACTTTTGCACTGAGAGTACATAATTATCTGTCTCACTTGACAACGCTTTAACGGACCTAGTGTCTGAAGTGTCAAGTGCCCTTAAGGCACAGCAGTTTCCAGATACACAGAAGACACTGGGGACACAGTTGTCTACCCTGGTTTCCATCACCAAAATTTTAGTGAAGCTTATCTTGAACACAGCTGATGGGGCATCTCAAGTGGCAGGCTATAGTTTGCCATGCGGTGACATGCTTGGATGCATTTATGTAACTTGGCAGACTGTTTCAAGGCATCCTTCGTTAATGCCCCTTTTGACGGATCCTCCTTATTTGGGCCAAAGGTTAAAGATATTCTGCTAAGGTGTGAACAAGATGGGAAGAGTCTATGTGCCATTGGTTTTCTAACCCCAAGTGGACCTTTTCAAAGAATCAAAAGGGGGGAACATAAGCATCTCTTCTTTAGAAAATCACAGATGTGATGTTGTTAAATCTCGCCGTTTATTCTCACTGATGGGTTCAGAGCCAATCCTCGGCTCCGACACGGCCGATAGCAAAGCTCAAGGTTTAGCAATAGCTTGAGACCAAGCTCCTTATCCCATGATGCACTGCTGGAATTACCCCAGATCTAGTTTGCCACGGCACGGATCTCTTGGTTTCAGCATTGCTCAAGACTGTTTTCATCTATTAGCAAGTTTTTACAAACTTTTTTCTATTTTCTTATAGTGTGAGTTCGGTGCTACTTTAGTGTGATTTAGACTGTTAGCCCCTTCCTTATTAACAGTTGTTCTGGCAGTTTTTGGCCTTGGCCTTTAGTGGATAGTTGTGATAGAGTTTATTAGATAGTTTTGTCAGTATATATATATATATATATATATATATATATATATATATATGTGTGTGTAGTGTGTGTTCAAACTGTTTCATATTTGCTATTAGTTGTGATAGAGTTTAAGCATTAGCATAATTATGTCTGAAGTTAAAGAAAAATCTAAGTCTGGCTTCAAGAAATGTCCAGATTGTGGACAAAAGATGTCAGTCACTGACGGACACATTCAGTGTGTATACTGTTTGGGTGCAAAGCACCTACAAGAATCTTGTAGTATTTGTCATTCCTTCTCTTCTAGAGTGCTGTTAGAAAGGAAGAGAAAATTGGTGGATCGGGGCTTGCTTAAGCACCCCTTCTCTGAAGCTTTGAGTGACCAGGATGGTGCCAGCAAGTCATCTAAATCTTCAAAATCTTCTGCGGATTCCAGGGGGTTTAAGAAGGCTAAAAAAATGGACGATTCAGGGCCATCGGTTCCATTGACCTCGGAGCCGAGTGTGCCTTCCTGACAGAGCCAGCTCACAGCCTTGGAGCCGGTCTCTGAGACTCCTTTATCTCCTTTGCTTCAAACGGCACCGTCTGTGCTTTCATCAAAGTCTTCTGTCAGACTCTCTGATCTGGATATGGACCGTTTGGTGCAGAAGCTCTTAAGGGCACCAGGCCTTGCCACATTGTTGTCAGCTCCAGCACTCTCGTCAGAGCCGAAGACCATCACCACGGACTTGACTGCTCCTCCTCCAAGCCGTACCGGACCTTCTGAGCTGGAGGAGGTCGACCTGATGTTTGTTGATCCTGTGGAGCCGAGACCTGCCCCGACATCTTCGGTTTCATCCGCTTGAACGTCCTCAGCAATGAGCGGGGACTCTAGGAGCCGACACTCTCCTGTCGGGTTCAGTGAGAGTAGTTGTACCGACTTGTCTGTGCCGACTGTTCCTCTTGGGGCTTCAGCTCGGATGAGCTCAGCTCCTACCTCGGAGCCCATGGCTTCTGTGCAGGAGGATAAGGAGATTCCTTTGAGTCTGTCTACTCCTTCTCATCGAAGCCGTGGTGCTTTCAAAGCTATGAGGAGAGTCATGTCTCCAAGGACATCTTCAGCATCAGGTCCGACTTCCTCCTCCCCTCAAGCGCCTGTGTCTGTTTCTGTTTCCATCGGCCAACCCAAGCGTAGAGACCGTGAGCCTCAGGTAGCCCCACAGGGTGCCCCTTGCTCTTCCGAGACCTCTCCAGAGGCTCCCGCTGAGGAGGTCCCTGGGAAGAGGTTGTGTAAGAGGAGACACTTGGTCTCCCCACAGAAGTTTTTGGCATCTGACTCTGACTTGGATGAGTCAGAAGGGTCCCCTCGATCCCCCTCTGAGGAAATCTCCTTTGCGGAGGTACTAGAGATCCTTAGGCAGAGGGGTGATTGGCAGTCCAAAAGCCCTACCAAGGGCGAGTCAGTGCTTCTGAAGGCTTTCGGGTCTCAACCTTTCACCTCTTGGGTGTCTCCACCTTACGACGAGCTCATGGATCTGATCTCTCATAGGACATGGGAGTCGCCGGAGTCCATGGAACCTGTCCCTCGGAGGCCAAATGAGTTCATCTCCGCCCCCGTGGATAAACCTTTTTTGACTAAGGGAGTGCCTGCTGATGCCATGGTGGTGGCGGCCACCAAGAAGGAAATGTCTGAGACATCCTCATCTATCCATCCTCCTAACAGAGATTCTAGGATCATGGATAGCTATGGGAAATGCATGTATAGTTCAGCAACTATTTCTCTTCAATCACTGAACTATTTAACCCACTTCACCAGACTCTAAAGAGATCTCCTGAAAGAGCAGGAGATACTCTCCAGGGTACGGTAGCTGCAGGGGTTTTTAACAAAGTTACTAACCAGCTCGCTACTCTAAACTCGATTGTGAACCCGTCCATGCGTCTCATATCTTACGCAGCTGATGGTTCGAGTAGGGCCACAAGTTCAGGCATTGCTCTGCGCAGACGTGCCTGGATGTGTCTCTGTTCCTTCATGGAGCCCTTCAAGTCTTCATTTATCAACACCCTATTGATGGCTCATCCTTGTTTGGGCCCAACGTCAAGGAAACTTTGACCAGGTGTGAGCAGGAAGGAAAGACTGTCTGCCATCATAGTCTGCTTTACTAACCCTACTCAGCCTTATCCTAAAGGCCCTAGGGGCAGAAAAATGTGGTTCCGAAAAGCCCAAGGAGCCTTTCAGGACACACGTGGCGAAACCCCATCTAGAGGCAGGGGAGGGGGTTATAATGGAAGATGCCACCCGCACAGCAGAGGGGGTCCGCAACAGCAGGGTGACAGAGGTCAATTCTCTGGTCAGCCCTACCAGCGCTCCTGAAAGGAGGTCAGGCTGTCCTGCTCTGGAGGCAGTCGGGAGGTCGCTTGTCTTTATACCCAGAAGCCTGGCTAGACATAACATCAGATACCTGAGTATAAAGTATCATCTCCAGAGGGTATTTCATACCCTTCTCTTTTCCCCCTATTCCTGTCAAGAGAATCCCGGACATTCTACCCAGTTTCAAGGAACAAGCAACTATAGAGGTCCACAAGTTGCTAGAAAAAAAGAGTCATCCAGCCAGTCCCAGCAGACCAAACAGGATTCGGAACTACTCAAGATTCTTTTTGGTTCCAAAGAAAACAGGGGACTGGAAACCTATCTTGGACCTCAGCAGACTCAACCAATTTGAGAAGAAAGAGAAGTTCCGAATGGTCATGCTTCAGTCCATACTTCCCTTTTTAGGGAAAGGCGATTGGATGTGCTCCATCAATCTAAAGGACACGTACTACCACATAAAGATGGACAGACACTCCAGAGATCAGTTGTGTTTCCGGCTGGGAGCCCATCACTATCAGTTTCGAGACCTTCCCTTTGGTCTCACTACAGCCCCCAGAGTTTTCACCAAATGCATGGCAGTGGTCACAGCTCACCTGAGGCGTCTAGGATTCCAGGTGTTTCCATACTTAGACGATTGGTTCCTTACCTCCACCACCAGGCATCAACTGATTCAGGCAACCAAATCCACTCTGACACTCTGCAACCAATTTGGCATTACGGTCAACTTCGAAAAGTCTGCCTTGTCGTTATCGCAGCATATCGTTTTTATAGAAACAGAGTTAGATACCTCAACCACCACTCTACGTCTTCCAGCTGAAAGGGTCTCACTGCTTCACCAGTACACCGCCTCATTGGTGTCAAAGAACAGAGCTCCAGCCGCAGAGATCTTGAAAGTATTAGGTTTGATGGCAGCAGCAATATTAGCCATTCCTCTTGCAAGGCTGCATATGCAAATTCTTCAATGGCTTCTGTTCACTCAATGGTCTTACCAGGAATTGCCAATGAACCATATGATCCTCATCACAAACTCATGCAAGAGGGACCTTCAGTGGTGGTTGACGTCTCTTCATGTCACAATGGGATGATCCTTTGTGCTTCCCCCAGTAGCCAGTGTGACCACGGACGCTTCCCTGATAGGGTGGGGAGGCATTTTTAGGGAAAGACTGCCCAAGGCACATGGACGGAGCAAGAGTCACATCTGCATATCAATGTTCTAGAGATGAGAGCAGTACTTCTGGCAATGTAGTATTTTCAGGAATCTCTTCCTCTAGGGACGATTGCAGTTCAGACAGACAACATGTCAGTGGTCTGGTACTTGAACAAACAGGGCGGAATCAAGTCTTACCCCCTTTGTCAAGAAGCCTTCAGAGTATGGCAATGGGCTGTGTCATCCCAGCATTTTCTGTTAGCAACGCACATCCCAGGGAAATCCAGCGTGATAGCGGACAAGCTGAGCAGGGCAATTTTGTTGTCTCATGAGTGGTCTCTCAACCAAGACATTGCAGACAGGATTTTCCGCAAATGGGGCCAGCCTTGCTGCAACCTTTTTGCCAGTCATATCAGTACCAAATGCAGAAGCTACTTTGCCCTGATGCCACCTCCGGGACATCCCCCGAGAGACGCACTTGTACACGATTGGCCTCCAGGTCTCCTATATGCATTTCCTCCAATCCCATTGATACCCAGATTTTTATAAAAAGTGAAGTCGCTGGGAAGGACTGTCATTCTTATAGCCCCCCCATTGGCCTTGACAGATTTGGTTTCCCTTTCTTCACCATCATCTGCTGGAGGATCCATGGATCCTGGACCCAGTTCCAGATCTGCTGACACACCCATCAGGGTACCTTCATCCTTCATTGCAGTCACTGAAGCTAACTGTTTGGCTGATCCAGTTCCCCACATAGCCAGGCTTTATTCCCTCTCATACGACACAAGACAAATTGTATTGTCTTCCCATAAGCCTTAGAAAATTATATCGCAGTGAGTGGAAGAGGTTCTCCATTTGGGCCGGCAAACAAAAAATTGATCCTTTTCAAGCTCCATTGTCGTTCATTCTAGATTTTTTTACTATTATTTTTAAGGAGGGAGCAGCAGGGTTCAGTTAGCTGCTATATCCAATTTCCATCTTGGAATTGATAGTTTAAATATTATGGCCCATAAGTTATCTAAGGCTTTTCTCAAAGGTACTTTTCACATGAGGCCCCCCACTGAACTCTCCTTGGAGTTTGAATTTTATGCTATTTCAAATAATTCTTTACCCTTTTGAACCAGCATCATATTGTGATCTCAAATGTCTGTCCTGGAAAACTATTTTTCTAGTGGCCATTACTTCTGCCCGCAGAGTGTCAGAACTTCAAGCATTGTCTATCACACCTCCTTATATGATTTTCCATGCTGATAGAGTATCTCTCAGAACAACCCCCTCCTTTTTGCCTAAAGTCTGTTCTGAGTCTAATATCAATCAGGTCATTGAGTTGCCAGTCTTCTTTCTCAACCATTCCAACAAAATAGAATACATGCTGCACAAACTTGATGTGCACAGACAACTCAGATTTCATCTTGATAGAACTAAGGATATTAGGAAATCAGATCAACTTTTTGTATCCTTTTCAGAGGCCAGAAAAGGTAGACCAGTGGCTAAAACAACCCTTTCAAAATGGTTATTGGATTGTATCTCATTTGTTCATGTAACTGCTAACATACTCTTGCCACACAAAGTAAAGGCTCATTCAACCAGAGCCGTTTCTACTTCTTCTGCTTTTCAAGCTAAATTGCCTCTTGATAACATTTGTGCTGCAGCCACTTGGTCTAAGCCTCATACTTTTATCACTCATTACAAAGTGGATAAGGCCTCCAGGGACAGGGCTTCTTTTGGTTCTACGGTCCTGAAAAATGTACTCCCGTGAGCCACCCAAGATTGCGGGTGCTAGGGACGCTACCCTTCAGTGAGAATAAATGGCAAGATTTAATAACTTAGAACACCAGGATAGAACAAAAAGTCTTCAGGAACAACAGAAAAATCTCAGAAACGCTAAACTTTTAATGAAGCTTTCGGGCTCTCAACCCTTCATCAGCATACATAATATCAAATGTGATAGTGTTCAATCTCGCCGTTTGTTCTTACACATGGGGTTCGGAGCCGATCCTCGGCTCCGTGCCGGCCTCTTGCAAGCTCTGCATCGAGAAGAAGCTCGAGACAATCTAATACCCACAATCCCCCTCTGCCTTTACCTCAGATCTAGTTTGCCGCTGCTGCGTTTGCATCGTTGGGAGCTAGCTAGAGCGTCTAAAGCTAAGATATAACTTTATTTGTTATATTTTATTGGATTTCTTATTACTATTTGATATTTCTCTGATATACTGTGTGATTGTGTTGTTGACTGGATAAATTCTCGGTACCGTTAAACTGTTTTATCGGTTAGAATTTTTCGCCTACAACCCTTCTTAAATTTAATAGGATTTGACTTTTATACGGATTTGACAATTTTTTCTCGGATTTGACAAATTTTTCTTGGATTTGACTGCATTACTGGACTTGTCTTTTACTTCTATAATGTCTGATAAGGTAAAGTCAGGTTTTAAGCGTTGTCAGTGTGGCCAGAAAATGTCAGTGACTGACAACCATAGTTCCTGCGTCTACTGCCTTGGCCCTCTCCACTTGCAAGAGGACTGTTCCATCTGTCACTCTTTTAGTGGGAGGGTCATGACAGATAGGCGAGGAAACTAATGGACAGAGGTTTATTGAAACCTTCTTTTCAGGAGGCTCTTGATGCTTCTGACCAGGCATCAAAGTCCTCTAAGGAATCGAAGATGGAGCCCAAGTCATCGGCTCCGAGCTCTTCAGCAAAGGTTAGATCACCGGTTCCACAGACTTGGGCCGAGTGTTCAACTGGTATCGGTTCCTGAGCCTCGAGTCTTGGAACCGGTGATGGAGCTCCCTCCTCGACCTTATTGAGGTCGGCTCCGTCTTCGGTTCCTTCGACCCGTTCTTCCTCCAAACTCTCTGATATCGATGTGGATCGCGTGGTGCAGAAGTTATTGGAGCATTCGCCCTGTCCAAACTTATTTCGGTTTCCACCCAGTTGGTGTCGAAACTTGAAGGCCTCCTGTCTCCATCCATTCCTCCTCCGAGACCGTTCAGTCTTTGGAGCCGGAAGAGGCTGATCTACTGATTGTGGAGCCCTCGGGTCCAGAACCGTCCTTTCTCGGTCTGTTCCTCTCACCTCGACTCCGTCGGACCCGATACCGAGTCTCGGAGCCGACGGTCTGTCCTTGGTTCCGGGGCGAGTCGAACCGGCGGTTCCGACTCTCCCCTCGGGCCTCATCGGCTCCGTCCTCGGGTCGATGCCTTCGTGCCTGTGTCGGGATTCTTCCCATTTCCTCGGAACGGGAGATTCTTCGATCACGGGACCCGGGGCGTTCGACCTGATGAGGAAGGTGTTGTCTACCCAGACAACCACATCAGTGGAAGCAACCTCTCCTCCCCATAAAGGGCCGTTATCCTCCTCTGCACCCACGGCCACATCCAAGCGTCGGGCGCCAGTGTCTCTGCCACCCCTGGAGGTGCCCCTCTTCCTCCGAGGCTTCTTCGGATGCTCCCCACGAAGAAGTCCCTAGGAAAAGATTGTGTAAGAGGAGACACTTGGATTCTCCACAAGAATCCTTGACATCTGATACTGACTTAGATGAGTCAGAAGGGTCCCTAAGTCACCTTCAGAAGATGTCTCTTTTTGACATATTGGAGATCCTGAAACAGAGAGGTGACTGGCAGTCCCTTCCCCTTCTGAGGATGAGTCAGTTTTGCTGAAGGCATTTGGTGCTCACCCTTCTTCCTCCTGGGTCACTCCGCCCTTGACGAACTAATGGAACTAATTGCTCAAGGGAGGCTCCTGACACAGTGGAACCAGTCCCAAGGAAACCCAATAAATACATCACGGCACCTCAGGACAAGTCCTACTTAACAAAAGGAGTTCCAGTGGACGCTAAGTGGTGGCAGCAGCCACGAAAAAGGAGATGTCGGAGTCTTCTTCATCTGTCCATCCTCCTAATAAAGATTCTAATGGATAGATACGGGAAGCGCATTTTTAGTTCAGCGGCTTTTTCCATGCGATCCCTGAACTATTTGACCCATTTCTACAGAGGGATCTAGTCAAAGAGTTGGGAGATACCCTCCAGGGTACTACAGATGCAGCTGTCTCAGAGAAAGTGACAGCGCAGCTTAATACCCATCTATTGTTAACTCGTCCATGAGGCTGATATCCTAGGGCAGCAACTTCAGCGATTGCTCTTCGCGAACAATCCTGGATGCGCTTATGTTCCTAGCCTTCAAGTCTTCCTTTACAAGCCCCATTTGTGCCACTCTCTTTGGCCCCAAAGTAAAGGAGACCCTTACCGGTGTGAACAGGAGGGAAAGACTCTGTCTGCTGTCGGAGTCCGTTTTCCACCCCAACCAGACCGTACCCCAAAGGGCAACGTGGTGGAAAAATGTGGTTTGAAAACCCCAAGGATCTTTCCCAGGCACACAGGGAGATGCCCCTCTAGAGGCAGAGGAGGGTAGAGGTGGAAGACGGCGCCCCGGCGGCGGAGGGAGCCCGCAACATCAAGGTGGCAGGCAGACACTCCCTGGTAAACCTTTGCAGCACTCCTGAGAGGTGGCCCGACTGTCCTGCTCTAGAGGCAGTTATACCCTCAGGCCTGGCAAAATATAACTACAGACAAGTGGGTAAAAGCGTGGTTACCAGAGGTTACAACATACCCTTTCTATCTCATCCCATCCCAAAGAAAAGACTCCCAGATGTACCCCATCTGCGAGAGCCAGCAGCTATAGAAATTTCAAAGCTGCTAGAAAAAGAGTCATCCAACCAGTCCCAGCGGACCAGCAAGGATTCGGGACTTACTCAAGGTTCTTTTTAGTTCCAAAGAAAACAGGGGACTGGAGGCCCATTCTGGACCTAAGCTACCTCAATACCTTCGTCAGGAAAGAAAAGTTCCGAATGGTCACGCTTCAATCGATCCTTCCATTCTTACAGAAGGACGACTGGATGTGCTCAATAGATCTAGAAGATGCATACTACCACATCAAAATGAACAGGGCATCCAGAGATCATTTGCGCTTCCGGCTGGGGGCCAGTCACTTTCAATTTCGAGCCCTGCCCTTTGGTCTGACCTCAGCCCCCAGGGTCTTCACCAAATGCATGGCAGTGGTAGCGTCTCACTTGAGACGCCAAGGATTCCAGGTGTTTCCGTATCTGGACAACTGGCTCCTTTCTGCCACCACCCGGCGTCAACTATTACAGGCCAGAGACTTTACTCTTCAACTGTGTGTTCACCTAGGGATTTGAAAATCCTTACTTCAGCCATCACAAAATATCTTGTTCATAGGAGCAGAATTAAACACCGTCAGTTAATTCTAAGACTTCCCCAGAAAGGATACTATCACTTCAGACTCATATCGTCTTCTACTCTTGTCAAGGAAATCTCCTGCAAAACTGGTACTGAAGGTGTTGGGACTCATGTCGGCCTCCCTTATTGCAATACCCTTGGGAAGGCTGCACATGAGAGTCCTACAATGGCTACTGAGTGCACAATGCTCGTGTCAACAACTACCTCTAACACACGAGATTCTTATAACGAAGACATGCAAAACAGATCTAAACTGGTGGCTTCAAACTTGCAACCTTTCCAAGGGGAGACCGTTTGTGCTACGCCCACAGTTACGGTGACCACGGACGCTTCCCTGATAGGGTGGGGGGGGCATCTTTCAGGGACAGACAGTCCAAGGCGAATGGACCAATTTGGAGTACAATCTGCACATCAATGTTCTAGAGTTGAGGGCAGTGTTTCTAGCGTTGCAGCACTTTGCTCCCCTTCTTCCTCTGGGAACTATTGCAGTTCAGACGGACAACATGTCTGTAGTCTGGTACATAAACAAGCAAGGGGAACCAAATCCTATCAGCTATGCAGAGGCCATGAGAATCTGGCAGTGGGCGGAGTCCACGGGTCGCTTTCTAATAGCGCACATCCCGGGTCATCCAACATCATAGCCGACAGGCTGAGCAGAGCAATTCTGCTACCGCATCAGTGGTCCCTAAAACAGTCAGTAGCGAAAGGATTTTTCTGTTTGCATCTCCAATGAACGCCAAATGCAGGAGCTACTTTGCCCTATTACCCCCTCAGGGAAGTCCCCAGGGACGCACTGGTTCTTGGGACTCCTGTGCATTTCCTCCATTTCCTCTGATACCAAAGTTTCTCCAGAAAGCCAGAAACCTACACAGGACAATAATCCTCATTGCCCCATTCTGGCCTCGTCAAATTTGGTTTCCCTTCCTGAAGACTCACTGCATTCGGGGACCCTGGATTCTGGACCCAGAGCCAGATCTATTGACTCACTCGTCAGGGGCTCCCCATCCCGCTCCTGTCCTCCATCTAGCAGCTTGGCTGCTCCAATTCAACTTAGCCAGGTCTGATCTTTTGTCGCCAGCAGTTCAGGATATATTGGTGGCTTCTCATAAAGCTTCCACTACTAAAACATATTCTAGTAAATGGAAGCGATTTGTATTCTGGGCAAATACACACCAAGTGGATCCTTTTACAGCTCCCTTGAATAAAATATTAGAGTTTTAACGGACTTATTCCATCAGGGTGCTTCTCCTGCTACACTAAGAGTTCAATTGGCAGCCATTTCAAATTTCCATGTGGAAGAATGTGGAGCTCCTGTTATGGCTCACAGACTTTGTAAAGCCTTTCTAAAAGGGTTTTCCATATTAGACCACCAGTCAGATCTCCTACGTCACCTTGGAGTCTAAACTTGTTGTTATCTAAATTAATGTTGCCCCTTTGAACCTGCCTCTTCTTGCCCATTAAAATTTTTGTCCTGGAAGACTCTATTTTTGGTAGCCATTACTTCCGTGTCTGAACTTCAGGCTCTCTCCATCAAGCACCCTTATTTGATCTTTCACTCTGACAGAGTTTCTCTTCGAACCAATTCATCTTTTCTCCCTAAAGTGTGTTCTATTAACAATATTAATCAGTCCATTGAATTACCCACTTTCTTCAAAAATCACTCCAACAAAATGGAGTACATGTTGCATAAATTAGATGTTCACAGACAACTAAGATTTTACTTGGATAGAACAAAGATCACAGAAAAACTGATCAACTCTTTGTGGCTTTTGCTGATAGCAGGAAAGGACTAGCAGTTACCAAAAGAACTCTTTCTAAGTGGTTTTGTATAATCTATGTCTACGATTCTTCAAATCAAACTCTTTTGCACAAACCCAAAGGACATTCCACAAGGTCAGTGTCTACATCTTTGGCTCATGCAGCCCGCCTACCACTGGACGCTATTTGTGCGGCTGCTACTTGGTCTAAGCCACATACATTCATTTCTCATTATAAGGTAGACAAGGCTTCTAGGACAGGGCAACCTTTGGTTCCACTGTGCTCAAGAACGTCCTTCCGTGAGTTCCTCAGGAACAAGGAGCTAGAGACGCTACCCATGTGTGATTGAACACTATCACATATAGAAGTTATGTCCTTACCATATGTTCATCCATTCCCACCCTAAGAAGAACGTTCTTTGATGCCTGGCCAGGATCATCCTGCTGCTGCTTCTACAAATATAGTGTACATAGTTGACATATATATATATATATATATGTATATATATATTTATATATGTATATATATGTCTATTTGTCTTACTATATATATATATATAGTTATGTATAAATTCTTATTTCTGGACATATGTGATGTAAGCATGAATGTGCTCTCTCTGGAGATTGGTTTGCTTGCAAACTAGATCTGAGGTAAAGGCAGAGGGGGATTGTGGGTATTAGATTGTCTCGAGCTTCTTCTCGATGCAGAGCTTGCAACCCCATGTGTAAGAACAAAGGCGAGATGAACACTCCACATGGAACGTTATGGTAAGGACATAACTTCTATTTACTTCACATTTAAATAGAGGTAACAGTTAAAAACACATGACCAAACCAACCAATAAAATTCAACCAATAAAATTCAAAAAACACAACATAAACATATTTTATAAAAAATACAAAAAGAGAAAAATTTTTCATTAAGAAATAACAATTTAAAAACATTTTACATCTAATTTAACTTCTTTGTTCATTATAGATCTATGAACAACTATTATGTTCTATAAATTATTCATCTGTTTGAATAAATTATTCATCATAGTTGTTCATAGATCTATAATGAACAAAGAAGTTAAATTAGATGTAAAATGTTTTTAAATTGTTATTTCTCAATGAAAAAATTTTCTCTTTTTGTATTTTTTATAAAATATGTTTATGTTGTGTTTTTTGAATTTTATTGGTTGAATTTTATTGGTTGGTTTGGTCATGTGTTTTTAACTGTTACCTCTATTTAAATGTGAAGTAATTGATATTATGTATGCTGATGAAGGGTTGAGAGCCCGAAAGCTTCATTAAAAGTTTAGCGTTTCTGAGATTTTTCTGTTGTTCCTGAAGATTTAATAACTTCACATAAAGAAGTTATGTACTTACCATAACGTTCCATGTGAGCTGTTTATCTCACCTTTATTCTCACCCTCCCTCCATCCCCCACCTGGCTGACATTTGACTCAGAAGCTGATATCATCCTGGTTGTTCAAGTCTTCTTATTCTTTTTCCTTTTTGGGAGAGTGGACATCTTCCAGGGATGTAGTACACACAGCAAACAAGATCTGAGGTAATTCCAGCAGTGCATCATGGGATAAGGGGCTTGGTCTACGAGCTGTTGCTAAACCTTGAGCTTTGCTTTCGGCCATGTCGGAACCGAGGATCGGCTCCGAATCCATCAGTGAGAATAAAGGCGAAATAAACAATTCACATGGAATGTTATGGTAAGTACATAACTTCTTTTTTTCTTCCCAGGATGCTCCTTCAGAGTGTTTCCTCACAGTTATGGGGGTAAACGTAGACACTGCCCATGGGGAAGGGGCAATCCACAGAATCTGGACTTTTGTGGGACTTTTTCCAGTGGGCCCTTTCAGTGATTCTGAAGGGTTGCCTGGCTGCTGTTCTCTGGAGGCAGTCGGGTTATCTGGCTCTCCACTCAAAAGCTTTAGAGGCCATCCACCACAAACACTTGGGTGCTGAGAGTTGTATCCAGAGGTTATTACATTCTGTTTTTAGAAGTTTCAGTTTGTCACCCAAAACATCTCCCTGATGTTTCACCACATCAGAGACTTTATACAGTGGCAGAGATTCAAAAGATGTCTATAAATCAAGTCATTCAGGAGGTCCCACCAGACCATATAGCATCTGAGGTCTATTCCAGGATTTTTTTAGTTCCAAAGAAAACAGTGGACCTCAGATCAATTTTGGCTCTAAGCAAACTAAATCAGTTTGTCAAAAGACCAAGTTCTGGATGGTCACGGTGCAGTCCATCATACCTCTCCTGAGGAAAGATGATTGGATGTGATTGTTAGACCTCAAGGACGCTTGCCATCACATCAAGATATGACAGACATTCCAAGAGGTTTCTTCACTTCTGCTTGGGGGCCAGTCATTACCAGTTCAGGGCCCTGGAATTTTTTCTCACCACAGCCCACCAGGTGTTTACCAAGTGCATGGCAGTGGTCATAGCCTGGCTCCAGTTGCAGGGATTTCATGCCTTTCCATACCTGGATGATTGGCTCCTCACCTCCCCCGCAAAGGCATCATTCGTCTGGGCCAGAGACTCCTTACTCCATCTGTGCGACAACTTAGGCATCACAGTCAGTTATCCAAAATCGAACCTTCTGCCTGTATAAACTTTAGAGTTCATAGGGTATCATTTAGACATGATCAACCAAATCACCAGGCTACCAAACTCCAGAGTTTTTGGCCTTCAGGCTCAGGCGCTATCAGTGCTTGTGGCTCGGAAGTCACCAGCACACGCATTTATGAAGCTTCTGGGTCATATGACAGCATTGAGTCTATATTAGAAGACCAAAGATGCATTCTTTTAAATGCATCTTGGTCAAACTGAAAAGGCTGAAAACGCAAAATATCGAAGCGGCTGTTAAGCAAATTATTTTGCCGTTTTTGGCACTGTAGTGCGGTCTCGGAGTTGGTATATTTAAGTAGGGGGGAAGCCCCCTTTTAATGTAATGTTTGTAATTGATTTTTTTTTTTTTTGGAACAGCAATTTTTTCCAAGGGAAAAAAAATCGCTGTTCTGACACTTCGACATTGTAAGCTTTCGCTTACATAGGGTCGATTAAACACCGTTTGCTTTTTTAAGCATTTGGTGATTTAATATAGACCCGGCAGCATCAATAGTGTTAGTATCTTTAGCCAGATATCCCATGAGGGCTCTACAGTGGACTCTGGCTGTTCAGTGGTCCTTCCTTATTCATCCTTTTGAGTTCCTAATATGATTGACAGAAGTGTAACTAAAGGGAGACCACTTGTAATATCCCACATTCACATCAACATTCTGAAGATGAGGGTGGTCCTCCTTGTGTTACAGGCCTTTCAGGATGCCCTTCTCAGGTGTGTGATTGCCATACAGGTAAACAATATGTTTGTCGTCTGGTATCTCAACAAATGGGGGAGATCATATTCTTATTTCCTTTGATGGGCGGCCATGAAGGTTTGACAGTGGATGATATCTTCTCAGGTTTTAAAATTGGCAATACACATCCCAGGGAAGTCCAACATTCTGTCCGACAGTCTCAGCAGGAGCATTCTTTTGCTCATGAATGGTCCTTAAATCTGAAGGTGGCAGCTCAGTTTTTTTTTGGTATTAGGGCACTCCATGTTGTGATGTATATGCCTCCTCATCCAACACCAAGTGTAACAAACTATTATGCCATTATTCCCCCTCTGGGACAGACACCCAGGGATGCTCTGGTGTTTACTTGGCCCCAGGGCCTCTTTATGCTTATCCCTCAATTCCTTTGATGGTAAAGTTTCTACAGAAGGCAGCCCACTGTCTAGCTACAGTGATCTTCATTGCCCTCCATTGGCTTCATCTTCTCCTTTTTTTTGGCCTTTTCTGAAGTACCCTCTCCTCAGGTACTGGATCCCATTCCAGATCTTATTTCTCATTCAGCAGGCCTGGATCCCCCCATTCTTCAGTCCCTCAAGTTGACTGCATGGTTGCTCCAGTTCCCGTGATGGCCAGAAATTCCAAGCTTTCACAGGCAGTTGTTTGTATATTGTCATCTTCTCAGAAACAATCTACTAGAAAAGTGTGTTCCAGTAAATGGAAAAGGTTTGTCATATGGCAGAAGCTCGGGAACTTGACCTTTTTCTGCTCTTCTGGGACCTGTTTTGGATTTTCTTGCTGTGTTGATTCATTCAGGTTCTAGTTCTTCTACTATTAAAGTGCAGTTAGCAGCCAGTTCTAACTTTCATGCTGGCAGAGATAATGTACCTCTGGCTTCACTCAAGATCTTGAAGACTTTCATCAGAGGTACATTTCTGCTCCATGCCCCAGTAAGGGATCCTTTCCTCCCTAGGATCTGCCCTTCATTCTATAGGTCCATGCAGGTCCTCCTTTTGAATTTACAGCCACTTCAGACCTAAAGCATTTGTCTTAGAAAATGTTGTTTTTGGTTGCTATTGCAAGAAGGGTTTCAGAGCTGCAAGGTCTTGATTCTTCACTGCCTTATCCAGTGATGTGTTGTTGTCAATCTCACCTTTATTCTCACTGATGCGATGGATCTGATGTGTTGGATCTGTCTTGGCCTTTCCAATAGCTTGAAGTTTTCAGCAAAGCTCGTGGGCCTCTTTCCTACCCATAATGCAGTTCCTGAACTTCCTCAGATCTTGTTTGCCATCCTGCCAGAAGGTTCTTCAAACTCTGTGCTAAGTTCTTATATATTTTTTGACTTATTTCTCTAATTAATCAGTAATTGTATTTTTCTTTGTCAGTTTTCCTCTACTTTACTCTCTTAGCACCTTCTCTAGGTTTTAGGAGCATCTAACTTACACCCTCCCTTTCCTTCTGTTAGGTGTTTTATAGTAGTCAGTGTTAAATTCCTTTCTTTCCTAGTTACCACTAGTTTTTAGTTAGAGAATGGTTAACCAAAGTTTTTCTTCCCTAAAGTCCATTTAAGTTAGAGGACTTCCCCCTTTTCCCTTGTTCCTTGAAGTCCGTTTAAGTTAGAGGACTTCACCTTTTTCCTTTATTTCCTTCTACCAGATAACTGTTGTTATATGTGCAATTTTATATAGTAGAGTAGTTCTTCATCTTTTTATGGCTTTTGTTGTGGTTGCCAAGTTAATAACTCTTTTTCTAGTTCAGTGTTGTGGGTTATGCTACCTTCGAATATGTCCCCAAATGAAGGTAAGCCATTGAGATTTAAGAAATGTGCATTGTTGGAATGCAAAAACAAGTTGATTTTGAAAGGGTTGGTTAAAACCCTCTTCTCTGATGCTATCTCTCTTCAGATTCCTCCTCTCCTAAATCTGACAAGTCTGAGAGGTCAGGGAAACAGTCATCTCCCGCTCTGAAAACCTCATCAGAGCCGAGGTCCAATCAACCAAAGATGTCTGCTCCGACAGCACCTATGGACCAGACAGCTTCTACAGAGCCAGGAACTTCATTGGATCAGTCAAAGCTTTCAGATCTGAAAATCTTTTCACAGTCAACTTCGGAGACACCATTCACAACAGAATTCTGCTATTGGAGCCAATCTCCATCCTTGGAGCCGATTATTTCTCGGCTTCTAATGCCCTTTCTTACTAGATCCAGATCCCCAATGCTGTCTACAAGGTCTATTAGGAGCCTCTCGGATGAAGATGTGGTTAGAGTGGTGCATAGGCTTCTCAAAACACCTGCCTTGGCCAAGCTTCTTTTAGATCTGAACCCAAACTCCGACATCCAGCTGGTATCTGTATCAGATCTGAGACCACTTGTCAGCTCTTCAGATCCGATTTCTGCCCTGAGTGTTTACACCCAGTTGGAGCAGGAAACCTCTGGGAGATGATACTCGCTGGTCGGGTCTTCAGAGCAGGCTCAGATCGCTTTCGATCCGATGCTGTCGGTGCTTTCATCTCCTGTGTTGAGGGTTCTCTCAGGCCCGACATCTTTGTTGTCGGGTCCAAGGAGTTCCTCGGAGCAAGGGCGGTCTGCTTTTGAGGTTATGAGGAGGGTGATGATTGCTTCTCAGTCTCAGGTACAGCCCCATTCAGAGCTTCCTTCCTCTACAGCACAGGTATCTTTACCTTATCACCTCCGTCCACAGGATCGCAGGGATTCAAGGCCTCAGGATGTCCCGCAGGGGACTCCCCCCTCTTCTGAAACTTCTCCAGAATATCCCACTGAAGAAGGCCCTTGGCAGAGGGCATGCAAGAGGAAGCATCTCAACTCCCTGGAAGAGTCAGCCACTTCAGATACTGACATTGCTGAAGCAGCAGGGTCCCCATGGTCGCGCCTGAGGATGTCTGCTTTGGAGACATCCTGGAAATCCTGAAACAGAAAGGCAATTGGCAGTCCTCATCCCCTTCTGCTGAGGAGTCAGTATACCTGAAGGCCTTCGGATCTTGCCCTTCAGCCTCTTGGGTGACACCGCCTTCCAATGAGCGTATTCAGTTAATCTCTTGGAAGGCCTGGGAGACATCAGATTCCATAGAACCCACTCCTAGGATGCCAAACAAGTACATTACAGCCCTCAAGGATCAAGCTTTCCTTACAAAAGGTTAGCAGTTCATGCCATGGTCGTGGCAGCTGCCACGAAAAGGAACTTTCTGAGACCAGTTCCTCTATCCATCCTCCTAATAAGGATTCTAGGACCATGGATAGGTATGGTGAGCATGTCTTTTCCCCAGCGGTTTTCACATTGTGATCGCTGAATTATCTTACTCATTTCACCAGATTAGAGAGAGACCTATTGAAAGAATTATCAAACTCTGTCCAAGGAGCTATAGCTGATGTTACGGCAGATAAGGTGAATGCACAGCTGGCTACCTTCAATTCAGTTGTTATCTCGTCCATGAGACTCATTTCATATGCAGCAGATGGAGTGAGTAGGGCGGCAGGTTCAAGCATCTCTATAAGGAGGCAGGCTTGGATGTGACTTTGCGATTTCAATGAGCCCTTTAAGTCTTCCTTTGTTAATGCTCTCTTCGATGGCTCATCTCTTTTTGGGCCCAAAGTCAAAGAAATGCTAACTCGGTGTGAGGAGGAAGGTAAGACGTTATCTGCCACTGGAGTACTTTTTCCACACCCACTAGGTCATTTCCAAAAGGTCAGAGGGGTAGTGGGAAGATGTGGTTCAGAAAATCTTAGCAGACTTACCAGGACATACAAGGTGGTAACGGAAGACACTGTCCTTGTGGCAGAGGGGGTCCACAGAATCAGGGCTCCAGAGAATCTTTCTTTGGCAGACCCCTTCAGTGCTCCTGAAGGAGTGCTTGACTGCTTGTCTCTGGAAGCAGTCAGGGCTCGATTGCCATTGCAGCTCAAAACCTAACAAATCATTACTGATGACAAATGGGTGCAAGATGTAATATCTAGGGGTTATATCATTCCCTTCTCCCTCCACACTGCCGTAAAAAGTCAGTTCCAGACGTTCCACCTAGTCAAAAGGAACAAGCAATGTTAGAAATTCAAAAGTTGCTCAGGAAAAGGGTCATCCAAGAAGTCCCCACAGACCAGAGGGGATCCAGAACTTATTCAAGATTCTTTTAGTTCCAAAGAAAACAGGAGGCTGGAGACCAGTATTGGATCTCAGTGAACTCAACAGGTTGGTTGAAGAAAACCAAGTTTGAGATGGTGACACTGCAGTTGATAATTCCATTCCTGGAAAAAGACAACTGGATGTGCTCTGCTGACCTTCAGGATGCGTACTACCAGATCAAGCTGGAAAGGTGATCCAGAAGATACCTGCACTTCATGCTAGGAGACAGTCATTTGCAGTTTCAAGCTCTGCCCTTTGGTCTCACTACAGCCCCCAGAGTGTTCACCAAATGCATGGCAGTAGTAGCGGCTCACCTGAGATGTCTAGGATGCAGAGTGTTTCCATATTTGGATGACTGGCTCATAACTGCCCTGACCAGGCATCTACTGCTACAAGCCAGGGACTATACACTTCAGCTTTGTGCCCATCTGGGAATTACTGTAAATTATGACAAATCCTTTCTAGAGTCATCTCAAAATTTAAACTTTATAGGCACAGAAATAAATACAATCAAGCTCATAGTGATGCTTCCTCAAGACAGAGTGCATGACATTCGTCTACATATCAGGCGACTAATCAGAAAAATTGAGCCACTGCAAAACAAGTACTACATATTTTGGGAAAGATGGCAGAAGCTATTGTGCTCATTCCTCTAGTACATCTACATATGAGGATTCTACAATGGTTGCTTTTCACACAGTGGTTAATTCTAGAACTACCAATGTCTTACAAGATTCTCATAACTAAATCCTGCAAGAAGGATCTCGAGTGGTGGATTCACTCTCCATCAGTGACTCAAGGCCATCCCTAAACTTTCCCTCAACCCCAGGCCATGATGACCACAGATGCTTCCCAGATAGGGTGGGGGTGGCATTATCTGGGAAAGACTGTTCAAGGCACCTGGCAGGAACATGAGGCTCACTTGCATATAAACATCTTAGAGATGAGAGCAGTGCTGTTGGCGTTGCAGGCATTTCAAGACTCTCTCCATCTAGGCACCATAGCAATTCAATCATATAATATGTCAGTAGTCTGGTACATAAACAGGAGGGAACCAGATCTTACCCGCTTTGTCGAGAAGTGCTAAGGGTTTGGCACTGGGTAACGTCCTCCAGCCGCTTTCTGACTGTAACATATATCCTGGGGAAATCCAATGTGATTGCAGACAAACTGAGCAGGGCCATGTTATGGCTCCGTGAGTGGTCCCTCAATCAGAAAGTAGCAGAAGAAATTTTCCGGAAATGAGGCCAGCCTTGCTGCAGTCTTTTTGCTTCACCCACCAGTGCCAAATGTAGCAACTACTTTTCCCTGATCCCTCCTGTGGGGAGTCACCATGCACTTGTTCACGATTGGCCTGCGGGACTCCTGTATACTTTCCTTCCAATTCCTCTGATTCCCAAATTATTACAGAAAGCAAATCTGTTGGAGACCACGATAATCCTGATTGCAACCTATTGGCCTTGTCAAATCTGGTTTCCCTTTCTATAGCCCCACCTTCGGGACAAACCATGGATTCTGGACCCAGTTCCAGATTTACTGACTCATCCATTGGGAATGGGACATCACAATGGGACTTCACAATCTCAAGTTGACAGCTTAGCTGCTCCAGTTCTATTGATTGCCAGGTATCCCCATCTGTCCTCTCTGGTAAAACATATTCTGTTGTCCTCCCATAAAACATCTGTGCATAAGTTATACAAGAGTAAATGGAACAGGTTTGTAATATGGACAACTGATAACCAGGTAGATCCCTTTTCTGCGCCCATATATTCTATACTAGAATTTCTATCCAATCTTTTTCATGAAGGTGCAGCTGCTTCTACTATTAAAATCCAACTAGCAGCAATTTTGAATTACCATGTAGGAGAAAATGACTCCACTGCTATGTCA
Source organism: Protopterus annectens (assembly GCF_019279795.1). Taxonomy (NCBI): domain Eukaryota; kingdom Metazoa; phylum Chordata; order Ceratodontiformes; family Protopteridae; genus Protopterus; species Protopterus annectens. Next base: position 807,970,566 of record NC_056750.1, on the reverse strand, counting down.
CATAGACTCTGTAAAGCCTTTTTGAAAGGAACAATGATTAGACCCCTATACAAAAACCCAGTTCCTCACTGGGATCTCAGCTTACAAATATCCTTTGTTCCCCCTTTGAACCTTCAGCAACATGCGATTTAAAGTTTTTGTCTTGGAAAACACTTGTCTTGGTAGCTATTACCTCAGCCAGAAGAGTATCAGAATTACAGGCCTTGTCCACCCATACTTGATTTTTCGTAAGGATAGGGTTTTTTTATGAACCAATCATTCATAAGGTTGAGTAGGAAATAATCTAAATCAAACTATTGAGCTAGCAGTGTTCTTTCCTAATTACCAGAACAAAGGTGAATACTCCCTGCATCTTCTGGATATACATAGACAATTGCATTTCTACTTGCACAGAATTTCAGAATTTAGGAAATTGGATTAACTTTTCATATCTTACTCTGAGACTAGGAAAGGTCTACCATTCTCAAAGGTTACATTATCTAGATGGCTCTCCCTTTGTAAATCCTACATCCACACTTCCAAAAACAAACCTCTTCCCTTTCCTCTGAAAGCACACTCTACCAGATCAGTCACGACTTCAGCAGCCTTTCAAGCAAGATTATCCTGGGACAATATCTGTGCTGCAGTGACATGGGCTAAACTGCATACCTTTATTACTCATTACAAAGTGGGTTAGGCCTCCAGGACTAGGGCATCCTTTCGTTCTATGGTTCTGAGGAATACTCTTCCATGAGTCACCCGGGAATTAGGTTGCTTGAGACGTGGTCCCATCAGTAAGAATAAAGGCGAGATTAACAACAACACATAAAGAAGTTATGTTCTTACCATAACGTTCCATCATGCCCTTTATTCTCATAACCCTACCCACCATACCCCCACCTGGAAGATCGAGTAGACTTTGGTTTCGTGGATCTCCATAATCTCAGAGGTACTGGTATTGTCATAGTAATTTCCATCTTACCATATAGACAAATTTATTTTCTGGGTGAACAAACAAGATCTGAGAAAGTTGGGGAACTGCATTGTGGGTAGAAAGAGGCCCACGAGCTTTGCCGAAGACTTCAGGCCATTGGAAAGGCCGAGATGGATCCGACCCATCAGTGAGAATAAAGGTCGAGATGGACAGCACACATGGAACGTTATGGTAAGAACATAACTTCTTTTTTCATAAAGACAAGGTTTCCTTTTGTACAAATCCTTCCTTTCTGCCCAAAGTAGTTTCCAAGAATAACCTTAACAGTTCAGTTCACCTTTCTGTGTTTTTTCCCAATTTCTCCAACAAAGGAAAATGCCTATTGCATTACTTGGATGTGCGTAGACAGTAAAGATTGTATTTGGACCATACCATAGCTATCAGAAAATCCAGTCATTTATTTGCCTCCCTTTTGTAAACCTGGCTGGGCTTACCTGTGTCTAAGGTAACTTTTTCAAAGTGGCTGTCAGACTGTATTTTATTTACGTACACCTTGAGAGGAAAGACTCTTCCATGCAAGCATAAAAGTCACTCTACAAAGGCTGTGGCTACTTGTACAGCTTTTTTGTTTAGAGTATCAATGCAAGATATTTGTGCAGCTGATGCTTGGCTAAATCACCACACCTTTATTTTGCATTCTAAACTGGATATTCATTCTAGATCTAGAGCTTCCTTTGGTTGTATTGTGTCATGGAATATACTTCCTTAATTCTTCTAGAAAAATTTTTCCATGGCTGGGGACTCTGTCCCACAGGTTGAAGCCAGACAGAGCAGACAACATCGGTACGAAATTTCTGTACTCACCATAACGATAGATCTGTATTGTCTGTCTCCATCTGATTCAACCTTTCTGCCCTCCTGCCCCCACCTTATTGTTGGCTTGGCGAGTCTTTCTCCTCAGATGACCAAACATTGGAGGTCATTTTGCCCACATTCTGGGGTCTTGTTTTCTCCTTGATTAACCATCCATCCATACATCAACAACCCCTCCCCCCATTTTTGGCAGGGTGTGGCTTCAGAATTATATGGTTATTTTTTTGTTGATTTCCCTTGTAGGGCAAACTTAATCTGGGAAACTGAAGAAGGAGCAGAGATTTATGGATAAGGGAGTCAGAGCCAAGTGGGCTAAAGACTTTAGAACTGGACAGTGTCAGATCTGAAGTCCCACAAGTTGAACCAGATAGAGACAGACAACACAGATCTATCATTATGGTAAATATGTAACTTCCATTTTTTATTGCTGGTGTATGTGTAAGTCTGAGAAAGTCATTTAAACAAGTAAAAAATACCACTTGTATTTTAATAAATTTATGTCTTTTAGCCATGTTTGGCTGGCTTGTTCTTTTTTACTCGTTTTTACTTATTTATATTTGCTTTTGGTACAAGGCAGTCTTTATCCGCTTGGTTGGCTTTTTTATTGGAAAGTCACTTAGACAGAGCTCCATGGTTACAAGAGGTATGTGTTCTTATCAGTTTTACCTGGCTAACAAATTGAATAGATCTCTGTTTGTTGTTCTTCTTCTTCTTCTTTCGGCTTTTCCCGGTTAGGGGTCGCCACAGCGGATCACCTGTCTGCTCATGATTGGCAGTGGAGTTTTACAGTGTCGAGTTGCCAGCCCGGCGCCCAACCTTCCATAGAAGGCACACACACACACACACACACACACACACACACACACACACACACACACACACACACACACACACACCTAGGGCCAATTTTTAGAGTGTCCAATCCACTTACTGCATGTCTTTGGGATGTGGGAGGAAACCGGAGCACCTTGAGGAAACCCACGCGACCACAGCGAGGACATGCAGACTCCGCACAGAAGGCACCTCAGCCAAGGATCGAACCGGAGAACCTCTTGCTGTGAAGCGACAATGCTAACCACTGCACCACCGTGGCTGCCCCGAATAGATCTCTGTTTGTTAATGTACCTAAATTCTATCTTGAGTTATTCCCCAGTTATTATTAAAATGCCTTGCTTTAGTATAATTCATTTAAGTACCACAATGTTAACATTCAATTTAGGCTTAACTAAACCCTAAATACTGAACATTCTACAGTCTGTACAGCTAATAACAGGTTTAGAATGTGTTCCTTAGTTCTCATATGCTCACTTATTGTGCTTTTTTATTGATAACATTTGTGCAAACTTAATAGCATTAACATATATATTGTGTAAGATAAACTAAATCCTCTTTACTGCAATTAAATAGTTCCTCAGTTTGATATTTCTTTTCATTGTCTGCATATATGAAAACACTACTTGCTTGTATATGCTGACATGCAAAGCATTTATGACACCTCAAGGTACCAAAAGGTAACTGAATAATACATTAAACAATAGGCTGATATTTTAAAAGTGTCTCATTGCATTCCTGTCCCTTCTAAAAGTGACACAGAGACTAGGCCTGTTATTTCTGTATATATATATATATATATATATACTTCTGACACTACTCTCTATTGTTTGCATAAAATGTCCCTTGGCATGTAACTATAGAATTATTATGTAGAGGATAATGTAGATTCTCTTTCTCAAAACTGACTCAAGGCAGCAAACAGTATATTTTACAAACAATGCCAAATGTTGTGGATAAATTAGGATCAGTACCACTAGTATTCCTTTCATTTCCTCTTCCATTTGGGTGATCTAGTTTCCTCCCACATCCCAAAAACATGTGGTATGCAAATTTTTGCTCTTCCACCTTGCTCATAGCTGTGTGAGTGCAGTCTGTGTGTCTTGTGTGTCTATATGCATGCACCTGCACGCATTGCGATGGGCTGACATTCACTCTAGGTTAGTTCTTTGTCTTACACGTATTGAGTGCCGAATAGGCTTTGGTTCTTGTATGATCATTTTTAGGTCAAAGACAGTATTGGAAAATAATGAACAATTAAAAAGGGTACATTTTTTCTGAGTATCTATGAGAAACCTTACCCCTGGGATTTAGAAAGATTGCTTCCAAGCTGAGCCATTTTTGCCACTTACAGTAGCTGTTTCTGATTCAGACTTCTCTATCACAGTGCTTTAACTCAGTGAGATACAGCACCATGGTGGAATGTCTCTCTGGCCTACAGCAAATGAAAATGAGGCATTCTGGTGGAGAAGAATATGATTATGAGAAAACGTGCTCTCTCTCAGAATTGCCTGTTCTTAAGTTGTTTATGCAGGCAGGTGATTTAGAGAACTGCTCAACTATGTAAATCACCACAGCCAGTCATGTTAATTAACATGGCCAAAAGTTCATGTTTGTCTTATTAGTTTCAGTGGATGAAATTGCATTAGAGGTAAGTACGGGGGGGATTAGTGTTGGGGTGTATGTGCTTGTGTGTGTCAGTATATGCAAAGGCATGAGTGGTGTCAGGTGAGTTTATGTGTGTGTGTGTGTCTGTCTGTGCATATAAATGAATGGATGAGTGTGTGAAATGTGTGCATGTTTTTCGTGTGTGTGTTTGTGTGTGTGAATGGATGAGTGTGTGAGTACGATTGGGTGAGGGTGTGTCTATGTTTAATGTACAGTGAGTGTCTGTGGTAATGTCTATGGATATGTGTGTGTTTGGTGGAATGATTCCATACCTCTCAACTCCCCTTAGACTAATGAACACTGGCTGTAATATGGGGTGAACACTAGATACCGGGATATTTTTAAATATTACTTTAAACCATTTAAAAAAAATTAATAGAACAAAGTTCACAGCAGGAGGCTGCAGATGAAGAATAAGAAGTACGAAACTCTAATGTCTGGCATGATCGAGTGACAGCGTGAGTCCGAGTCAGGGACATGGAAATTGTTGACAAGATGATGGACTTTCTGTACAACTGGGGCAATTGAGAGGTATGGGGATATGTCGGAGTGTGTGTGTGTGCATGCGCATGTGTGTGTGTGTGTGTGTGTGTGTGTGTGTGTGTGTGTGCACGCGCGTGCGTGTGCGCTTTTGAATGTGTGTATGAATGAGTGAATGAGGGTGGTTCTTGTGCCAAAGCGATGCATAAGTCGCTGCAGGGGATTACCACAGCAGAGTGCTTGTTAGCACTTAATGTAATCTCTGAACAATTCAGAGACATGAAGATTAGCTGATAATGAGGTCTTTCCTCTCGGCTCATGTGCCTCTGAATCTCTGGTTTCTGTGATTGAGTTAAAGGGCCTTTTTTGTTCGTTTCTGAGTCCTGCCCTATGATACAAATAGTCCAGAACATCTAGAACTGTGACTCATAAAGCACAGAATGTCAAGAACTATCTAAACTAATCTCAGCAACACAGATCTGTATACAGCATAGTTAAAGATAACAATAGTCCTCTAAAACAGTATTTTATGGTTGTAAGGACCAACAACTCTAAACAATGTGCAACATTTACAAAGATGTGCTCATTTTTAAATGTTAGGAGGTTTGAGTAAAAAATAGAAATTTCTGGATATATCCTTGATATTAATTCAAATAGGAAATGTCAATTTTTTAGCATATTTGCAAAGCATTCTCTCAAAAGGTGTCTAAATCCCTCAGTGCCATAAATTTGTCATTGTGTTTTACTTGCTAAATAATATTTAAGCTAAAAGAAGTTTAAAAGTGAGCCAAATCAGAATTCATACATAAATGTGTCAGCATAACGGATAGCAAAGGTTCATCTGTTGGTAGTGCCTTTAAAATAAAGATAACTGTGATGAAAAGACACATTAAGTCTTAAAACATACATAGCTAAAATGAGCAACATTTCAGCTTTCTAGTTTGAATAATCAGCATGTATCCCTAACAGGATTCTCAGGGCATTTAAGTCCTGGTCATATTAATGTCTTGCTGTTTTACATAAAAAAGCAAAGTAAATAAACAATCAAATAAATAAATAATATCTATATCGTCTACAGCTGATTAAATGGTCACAAACTAAGCTCCATGCAAACTTGCAAAAATATAAAGAACTCAGAAATCTGCCAAAAAAACACATAAACAAAGATAAAAAGGACTTCTATAACAAACCTCCCACCACCCTAAGATCTAATCCTAAAAAATTCTGGAACTCTATTAACCAAATATTACATTCTGGTAATCCTAGTTCCCCCAATCCATGCCCAGACAGGACACCTGAAGAAACTGCCACAATCTTCAGTACCTATTTTATCAATTCCATATCTAAGCTACTCAACCCCAACTCAAACTCCTGTACTGCTAACACCTCCATCTTCTCTGAACCTGCTCCTAATACTATCTCCTCAAATACCTTCTCCCTGAAACCTGTACCTACTAGCTACATCAAAACTCTGCTCTCTAAATTAAAACCATGCTCAGCATCAGCTGACAGTATTCCTTCCACTTTTCTTGTACTAGCAGGTGATTCTCTTACTCTCCCTGTATCAATCCTAATTAATCGTTCTATCTCTGAATCGAAAGTCCCTTCCATCTGTTAACAATACTACACTCTACCTATACACAAAGGAGGCAACTCCTCTGATATCTCCAACTTTAGACCTATCGCTGTCCTCTCCCCTCTCTCTAAAGTACTAGGAAAAATGTATTCATAAACAAGTTATGCAGTATCTAATACAGGAAAATCTGCTTACACCTACTCAACACGGCTTCAAACCCAGACATAGCACCACTACAGCTCTATTATCCTTCCTCAATACTGTCTCTATAGCTATGGATGACCACAAACTTATCTCTTGCCTATTTTGGACCTCTCAAAAGCTTTTGACACAGTCTCACACTCTCTTCTGCTGCACAAACTGCTTAACCTCAACTTCTCCTCTGGTACTGTTGCATGGTTCTGCAGCTACCTCACTGATAGATCCCAATCAGTGAGATGGCACTCTGCACTCTCCCCTCATCACCCTGTAAAAATGGGTGTACCTCAAGGGTCTATCCTAGGGCCTTTACTTTTTAATATCTTTACTAACCAGCTCTATACTTCCTGTCCTCAGTCATCTTTAGTGCAATACGCAGATGACTCTACTGTCATCACCATAGCCAACTCTCCCTCTAAGCTCTTCTCAGCTACTCAGGTAACTTTTAACTTAGTTGAAACTTGGCTCTCCAACAACCAGCTCATCCTTAACCCTAAAAAAACAAAGCTGTTACTCTTCCTACCTAAATATTTCAACAATATTAAACCCTCCTTCTCCATACAGTCCTTTAATAACACTCCCATTCAGGTAGAGTACAGCACTAAGCTCTTGGGCGTCAGCATTGATGATCAGCTTAAATATGACTTGCATATTAATAACTGTATCAAAAAGACTCATTCAAAACTAGGACTCCCTTACAGTAACAAGAAATTCCTTACCTCTGAAGCTAAGGTTATTCTCTGTCTTACCTACCTTCTACCCAGTCTAATGTACAACTCTCAAATTCTCACAAATCTTAACTCGAACACTCCTGACCAAACTTAAATCTACCTACAACAAGGTAGCTAGATTTGCTTACCAACAAACCTACAAATCCCATCACTGTGTCTCTCTGAAACACCTAAAGTGGCTTGAATTACCCCACCAGCTTCTTCTGTCTCAGCTCCAGATCATTCATTCTATCCTATTTCAGCCTTCCTACTGCCCAGCACTATCCCCTGTCATCTCACATTATTCTCCCTCCAGACCTCTCTGAAGCTCTAACCAAGACCTACTACAAATCTACAAACCCAAATCTAAATTTGGATGCAGCATGTACAGCTGTCACCCCACTATTGCCTGGAATAGACTCCCACTAGAAATAAGGACCCTTACATATCCTCAACAATTTAAGACAGCCACCAAAGAGCACTTTAAAAGTGACTGGTCCTGCCACTGCATTCTCCCTCCTTAAACATTCCCTACTTCCCATACCTTAATCTACCTTTCTGCTCTTAACTCACTCTTCTCACTAGCTGTATCTAATCTTCCTTGACTACTTTTTCAATCTGTCTTGTAAAACCTATTAAGCTAATCACCTCAGTGAAACATTCTATAGTAATTGTCTTGCCTTCATGCAACTACATTATGATAAAAATGGGGTTTTGTAATCATTTACCCCAAAAATTATATTCATCTTAGTGACATATTTTCTTTTACTACATCTTGAAAGAGCTTTGCTATACTCCTGATTATTGTCACTGTATAACATTGTATTGCTACTTAATGCCTTGTAATAATCCTGTAACATTGATGTTTAATGCTAATTTATAATGAAGATTGTATAATATGCTGGAGCTTTTCTCCCCGAACCTCCGCTGAAAAAGGGCTCTTCAGCTCAGTCGGACAAGCCCGGTCAACAAATGTAAAATAAAAAATATAAATAAATAAATATTAATTTGATCTGCAGTTTGTCTGTCTGTAAGGGTTTGCATGCATCACTGATGGATAGAACTGTGCTGTTGGTAGTACAATGACTGTCAGGACTGCCCTAGTTAGATTTCCACTGCGGTACCATACTAGGTTAAACCACAAACACTGATCAGAAGCAGTTTGGAATAGTTTTGTTGGTAGATTATCATAATTTTATGACAGCAACTACATTATGTTATCTGTATATGGGAGTAAGGCCTAGTCGTCTATTTCCATATCATGCCCTGAAAACTTTGTGGATGAATAGTGACATGAAGACAAATTTTAATATGGTAGGAGACGAGCTACTCAAAGCAGAACAAGCTGCCATGAAAGAGCAAAACGATCTTCAGAGTAAAGCATATATATATATATATATATATATATATATATATATATATATATATATTTATATGTAAAATGTGATTGGATTAAAGCCTTTGGGATGTCTAAATGCTGATGCTGCTGTGAGTATAAAAAGGGTTAGAATCTGCAAAGATGTCTTATGTGCTGGGATATGGAATGTATGATGCATGAACCAGGGAAATCTGGTCGTAGTCAAAAATGAAATGGTACTCACGCAGCTATCTGGCAGCAGATATTTCAGATGAGATAAATGAATGGCGTTACTGTGCTGGAAGCCAAAGACCAAGCAGAAGTGGTAACACCTTTATAATTAAGAAGAAGCTTGCAAAAACTGTAAAGAAGTACAATACAGTCAGCAAATGCTTAGTATCTATTATTCTGCAAGGTATGCCGGCTAAAATGATTATCATTCTGATACCTGCACCAACAAATGAGGCAGAAAAGGATGAAGATGATCCAGTTTTTAAGCATATACAAGCTGCATTTGACAGAATATGCCATCAAAGTATAGTGGTAGTTGTAGATAACTGGAACATGGAAGTTGGCTTCATCTCTTTTGAGGGAGGTCCTCATTTATCATGTAACAACTGGTGGGGATGCTTGAGTATCAGGATATAATCAGCCATAAATTAGTGGGGAACACACGGCCATATCTGCTTTTATACACAGGAGTAGACAAGTATGAGCTCCTCATATGGACATGGGGGGATGAGGGAGTGGGTAGGTCATAACAGGAGGAAATTCATCTTTTTGGCAGTTACTGATGCCACTTCCCAACTCATGTTACCTATGTGCATATGAATTCGGAGGTCATTTAAGGCTGGGAATAACAGCTGGAGGCCAACAGAGAGAGAGAAAGAAAGACATTTCTAAAGACATGCTTCTGGAGCATTTCTCCCCGGGCCGCCGCTGAAAACAGGATCTGTGGAACCTAGTCGGACTTTCTCGGTCAACAAATGTTAAAATAAAAAAAGTAAAAAATAAAAAGAAAGAGAGCAAGAGAAAGAGAGACTGGCAGAGTGACGGGGTGAACAAAAATGATAGACATATATATTAAATAAGTGAATACCGTCTATTATTAGATTTAAAACAGCTATACCATGTGAAGTGTATGCACTTGACTCTTCAGTCACAGCCAAAAAGTTAAAAAGTTGCTACAGTGTCAGACCTAGTGTCAGAACTGTTACAAACTGCAGATAGAACTTAAGTGAGCATTACCTTTAATTGAAATCTACCTAATTATTGCCCTGACACTCTCTTACCCCATTAATACCACTGCTCTTTTTGCAACAATGCTTCATCATGCTACATTCCCTTCAAGGGTGTCTGTTGCTTCTTACCTCCTTGCTATTCTGGGTCTTGTATAGAAATAGAGGCCAGAATTCATGAGTAACTCACTTTGCATCTTGAACAACATCAGTATCATGCAACAAAATTTTACAAATTTTAAAAGGCTTTCCTGTGACAGCTAGAGTAGTGAGTGAGAACCCTAAGCTTGTGTTTAAAAGGGGCTGAATTTGAAAGGATTTGTTAGAAAAAATAGAGGATAAGCCGTTTAATGGCAGAATTTTCACCTGTGGGGGTTGTAATCGATGTCGTTTTCTAGTGACTGAAATAAATGGCATTTTGTTGGACAACAGAAGGTGTAACACACCAGGAATTTTTCATGTCATTTATATAATGTAATTTATGTTGCCTTTTGTACAAGCTGAGCTGCATTTTTACATTGGTAGGGTTTTTAGAAAACTGTAAACACATACATATGAATATGTATATGCTATCAGGAGGATGAACACTATGAATGTCTTGAGTAGATGGACTTTGGTGTGTTAAGATTGTTCTAAATTTTGAGTGATTGAAGAAGTTGCTTCTATGGAAAAGACAAGGAATTGATGGATTTGTGCAAATATGGCTGACAGATGAAATCAAATGTCTGTATGAAAAGAACTTTAAAATCTTTTTAAAAAGAATGTTTGTTCACTAATATTATGGTCACCTGATGTATCACATGATTTCCTAATCCTTTAAAACATGTGACTGTTGATTATGGTCATAGTCTGATAAATTCCCCATGTGAGGGACAAATATGCTTATTGTCTTCTCTAACATAAAGTTGGATTTTTTTTTCATTTTTACTTTTTATGTCTTTAGAAATGTCATCAGTATTGTGATCATCCTCTGCTGCATGTAAACATAAGATAGGACCAGAGTCTCCTATGGTGTCAGTAAAAAAACACGTTTCTCTGCAATAGCAACAAGTTCTTGTGTTATTTGTATTGTGTATTATATATTACAGAAGGCAGTCAAAATCATTTCTAAACTCTTAATTTTTAATCTTTCACAGCAGCTTGTTCTGCTTTGAGTAGCTCGTCTTCTAGCATTATATTAAAATAAATAAGTAGAAGGAAAAATGAAAAATGTATACAGCTAAGTGCATATTAGCATTAAGCAGAACAGTGACAAACACAAACAAGGGTGATCAAAAACTGCAAAAACAAACTTTATAGGTCATCAACATACATTTCAGATTTGACTTGCATAGATATTGTTTCAAAAATAGACATCACTCAGATAATTTATACACACAGAAAAATGCTCAGACAGATATCAAAGTTCATAAACATAAGCAAAAATGGATTGAAATTTCAGAACTGATACAAATAAAAATAGAACAATACAAACAGTAAATGCGATATCTGTTCACATCAATCTGATAAATTCCCCATGTGAGGGACAAATATGTCCCTCACATGGGGAATTTATCAGATTGCAAATCAATCGATTCACCTAAGGATGTGGACATTCTACAAAGAGGCCTCACTGAGACTGATGCTTGGTGTCAGTCATGATCTAAAGCTCAATGCCAAGAAGTGCATTGTCATCCCCTTTGGAAAAATATCGTACCCATGAATTACCACATAGGTGGTAGCCTACTAAACACCAAAAGTGTGATAAGAGACCTTGGGACACAGGTGGATAGTAGTCTGTCCTTTGATAATCACGTTGCCACAGTAGTCCGGAAATCCTTCTGCGTGGCACACCTCATCACAAAGGGGTTCTCCTCCAGAAAAAGAGAGGTCATCGTTCCTCTCTACTCATCTCTTATTAGACCCATCATAGAGTACAACACCCCGTTTGGCATGTACCTCGCAAGACATCTGCAGCAGCTGGAAAGGCCACAGAAATACCTCACTAAGAGGATTACTGGCTTCAAACAGATACCATATGTCGACCGTCTCAAAAAACTCCAGCTCTACTCCGTCGCATATCGCCTACTCCAAGGCGACCTCTGCCTAAAGTACAAAGCCATGTCTAACCCAAACCTGATGAACATGCTACACTTAAAGAAATCCCAATCTCTCTAAGCCACATGCTCCAGGGACTTAAATCTTGTCACCACAATAAACAGAACATGCTGGAGGGGTAGATTCCTTAGGTTTCAAAAGCCAGGGAACTCGTTTTGCTAGGTTTGTGTAGGCCCTAGGGCCGATAGCCTAGTACTTACCTATGAACCTATGTTGCAGTTCATTATTGGATACTTTTAAGCTTAGGCATAACATGAAATGTTTGAAAAGACCAGAAAGGACCAGACTGCACTTAATTAAGTAAGTACACAAATGTCTTTGCCACAGTTTCTGGTAAAATAATAATAATAATAATTATAATATTTCATTACCAAAAACAATCGTGTGTGCTAACCCTAGCCCTATGTTACCCCTATGCCTGCCTCCTCTAGCCTTATACAATGTGTTGCTAGAAACTCTTTCCCTAACAGAACCACTGATTATGACAAAAGGGCACATGCACAACACTAAACAGGCGCAGCACTAAATGTATCCCCTTACCTAACCTAATGTTAACTCACAATCACTTGGCCATGCACACTATAACACAGTCTTGCACATTTTCACAACAAGTACATTTTCAGTCAGACATTCATTTTCCTGCGCACTCCTACAGTCCTACACTATATAAAGTCTGAATTCAACCATATGTGATTCCCACGTGTGTCCAGTCTCTCATTTGTGATGCTGCTCAGTTTTTGTCACTCATTTGTATTGTCTACCAAATGAATGACAACCAAAAGAAGAACTTCTGAGAGAGAGTCATTTCTTCCAGTACAGTTGTTTAGACTCCAGTATATTTTATCATGATGCTTAAATCCTACCCTAAATTCCTAAGTCAGTCCTCCCCTTCTTGATCTGAGACTCTGCCGTCTCCCTTTGTCTTGACATATGTATGTGCATATGCATATAGGTTACCTCTGCTTGTAGTCTAGCAATCACCCTAGCTTGCAGGTATTGTGCTAGAGAGCCAGTGTATATATGCAGCTTAAAGTGCTGACATGCCAAATTCTCTTTTTCTTCAGAGGCAACTAAGATCTTCCTGGAAACACTGGGAATGCTGTTCATCCTTACAGAATTCCAGTAGATCCTTTGTGCCAGTGCAGGGAGGGAGAGGCATGTCATTGGAAGATGTCAGGCTACAAAGAGAAATTTAGATAAACAGCACATTTAACCACATTGCTCTTAGCCAGGAAAGTTAGGTGCTATTTCTGCCAAGTTTTACCCATTGCTTTTGGATAAAGAAAAGGTTTAATCTTCACTTCTGTGAATTGAGTAAAGTTTCTAAAAAGCTTTACCCCCATACAAGTGATACTGTCTTTAAAATGTATGTCTGTATCCAAATGTCTTGTAAAATGGTGGATTTTCATTTGTTTAATATTCAAGAGCTATCCAAAGTGTTCTATTAATTCCAAAATCTCTGGAAAGGGAGTGGCTGGATTTTTAGTGAAAATTGCCCCATTTTCACCAAAACATGGAAAAGTGATGTGACTTTGTTGTTTGCAGTCTAATCCCCAAATTTGCCCTTTTTGTTTTAACTTGCATACCAGGATTTCAGTCACAAAAGCAAATTGGAGAGTAGACAAGGGTCAGCCCTGTCTCATACACCTCAAAATACAAAATGGAAGCATAGAGAATGTTTAGGGAAACCCGTATCTTAAAATTTTAACAGAGCACTTGACAAAGCCCAAAAACAGAGCCCTCAGTACCAAAGCATAATAATGCTTTGCACAGAAAATCACATTCTAGTATGTCAATTGACACAGTGCTGCCACTGGTCTACTGCTCACATTCCAGTACGTTAAATACTTTATGTAAGTCTTGACACAGTGCTGCCATTGGTGTACTGCTCACATTCTGGTACGTCAAATACTTTATGTAAGTCTTGACACAGTGCTGCCACTGGTGTACTGCTCACATTCTGGTACGTCAAATACTTTATGTAAGTTTCGACACAGTGCTGCCACTGTTGTATTCCTGTCCTAATATATACATTTGTAAAATATTCAACCAAAGTCTAATCAGGTCAGGTCTACCCTGACTTCTTTTTACAAAACCCTGTCCTGTAGGACCAGCCAACTTTGGGAGCACTAACTCCATCTTCCTAGCCAGTATTTGGCAAGGATATCCACCCCTGTCTGAATAAAAGATATTCATCTGTAATTAGCAAAGTCAATGGAATCCTTTCCATGTTTAGAAAAATGGAAGATAGTGGCCAGGGAGGAAGAAGGAGTCAGCCTGTTTCTTCAGTGTTTCAAATAAATGCCATAGTGGTTCACACAAGTCACTTTTAAATTATACTACTATACACAAACTTTGCAAACTATCCTTTATGAGTTCTAAATTTCTACGAAATTCTGACCAATTTCCATTCCTGAGATTAAGCCCTGGTTTGGTATAGTTCTTGATATAAGGCTACAAACAACTGTTTAGTTGTTTGCAGATTTTTTTTTTCACTTCTGACCATTAGATGTCCTGTCAGTGGCAATATAAGGACCCCTTCTTCTTTCCGTTAATCTGTATGGCAACAAATAGGCCAAGCTAATACCATTTCCCAATATAATGTATGCTATCATTTCACCCTGTCATGTACAAAGGTGTGCTGTAAAGATTTCTATCCATCCATTCATTCATCCACAGTTCCTTTTTCCCATTTTTGCACATGGGGTCAGGGTGTCACCTCAACAATGACAATCACCTAGAGCCAAGGTTTACACCATCAGGTGGCTAGGCCTGCCACGATTGCTCTTTCATTTGCATGCATACTTATGGCCAGTTTAGAGTGTCCAATCCACCTGCTGCTTGCCTTTGGAATGTGAGAGGAAACACGAACTCCCGGAAGAAACCCATGTGAACACAGGGAGGACATGCAGACTCCCCTGCCGCGAACTGAACTGGGTAACCTCTTGTTGTGGGCGACTGTGGTATCCACTGCACTACTGGCTGTAAAGATTTCCATTTCTTTTTTTTGTCTTGTAGCATAATCTCCACCAGACTGCTCTTCTTCATTTCCCTTTCATATATTCTATTTCATCATCTGCTCATACTTATTCCTGTCTTGTCTGCAAAACTGTCTATGCAAAACTATGCCTCTTACATGGAATTTAAATGATTCCCACAGACTGATCATGTCTGCTAAGATATTCCTATTCCTTCCAAAAAAAGTATTAATAGAATCTTATAATATAAATCTTATATTCCATAGTAAGGGGAGGCCTAGCTTCCATGGGGCGTGGTAGGTACTGGAACCCAATGCTCACACATTAACATTGAGTGTTACTAATGAGATGCTGGCACTGATTCTGTGTCACGGAACACGTGGGCAGTATTATATCTGACAAAACAGTATTCTAATCTGCTAGCCAAACCTAGTGCAGGGAGTATGTATGAGTTGTCTTTATCCCTGGAATGAAATATATGCCAGATGTCAACCAGAAGGAATTCTCCAAGGTACGCTTTCAGTGTCACATTGGCACTGGGCAGATGGGATCACCCTGCTGGATCCTTCTCCAGTATGCAGTCTAGCATAATGTTGAATCCACTCTTAACAGAATGGGTATATTGGGTAGGATTCTACTGCCCCCCCCCCCCCCCAGTATGAATAGGTTAAAAAAAAACCTCCATTAGCAGTAGGATGTTATTCACTGAGCGCATACAATGAACCTAGAATTAAACCACCCACTGTGTCTTTAACTTAACCAAAACTCATCTACTCTGCTTATCTCCTACATGTCCTACATGTTCTACTGGACCCCAATTTGGTGATGCTTTCACCAAAATAAGGACCCTATAAATTGCCCTTTTGTGGCAACTAGTAACCAGACAACCTTTCCACCAAAAAAAGGCAGTTAATCATTTTTTTTATTTTGGCCTCTTGAAGCAGTACTGTTTTAACCCTGTACTTCTCAGATGCTCTTGATCATCTCTGTTAGCACCACATACCTAGGCCTTTGATATTTCATATCAGCAAAGTATGCAATATACCGTGCCTTTCTGTATCCCCTGTGCTAGTATATTTGACACCCCTATGCATCTTGTATTGACATAGGTAGAAATCAATAACCAAAATTATTGCAAAATGTCTACTTGTCTTTGTGCTACTATACATAAGCAAAAGCTAAAGATGCAACTAGCTGTGATAATGATGTTAATTAATATAATGAAAAAAGACACTTTAGCCACATCACCCTATTGATGAGAATCAGTGCACTAACATACTGACATTCTCAGATGAGTTCAGAAGTACTCTGGCAGTTAATATATATATATATATATATATATATATATATATATATATATATATATATATATATATATATATATATGTGTGTGTGTGTATCAAGAAAATCTACCTGAGTCCTTCAGCATCATTTGGGTATGAGTGTATGTATTTAATCCAATGTAATGTATTTGTGTTGCCACTAGAAAAAAAAGATAATAGAAATTAACAACATCACATATTCTTGCAAAGGTCCTTGTAGGGAGTGAAATTCCACACCACCTGCTTTCACCTCTGCTATGCTCAGTGTAAGGCTTAACACTAAAACTAGCTCTATAAAATTAGACTGCCCCTCCCTTGCAGTTATGTCAGTGGCTGCCAGCTCTAGAAATAACTGTCCACTGACACCATTATTTTGCCAAAAGGAGTACCCCGGGAATATCTCACTTGTAACAATAGGACTGTCAGGATACTAAGCAGGTAAGGTGGAGTACAGACCCCAAAACCTATTTGTAGAAATTTAATTATTTGCAGTTTGTTAACCAGGATAGTCCATTGGGCCGAGATGAGCCCTTTTCAATGGATGCCCAGCAGGAGTTAATAACAATTATATAAACAAAATTAAAACAGGATACTGCAACAGCAAAAATCTGTATAGTATTAACTGACATTTTTCAAGCATAAACTTAGCAACAGCAAAAATCTGTGAGGTATTAATAGACATTTTTACAAACATAAAATGTAGAAGTTATGTTGATACAGAGGTAGAAGTAGTGATGGTGTTAGTGAAATGCGCCATCAATAAAAATGTTAAACCCACATGAGATAATAAAGCACTCTGTTTTGTGAGGAAAACAGATGCCAGTACTATATAAGTGTAAAATGAAGGTGAGGAAGATGAGAGGAAAATGAGGAAACCAGGAAGGTTACTATTAGGTAGCATTATTGAGAGGGGAGGTAGAAGGATGTTGGGGGGGGTGATAGCAGGAGCACTTCCAAGTAGAAGAGAGATAAGAATGGAGTAATGATTTAAAATTGGAGAGGTTCTGGGTCGTTCAGTTGTGGGGAGGAAGAGAGTTCCATTTCCGAGCAAGGAAGAATGACAATAACTGTTGGCCAGGAATACATGATGGTTTATATACGTCTAGGAGGTTCTGGCTACTGGACCTGAGAGATCAATCTGGAAGATGCATAGTAAGGGTGGAGGAGAGGGAGGGGAATGGAATGGCTTGAAAATTAACTTATGGGCATTAGAGAGTTGAATGTAAGAGAGATAGTTGAGGAGTTCCAGCCAGTTAAAGGTGTGTAAGGAGTCGCAGTGGTGGGAGGAGGATTTGGAACTAGTAGCGAACTTGGAGATTTTATTCTAGCAGGATACTAGTTTAGCTTTGAGTGTGGCTTGAAGATTAGTAAGGATGGGTGCTCCGTACATGAGAGAGTGGAGGAGGTAAGTGGAGGAGAGGGTAAGCTTGGTTGAAGAAGTGAGATAACGATTGTGGCGATAAAGCATTCCAAGTTTCTGGTGTGTTTTCTTGATGCTAGTTTGAAGGTGAATGTCAAACTTTAGATGACACCTAGAAGCTTAGAATGGGTTGACAATTTCGATGGGAGTCAAGTTTTGGCTTACTGTAGAAAAGGAGTTTGTCTATTTTAGTGTTTCTGAATGGGATAAAGATCATGAGTTTGTTTTTGTTGCACTGAGAGCTAGATGATTGCTTAGCATCCATGTCTCAGTGCTGTTAAAGGCGGTCTGACTTACTTACATGAATTTGGGGAGGGACTCAGCAGAACAGATGATAGTCGAGTCATCTGCGTATTGAACAAGGTTGGCATTTGGGGAGTTGTTAATTAATATGTTGAATAGTAAGGGGCTCAGGATAGATCCTTGGGGACGCCTGTTATAGTGTTGAGGTAGGAGGAAATACAGTTATTCCACTTAACGGCTTGCTGCCTGTTTGAGAGGTAACTGGAAGACCAATTGATGGATGAGGGGGAAAGATTAAGATGGGAGAGCTTGGACAAAAGTAGGGTATGGGAAATGGTATCGATTGCCTTAGATAGGTCTAAGTAAAGGCTATATATGATATTGCCTGTGTCACAAGCACAATTAATGTTATCAAGGAAGGATAGTAGGGCTGTGGTGGTGCTGTGTCCAGGTCAGAAACTATGTTGGGTTGGGGACAGGAGATGATTGTCTAGAAGATAGGGTAGAAGTTGTAGGTGAATACATTTTTCAAGGATTTTTGAGATGGGGTAGAGTATGGCTATGGGGTGGAAATTGGAGATGTCAGTGTTGTTCCCTTGTGCAAGGGAATGATGTAGGCTTTTCTCCAGAGGAGGGATACATAGGATTCTTGGATGGAGCAATTAATAAGAATACAGACAGGGAGAGCTATACCGTCAGCAGCTAACTTGAAGAAGTTGGATGGTAAGTTGTCAGGGGCATTAGAGCATGGTTTTAATTTTTGGAGCAGTGTTTTTATAGTGTTGACAGGGATGGGTTTTAAAGAGAAGGGAAGGGGGTGGATAGTATGGGTGGCAGAAGGAGAGGGATTGTTGTTGAGAGATGTAGATGGAGCTGAGGAGTTTTTGGGGAAAAAAGTGGTGAGTTTGGCTATTGACTCTATGAAAAAGGAGTTGAATTTGATGGCTGTGGTATGATCTGGAGTGTTAGGGTCAGGGCAGGGGTTTACTCTTCTGCCGGGATTAAGGAGGCTAGAGATGCTACTCCAGAATTTCTTGGGGTTGGATTTATGATTATTGTGGAGATTAGAGTAGTAGCATTTGCTGTCAGAAGCAATAAGCTTTTAACTGTATTGCAAAGTTGTTTATATCTGGTAAGGGAGCTAGGAGATTTGTACTTTTGGTGGAGTTTCCAGGATTTATCACGGGTATGCATGAGGGTTATTGTTTCCTTGGAAAAGCAGGGAGCAGTTTTGGATTTCACTCTTTTGGTTCTAGGGGGAACAGAGTTGTTAAGTAGATTAATGAATGAAGTATTGAAACAAGTGGCAGCATTTTTGAGAGGTAGAGTTTTAAGATGATTCCAGTTTATTTGTTTTAGGCAATCTAAGAAGGATTCCATGTAAGAGTATGGATTGATATAGTTGTAAGTGCAGAGAGAAAGTACAGCGTTGTGCAAAGGCAGGAAGGTGGTCGCTAATGGAGTCGGGCAAGGTGCCACTGTCAGAGATATTGTTGGGATGGGAAACTAGTATCCAGTCCAGGATACTGCCTGAAGAGCTATCTTTATTAGGTCTGGTAGGAGAGTTAATTAATTGAGAGAAGTTGTATAGGTTTATATTATGCGGGGTGGTGTTAGAGTGAATAGAAGACCAGTTAATGTTTACATCTCCTAGGATAATTGTTTCATTGTTAGTATTAGCAGAGAACCAGGAGAGAATATCTTCAAGAATTGGGATATTGTTATCAGGTGGAATGTATATGGCAGCTATGACTATGCTTTTATGGTTGCTATTTTTAGAAGGGCCAATGTTATTTCGGCTGTAGTGAATTAAGGTATAGGATTAGAGTAAGGGGTTACTGTTAGGGAGAAGGAAAAGATTAGGGCTACTCCACTTCCTTTCTTTTGAGTTCTGTCATTTCTTATGATTCTGTAGTTGGGGGGGGGGGGTGATTTCTGAGTCTTTCAGGTGAGGCTTGAGCCAAGTATCAGAGATTGATAGAATGTCAGGTTCCTTATGGGTGAGCCAAACGTGGAAGTTGGGTAGTTCATTGCAGAGGCTTTGGGCATTAATAGTAGCGAACAGGAGAGACTTGTAGGGATAGGGTGAGTGTTTAGGAATGGTGCTAGTAGTATGGTTGGTGGTGGGCCCAGGTTTAGGGTGTATATCTCCGGAAAGGAGGCTAGATAGTAGGTTTAAGAGGAGACCTATTAGTTCTTTAGTGTTCTTAGAGTTGAGTTGGCATGGGGAAAGTGAAAGGGATTATGAGGGATGAGGGTTGTATATGAGGTGTCAAGGAGTTTTCTGGTAAAGAGACACATTTGTTTTAGCTATGTTAGGATAACATACAGACAGAAGGAAAACACAGTAGGGGCTCACAGCACACCTGTACCCACTCCATAAGTTGAAATGTAGTCCAGCAAGCAGAGTCACCCACTTTTTAGTCTTTATTCAGCCATAAAAACAAGAATCTAATAAAATGTAAGCTAAACATGAAAGTGGATCAAAAATCGTACAGGCCACACTTATGATCTTGACCACTGTCTTTACCAAGGCAAGCCTCTTCAGAAGTGCCTAACAAAGCAATCTTGGCAGAAGTAGGTCCAGGGTGAGCAATACCATGGGCTTGTTTTCATCTTCATCCTCTCTGCTGAAGAGAAGTACCATTTCAAATTGGGGAGATCAGGCTGAAAAGTCTGTTTTGAACCTTTGATCTTGTGGGGTTGGAAAGAGAGGCAGTCTCTGAAGGAATCATGGCCTTCAGTCTCTTTCCTTTCAGTGATTTGCTGGAGCCAGTGGAGCAGAAGGTATTGAACTTTAGTAGCACTAGAGCTGGAAATCTCCACTGGTTCTGTAGTCACTGTCCATTGTGACTGTGCCATTCTACTACTGATAGATTTGTCAAAGGCTTCCACTGCTGATAGGGCTCACTGCCTTTGATATCAGGCATAAAGGGTGGCTGGAAATGTGCACTGGCACTGTCAACCTAACTGTTTTACCTTTTTAATGACTAGGACCATAGCTTTCCTTTTAGTGAATAATGCTTTGCTACAACCTGACAGTTGTACATGCCACCTGAAGACTGTTACAATTCTCCCTTACCTTCCTCAGAAGCATGACCCTGCCATTGTAGTCAAGCAGCTGGATTATACAATGTCTAGGGAGATTCAACAGCAACTTTTTTGGCATTACCCAGGGTGGCATCTCTTCCAACAGAAGGCTAGTCAGACAAAATGTATCTAATAACCCTCTCGTAACTGCAACTCTTTTTTTGCCCTCCAGTAGCCCATTCCTCTAGGTCCATTTTTCCAAGTCATCCATTTTCAGTTGTAGGTGATAGGTAGATTGCTTTACCTGATTGATGCTTTGGGTATGTACTCCTGGGCATTCCTAATGGTCCTGCAGCTACTGATGACGCACATTTATCTGACTAGCCATATCTGACATGTAGATTTCTTGATTCACACTAGCCTTTTGGAAAACAATGATATCTTTCAATACTTGCTGAATTAATATATTTAAACTGGCCAGTGGCCTGGATGCTGGTCTGGACTGTAACTTCTTCTGCTGAGTGAGTAGCCACAGTGCAGCTTCCTGTCACGTGCAGCACATATCCTGCTTTTAGGATAAACAATTGTTTTTTCAGTCATTGTGACTGGAGACAGAGAATAACTCAAAATGGGTACTTTTAATATTCCATTGTCATGCAGCAGAGGTCCTGGCATTACTTTTAAAATACAGTGAAATTCCCATTTAGGACAATCACAGCATTTTAAGAAGGTATGTATACTTTCCTGATTGTGTACCCAAACATTTTATAATTTGTTGCTTTAAAATTTGAAAAAAACATAATGCTAACCAGTGGAAAGGTAGTTACACAGTGATAGTTGTAACATTGACATTGAATAGACTAAATTTTTCCTGTCAGTGTGTACATACATACATACATACATGCATGCATACACATACATACATGCATGCATGCACATACATATACATACATAAACCTGAAAATGTAAGTGCATCTGTAGTCATGACTAACAAGTACTTACAGTCCTTTAGAGAACATCTGATACCACAGCACTGCAAGACACTGTTTTTCATGACTTGCATTCATAAGGACAAGTTCATTTCCTTGAAGCAAAACTATCTTTGTAATCAGATACTAGTGTTTAAAACTACGGTGTATTTTATTTACTGCCTAATTAAAGATATTCTGTTTCACTGATCTTGATATAATGTTGTACAGCAATTTTCATGGATCCTGAGAATTCTGTTTCCTTTTCAGACATCATTAGCCATTGTAACTTATGTAATATAACATCACTAATAACTAAGGGAAAAAAAACTATTTCATGCTACTGGCTTTGTAAAACATTAGGCATTCTATTCAGTAGGCTCTAAGACAGAGAAGGATGGAGCCCTGTCTAGACCTCAGCTTAGTCTGACTAATGGGCCAGGTGCTGAAATAGGCAGCCAGTGAGGAATGAGAGTGAGTGGCTAGTACCAGCACACCCATCTTGAGTAGACAACTTGGTCCAACCCCCCTTACAGGAGTAACACCTGGAAAACATCTGAGATGTGCACTGCAGAGACACATGGGGGCACAAGCCTGCCATGCCATGCAGCTCACTCTAGTCTGACAGGTGGTGTGCAAGGTCATGCATTTTTATTTAGTAGTGATGTAGCAGGGAATGCACTGGGCCTGACAGAAGATAGGAGTAGAGCTCTAGGAGCTGTGGGGAATATTCTAACTCCTGCTGGATGACATCCATGATTCAAAGCTCATCTCTTCCTCACAGATTTTATAAAGGAAAAGTAACAGGCCTATGGAGGAAAGAACAAGATGGTGGTAGGGGGATGGGGGCCAAAGGAACATATGCAAAAAATGTTAATGTCTAAGAACTGCAAAACTTTGCAAAGTGGTTGGATACATAAATCTGTTTTCACATTGTGTAAGACCCATGTATGCAGAATGTACAAGGGACAAAATGGAGGACACAGTCCATGAATCCGCCTTCACATAGCTCCACTGCTGATATATCAAGTGCATGCAGAAGAGCCTTTAAGTGGGCAGTGGTTACAAGTATGAGATTCTCTCTTTTTTCCTGCATGTCTTTATTTACATAAATGTCTAACCTTAATTTCAAGACCACACAATTTACTGCATAAATGGAAAACAGTAAGGTAAGTAATTCTTAAACACCTCTATCGTTGGTGGAAGTTCCTGTTGAAATTTTGGACTACAGCCAATCAGGCAGTCTTATGACAACAATAAATGCACTTCTGTGCAAGGCGCATCACAAACCCCAGTTACTGTAATGGACACATGCAACAGCTACTGCAGTTCCTTGGCCATGTTCCAGTAGAAATCAGAGCTGTTCCTATTCACAACTGTCAGCAACTGGACCCCAGCTTCCAAGTCATCAGTGTGATGATAATAAGTGTCCTTTGCCAGCCTTCCCTGACATCCGTTCCAGGAAACAATTCAAAGGTGACCTCAACCTAACTCACCTTATAATTAGTCAATTTCTCTGGTGGCATTTGCTTCCAGCAGCAATCTGTATTTACTTGTGTACTTGTGCTTGCACTAGTCAGAAGTAAGAATCTTCTACCTTCTTCTACTAGCAATTAGTGCATCTGGAGAAAGAGGACTCAACCAAATCCACCACCGATAGCTATGCCATAAATGACCTCAGTGCAGCAACACTTCCTGTTTTTAAATCCATGCCAGTGATGGCTCTATAGCAGACCACACCATTTTTTATTTGGTTTCAAACCAACACTATCTCTG
Source organism: Protopterus annectens (assembly GCF_019279795.1). Taxonomy (NCBI): domain Eukaryota; kingdom Metazoa; phylum Chordata; order Ceratodontiformes; family Protopteridae; genus Protopterus; species Protopterus annectens. The sequence goes on along the minus strand of NC_056750.1, from coordinate 807,946,888 downwards.
ATATGTTGCTGTCCTTTTGTAGCCCATTACACCAAAGCTTATTCATTTGTGACAGGCTTTATGAACAAAAGGTTGCCAGACATTTCTCCATGGCATGACCTCAGAGTTAGTTATATGGAAGCTGAGTTCAGTGGGTCTCCCCTGCATGAAGGATATGAGAGTTCAGTGTCTCCCCACTGAAAATACTTTTAGTTATGAAGCTTGATGTCTCCTGAATGGATATTTCATTTGCTGGAATACAACTAAATGGTCTTCAGCAAAACTATTATTAATAAGATAACCTATATCCATCTGTGAGTCTTCTCTGACAGAACTAATGCCGATGGTCATCTGTGTCTAGAGATGTTTGTAGTACACATGAAGGCCACATTGGCCAGACAGATGAATGCAATGCTTTTCAGCTATGTAAAGGTGGACAGAGACTTCTTCCTCAGCAAAATGATCAGTTCCATTCTGAGCTAGCTTCGCTCTCTGGGGAATTCTGGGAGACTGCAGAATTTTGGTGTATCTACAATTAAAATACTGCTTGTCAGAAAAATTTTTTGCAGGCATCTACAGTACATACTCCATTCATAAGCAAATTCTTGTGAAAGTCTTGCAGCCTGAGAAGTGATTTAGCATATACTGAAACAAACCTTATTTTTGTTTGCTATGTAATTGTCACTGTTGACAATGCTTCAGCACAGAGTGTCACAAGGCTGCATTATGGGAGAAAAGTTTGGTATCAAGCAGTACTCATGAAGATGACAGAAGTTTAGTATGTTAGTACAGTCCAAAGTAAAACAGTAGAGTTCAAAACATTTCGCTTCTATATATTTCAGAGGGAGCCAATGTAACAAGACCTTGATGAATATTGTGCACTTGTGACATACAACTCCCATACCTATTAATGAGGGTGAAAGTTTGAGATTTGTACTAAAATTGCATGGAGCATTTCCTCATAACTCTCATGGCATATCATTCTGCAACACAGTCCTGCACCAACTTACAAAATCCTGTAGGTCACCATTTCTGTAGTGAACTGTGGCACAGTGTGTTGTACATCTGCTTGACACCAGATTCTCACATGGCTCTTGTGTTGTTATCTGTAATATGGTTGCACTCTGCTATAGGCACATGGCAGGCACCATGCTGTGGCTGCCACTGATGCATTAGTGATCACTGTATATCTTTTAAAAAATAACTTTTTATTAATTTTAAAACAAAGATTGTACAAAATTATTTAAAGATAAATAGAACAAAAACATAGATCACTGTATTTCTTCATTTAGTGTGGCATATTTCAATCAGTTGTCTGATTCATGGCAATGGATTAAGTCCTTTGCTGAAATGGCTTGTGGAGTTAATACGGTACCCAGGCGGCTTGACAGGGAAATCCTCTGCCCCATCCATCTAGTGGATCATGAACTATGAGTGCCTGTTGGTGAAGAACCACATGATGTGGACACTGTGATTTGTGGGACAGAATAGACCAGTGGCTCATAATCCTGGTGGGCAATTGCAAGAGTAGTTATAGAGTCTCCACAAGTACAACAGGCCACAGTGATGCTGCTCTCAGTGCCTCCAGGAGCTGAGACGACGTTATGGCAAAACCCCCAACTCTTACAGCTTTTGTAAGCATGTGCTATCGCGAGACAAATGCCGTAGTGCTCCAAAACAGTTGCATAAACACTCATACACCCAAAACAGTTGCATAAGCACTCATACATCCAAAACAGTTGCATAAACACTCATACACCCAAAACAGTTGCATAAGCACTCATACACCCAAAACAGTAGCAGAAGCAGTCATAACACCAAAACAGTTGCATAAGCACTCATACACCCAAAACAGTTGCAGAAGCAGTCATAAAACCATTACTTACCCTCACAGCCCCAGTTGTCCACGCAAACACAGCAAACAGTCCCGAAGCAGGAAGTAAAGTCCCCAGCGAGCAATGCACAGCACATTTTACCCGAGAAATGCTGCATAGAAAAGCAGGTCATGTGTCAGGTAAACCCTTAAAGGTACAGACAAAGCAGTGTCAGGGTCAATAGAACACACACACTATAACCTGTCTGTGTACTAGTAGTAAGCATGTCACAGCAGGGTGTCTGTAGTATAGGACAAACCCAGATAACAGGCATGCCTGCAACAAACAGTACCTACCCTGCTAGAGCCCTGAGTGCAGTTGTAGGTGTGAACATGCTAACCTGGTAAAGCATGACACACTAACCCAGTAGCAGGGGATATAGTAGCTGTAACCCATCGACTCCACAGTAAGACATGCAGCTTCTGCTGAACTGTCCCTGTTACAGGAGTATAGACAAGTACCCAGCCCCATGTAGGAAGACAACATCTGCCACTCAAGCAGACACCAAGCCCTAAACCGTGATTAGAACCTGTGCTCAATCAGGCATCGTGGACTCTAAACAGAGTACAAGCACCCCAGGGATGTGTTAACTGCAGACATTGCAACCATTACAGGGCCATTGAGACAGACAGAGTTACTACACACGGTATAAGACAAGGAGGTGTGAACCGAGTGGCCCCTACTGTCTGGGGACTGTGTCCAGGTTCAGTAGTATATCCCATACCAAGCTCCACCGGCTGTGATGGATTCTGAGAGACCATCTACAAGTGCTGCAACCATGCTGGAATGTATGTATCTGTATAGCCCTGGTCTGATTGGCAACAGATACAGCACAGTGCCCAGCCAAAACCCATGCTGGTGTTCATCACTGTTCGGCAGGAAGAGGGTGAGGAATTGAAATCAATCACTGCACACCAGCACGCCCAGATGCAACAATGGCACAAGTGGCTACATTGCGAGCAGAACTGCGGCAGATAGGCACAGCAGATGACAATGTACTGCAGGAGATGCCTTGTCACGGGCATCCATGGCTACACCTCCAGCAACCCTTGCAGATATTGATGCCAGCCAGTATCCACGAAGGTCGGATATGGATGGTAGTACTTACTACAACACAGAACCTGACTGACCTGTGCAGGTCCGACTTTGTTCTTGGTGATGGCACCTTTCGCTATATACATTACATGGCTGTATTGGCACCACCACCTCAATGACCTGGTGTACTGTCTCATGACCATACACCACTTTGTGGGAGGTGCTGAGGGTATGGCATCTGACCAGGGATGCACTTTGTCACCGCAGTATATCATGACTGACTTTGAGAAGGCAGCAGAAGGCATTAGTATTCTGAAGGGATGCCTATTCCATACCTTTGGATGATGTTGTCCCTGCATTTCTGGACATTGTGTCTTCCTTACCAGAATGTGCCCAGCTGATTGGTGTATTTCTAGACCATCATTATGTCCGAGGCCGACCACGCAAGTATGCATCCCGCTGTTCAGGGTTCTGGAATGTGTCCGATGTCTCTGAGATGGACTTTTTGTGTGTTCTGCAGCAGGAGCAGAACCAAGCACATCTTACAACATAAGTGTGACTACACTTGGCACATTTCTACAAATTATGATGCTGTCTGGGCATGCTATCCCAACAGGATTTTCCAGTAACACTTTCACATGGTGGCTTCCAGTGTATCACTGTGGTGGTTTGTATCTGCCACCTGTGGTTTGTCCACAGTCCTTTGTCACTGCAGTTAAAATGTCATCCTGCCATGTGTCCACATCCAGCTGTCTCACAGGTGGGTGTCGCACCGCCTAGGTGCCTGGACCCATGTGCTACATATGTTGGCATCTTATCCAGATAGTTTAAGAACATGCTAATTACTGAGCTGTGCTAATGTATTTGCTTCTGTTTTATTGTAGTGCTGAATTCTCATGTAAGTGTTTCCTTGGTTCTGGCTTGCCTCACCACAGGTTACTGCAGTGGATGTGATCACAGTATGGATGTCATTATGCACTCTGCTGTACTGTATGATTACATAACAAGCTGCTTTTAACAGGCTGTACCTCAGTGCTGTATTTGGCTTGGATGTTGACTTATGCATATTAGCATTTTATTCTTTGCAGTACACTACGTGGGAGATATAGGATTGTATTTATTCAGTTTTAAGCATTGATATGACTCTGGGAATGTGGTTAGTTCATACCCATAGCTTTTTGCATATATTAAAACAATTTGATCATGACCCTGGGTGCATCGCAGCATCTAGTGAGTCAAGTGCCATAATCCATTTGCTTTGTTCTAATTTAGAATTCATTTGAGCCAATTTTTAATTAAAAGCTTTGTAAACTTCATGAAGCCATGACCCAAATAAATTTAGTGTAGTCCATCCTGACGTCACCGTAGGCAGAGAGAACACTCCTTCCGTAGATTTTAATGGGTGCACATCTGTGCCTGTGCAGCAGTGAGCCCATTAAAGTATATAGATGCACGTCACACTTTCACTATCATGATGTTAAAGTTTACTTTAAGTTAAGTGAACATGATTGTAGGAAAAGCACTGTGAGATGAACGTTTTTCCTCCAGCAAAAGCAGCTGCAAAACACATTTGCAAATGATGCAGAAATGCCATTTGGTATCTCCTTTTTTAATTTCTCCAAATATTTTGGGTTTCTAATACCATGGCAGAAATTCACCCCATTTGTAAGTCAAAGTACAATTAAAGTTCATGAAATTAGTATTGTTTCAATCTTTGATGTCAGCCAAAAGTGCTTTTCGCAGCACCCGAAATGTGCCCAGTAGTGATTCCTTCTGCAGTTTGTACAGTTACATTTATATATTTATTTATTTATTTACATTTACCAGGTAGTGTCCGACTGGGCCAGTAGCCCATTTTCAGCAGAGACCCGGGGAGAAAAGCTCCAGTAAATTAACAATTTAGTTTACAAAACAAGTAGTCAAGAAATGAGTAATTAATAAATCACAATTTACAACAGTACAATTAACAAAGATGGTAAAGAAAAAACTAATAGTTGTGGAAACATAATATCACATATTAGAAAGATACAAATAACTAGATCTATTGTATAATCAGAACTCTATCAGAAATATGGTCAAGTTAGTTTTAGGCATAAGGCACTGGTTGTTTGAGGTGCAGGAACGTACAGAGTTGTGAAGGCATTTGGGAAGGAATTACCCAGGTGAAATACAGGGGCAGAGCCAGTCGCTGTTGAGATAGTCCTTTAGGCTTTTTTTGTAGGAGGAGATGTAAGCATTTTTTTGGATGTGCTGAGAGAGAGCATTCCAGACCTTGACTATTTTACTGGACTAGAGGGAGTCACCATGATAGTTGTGAGACTGGGTAATTTTTATGAGAAGTCTGTCAGAAGACCTAAGGGACCTGCAGTTTACATTGGGTTGGACAAGGCTTGAAAGTGTAAGACAGTTACTGGGGTTGTGTATGACTTTGTGGGCAAAGGTAAGTTTGTTTAGAGTTAACAGGTTGGGAAGTTCCAGCCAGTTGAGGTGCTGAAGAGTGATGAGTTTTATGGGGATGAAAGGCTGCAATCTTAGCTATTTTATTGTAGCAGGATTCTAGATTATTAAGGTCAGTCTTGCGTAGGTTGGTGAAAATATGTGAGCAATAGAGGAGGGTAGATAGCAAGTGGGATCTTGCTGTGGCTAGTCTAGCTTGGTGAGTGAGGTAAGGTTTGGCCCTGTAGAGAGTGTCAAGTTTGGCATGGCCTTTCTTGATTGCTAGAGAGATACGTGTATCAAATTTTAGTCTGTCGTCTACTGTAACTCATAGGAGTTTGTTCTGATTAGTTGGTTCAATTTGTGTTCCATTTGAGGAGTAGATAGAGAGAGTTAGAGAGCTGAGCTTGGATGATTTGTTTGTGAAAATCATTAACTTGGTCTTATTTATGTTTAGAATGAATTGAGAGGTATTTTTCTGTGTCCTGGAAAAAGTTTTGCATTTTGTGTTGAAGTTCTTGGGGGGAAAGGGCTGAACAGATAAGAGAAGAATTGTCTGTGTATTGGATGATATTTGCAAGTTTAGGTTATTGGTAAATATGATAAAGAAGAGGGGCCAAAGTATGGATCCCTGGGGTACACCAGTGGATACAGGAAGTAGAGGAGAGAGTTTGTTTTCCCATTTAGTAGCCTGTTGGTGGCTTGACAGGTAGCTATGAAACCAGGTTAGGGATGATGAGTTAAGATTGTATGTTGCAAGTTCGTTGAGTAGTAGTTGGTGGGATATGGTATCTAAGGCTTTTGATATATCCAGAAAAATACATGTATTGGTAGCATATCTAAATATGATTGTAAATTCTTCTTTAGAAGGCCCGTTGTTCCTACTACTATTGGAACTATCTGGGTATCTTTCTTCCACATTGCTCTCATTTCAGACTACAAATCCTGATATTTTATGACTTTGTCTCTCTGTATGCAAGACACTATAGTCACTAGGTGTGGCGATTTCAATGATCAATGCTACTTTTGTCTTCTTTTCTTGGACCACTATATCCAGTTTTCTAGCATCTGTCTTTTGAACTGTTGGTATTGGATGATCCCATGTGATGTACACTTCATGATTTTGTATGGTACTTTGTGGCTAATGTTTCCAGTGTTTTTCAACCACTTCAAAACCATAATGTTTGCACAATCCACAGTGCAACAGTCTTGCCCTGTTACTATGCCTTTCAGTATACAGCCCTTCTGTCATTAGGATGTCAAAACCAGCAGCAAGGTGTGCAACTGTTTCTAGTTCTGTTTTACAAAACCTACATTTGTCTATTTCTCCCACATGTTCAATGGACTTTGTAAACCAATGTGTATGTAGTACTTTTCATCTCTTGGTTTGAATTCACCTCTCCTTAACCATTCCTGCATTCATTCCTGATCTACATGAGGTTCTTCCAGAAGTTTTCTATACCTGCAACTGTATTAATGCATTTTCCACATTTCTTGCCTTCTTATCTGGTCCTTCACCTTATATTCTTTCATTTGTTTTTTGGCAAATGCAGTTGCTGCCTGATTTTTATCTACTTGTGGTTTGATTTCCATTCCTGCTTGACACCAATATGCTTCTGCTAGTTTAAGCAGGGAAGTCATCTTAGATTTGTTCTCCTCATGTTTCAAAACTTACACTATGTTTGGGTCTTGTGAGGTCAGCAGATATGGGGAATATATAATCTTGGTGTGCACTCATTTTTATAGGTCATTTGGTGAGCATGAAGCATCCCTTTTGTTTTCCTCTCCAATCTATCCGTTTTGGGGCCAGTCAATCACTCCAAAATTGCAAGTTAGGACAGGAAGAGCAAATTGCTTTTTAGCATGGATTTTGTTCCTAGATGTCAATGCTGTTTTCAGGATTAATTTAAGTCTTCTAAAGTATTCCATACTAAGTTGTATTCACATTTGTTCATGTTTTATTGTTGATCCTTCATTCCCATATATTTATACACTCCCTCTTGCTCAAGTTCTTTTATATCACATTCTTGTCCCAAACTGATGTTTTCTTGGTGCTGCAGTTTTTCTGCTTTAAAGGTTGCTTTTGCACATTTATAAAGATCAAATGACATTCTTATATCATCTAAAAAACTTTTGACAACTTACAGATGTATTTTCAGTTCTTCATCTGATGAGCTGTACAGTTTTAAATCATCGACAAAGAGAAGATGAGAAGTCTTTATGCTTCATTGTTTTCTAGGAGCCAAATTATAGCCATGGCCTAAGCTGTTAAGTAGACGGCTGAATAGGTTAAGGGCAAGACAGAATAGCAGCAGTGATAGAGAGTCACCCTGGAATATCCCCCTTTGGATTTTTATCCATGGAATAATAATTTGTCTTTTATAGACATGAAAGAGCTCTCGGATCATGTGGCCCAGGCAGGTATAACCCTAGCCCTGAGTAGCATCCTGCCTTCGCCCAGAATGATACCACAATATAAGAACAAAATGATTGACTTCAACAATTGGCTAAGCTTCTGGTGTCATTCAAAGGGGATCCAGTATCTGTCTGCCTGGGACGACATGATCGACAGACCACGATGCTTTGCCAGAGATGGTCTGCAGCTGTTGCCCCTGGAATTCAGGTTACTATAGTGTCTTTTTTAAGCAAAGTTCAAAGGACAAAACCACCACCGTAACAGGTACAAACATGCAAAATCTGAAGGTAATGCTACTCAATGCTAGAAGTCTAAACCTCAAAATGCACTCTCTCGAGGCACTCCTAAAAATGGAGAACATCGATATCTGTGCAGTAACTGAGACCTGGTTCAAGGCTCCAGAGAGCACCCCTGCAATACCAAGCTGCAACTCTTACCACACATTTCGGCCACCAAACCAGGATCGAAACACTAAAGGTGGAGGAGTGTCCATATTTACCAAGGATTTTCACACCACCAGGTTAGTTGCCCAACACAATGCGTCTGAAATTCTCCAGGTGCAACTAACACTAGGTAAGACTGCAATCCAAATTGTAGCTTGCTACAGATCCCCCACCATGCCCCAGGATTCTCACTACACCTTTCTAAACATACTGGAAAATATTAATATACAACCAAACACCCTATTACTAGGTGATTTCAACTACCCTGCCATTAACTGGGAAAACTACTCGTGTACCAACACCTTTGCTCAACGGTTCTTGGAATTCATAAATTCCAGTGCCCTGGATCAACTAATCCATAGTTCCACCAGGGGCTCCAGTATCCTAGACCTGGTCATTACCAACATGGGAACGCGATGCTCCAAACCTATGATCACCCCCTTGTTGGTCAGGTCAGACCATAAACTAATCACCCTTAACATCCACATCTCACCCCCACCCCCAAGTAAGGAAACCTCCATAAAAAACTTCTCCAAAGCCAACTTCATGCTACTCAAGTCAGAAGTTACAAACTTCATGACACCCATGCAGACGGGAACTGAAAGTTCGACTGCTGAGTCCTACACTAAGGCACTGTACGAGCACATCCACTCATGCATGAATTGTGCCATCCCATATAGAATCAAGATGTTCTCCTCCAAAAAAAGGAAGCCAATCTGGTGGTCTCCTGCCATAAACAAACTTTACAACAAAAGGAAGAAACTGTTGCAGAAAAGAGGAAAATCCCAAGATGCAAAAAACTCCCTTACCAGCCTCAGTAAGAAGCTGAGATCCCTCATAAAATCCTCCAAAGCTAGTTACGAAAATAAAATTGCCAAAGATTCCAAAGACAGCCACAAGGCATTCTATAACTTTGTCAATAATCTAAATGGCAATGCTCAGATCTGCAGATCGATTTTGTGCCAACTTCACCCCCTCTTACCTCCTAAATGGCCCATCTCAATACCGGAAGATTGCCATATTCCGGTAATAATGGCCACACAGGTAAAAAACACACTCTCCAAAGCTAAGAATACAACATCCACGGGACCAGATGACATCCCGGGCTGTGTACTACATGAACTGCAAAATGAACTGGCACCTCACCTAAGTGTCATGTTTAATCGTACCCTCACCTCAGACTTCATGCCCACTGAGGGGCGCATAGCTACAGTTATCCCACTCCAGAAGGGGGGATCCACCTTGGATCCTGGGAACTACCGCCCCATCAGTCTGACGAGCTTGATCTGCAAGGCCATGGAACTTATTATCATGGAACTTATAAACAAAGACATTGGCAACCTTAAAACACTGGACCCCACCCAGTTTGGGTTCAAGAAGGGCCGATCATATCTCCTGAACCTGATTGACTTCTTCAAATCAGTCTCCAGAGCCGTGGACGAGGGTAAGACAGTTCACACAGCCTATCTAGACCTCGCTAAGGCCTTTGACACCATCCCTCACTCTGGAATCATAGATAAACTTACTAAGCTGGGCATTAATCCCTACGTCACTCAATGGGTTGCCAACTGGCTTACTGACAGAACCCACACTGTAAAAGTAGCTGACTCTAAATCCAGCTCCAGACAAGTGACAAGTGGAGTACCTCAGGGTTCAGTCCTGGGACCTCTCTTGTTTGGCATCTACTTCTCTGAAGTACAGGCCAACACTAAGGGACTCTGGCTAACAAAGTTCGCAGATGACTGCAAACTGGGAGTCATTACTGAATCCCCAAATGATGTCGATACTCTACAAAAGGGCCTTACAGAAACAGATGCTTGGTGCCAAAGCCATGGGCTCAAGCTCAATGCCAAGAAATGTATAGTTATCCCCTTTGGGAAAAAACATGTACCAGTGAATTACCACATAGGTGGGCAGTACACTAAACACCGAAAGTGTGATAAGAGACTTAGGGACACAGGTGGACAGTGGTCTCACCTTCAATAACCACATTGCCACAATAGTCAGGAAATCCTTCTATGTGGCACACCTTATCACTAAGGGCTTTTCATCCAGAAAAAAGGAGGTCATTGTCCCACTGTACTCATCCCTCATTAGACCCATTATAGAATACAAAGCCCCATTTGGTATGTACCTCTCAAGACATTTGCAACAACTGGAAATGCCGCAGAAATACCCCACTAAAAGAATCACAAGCCAAAAGCAGATGCCCTATGCTGACCGCCTTAAAAACTCCAGCTATACTCTGTCGCATATCGTCTACTCTGAGGCAATCTCTGCTTAACATACAAGACCATGTCAAACCCAGAGCTGTTGGACATGCTACACTTAAAGAAATCCCAATCCCTCAGAGCCACATGCTCCAGGGATCTAAACCTTGTCATCACAATAAACAAAATATGCTGGAGGGATAGGTTCCTGACCCAGAGACTCCCCAGACTCTGGAATGGACTGCCCATACATGTCAAGCAGAGTGCCTCTTTGGCCCTCTTCAAAAGGAACCTTGATGATTGGATGGGAGAAAGGAAATTCACCCCAGGGATCACGTCAGTTACCCTGCTAGACAGGGGTCCAGGGAAGTAAATAGTGTGGGAAGAAATAGCCAGGGAATTGTTATGGCTAGGCTTGTATAGGCCATAGGGCCGATAGCCTAGTACCAACCTATGAACCTATCATGGCTTAATTACAAAGTGGTCTGCCACTGTTTCATGGTCACTGTAATGTAGTCAATCAGTGTATGGTGTATCTTATACATTTTTAATCACTCTTTTATCTGTGAATGTGGGACACTATCAAATGCTTTTTTGTAGTCAGTCCATGCCATACTTAAATTCTTCCCCTTTTTACAGTTCTCCACTATGACTTTATATAACAGCAAATGATCCTTTGTTCCATATTACTTTATTTTATTGCCCGTTTGTTCTCTTGTCATAATTGAGTTTTCTTATAAATGACTATAGACTCTGTCAGCATCAATTCCAGTGTATAGTTTATATGTCATCGGAAGGCAAGTTAGTGGCCTATAATTTTTAGGGAAGCTTGCAGGTTCACTCTTAAGTAGGAGCATTGCTTTTCCTGTTGTTAGCCAGGTTGATGTCTGTCTAAGGTGCTCATATAAATAGTTCTTACTCATGGCTAAATCTTCATGCAAAGATGTTAATGCTTTTAACTAGAAGTTAGGTACTGCATCTGGGCCTGGGGTTTTCCAATTAGAGGCTTTTCTTAACTTTGTTTCAATCTCTCTGGCTGTTACTTCATCCCATTTCATATCCTGTATCTTTAAACTTCTTATTCTTTCCTTTATTTCTTCTATCCATTTAGCATCTTTGTTATGTTCCACAGGATCTTCATAGATACATCTCCAAAATTTACCTATTTCTTTTTTTTTTTTTTGGTGGTCTTTCAATTCCTTTTACCTTGTTCCCAATTCCCTATAAAACTTTTTGGGTCATCAATAAATTGCTTATTTTGTACTTTTCCTTTATATTTATCTGCATATCTTCTAAGTTTTTCCACCTGTACTGAGATTTTTAGTTTGTTATTTGAGATAGTGCATGATAGATCCTGATCTGTTCTAATACTGCGCATTGTTTTATCACGTCTATCTTTCTAAGTATTTTTGTTGATCTGTTCCATCTTCTGTACTCTTCTAACAGTGACTCTTCTTGTCTTAGTTGGTTTATATTTTTTTTCTTTTTGATAGTTCCATGGTGGTATTCAATTTCGCCCGTTCTCTCCCTCGCTACCGTGTCTTCTTGTGGTAAAACTTTATCAATTATTAATTTAGCTGCACAGTAATATATCCTGTTTACTTCTGTTATATCGCATGGATCTCTATGGACAGTCTTAATTACTGTGTTCATTTGTTTCATCAAATGTCAGACTTTTTGAGTTTTGCTGACCTTCTACAGTCTATTTCTTTCATTGGTCTTAATATGTCCATATATCTCTATTAAGTCAAGCAACTCTTCTCTTAGCTTGTTTTCTTCTAAACTGAGGGCACATTTTTTGTTTTCCATTTCCTGCGGGCATTCTGTAGAAAGTTCTAGTGCATCTTCCTGTGACACATTCTCTTCAATTTGATCCTGTGCAATATGTTGCTCTGACATATGAGAACTCACTGGCGTATTAGTCCTCAACATTAACTGTGTCAAGAGTTTCCACAATTTCCTGCTCCTTCCCTTGCTGTCCAGCTTCAAGTGAATGTTTATACTGGTTTCCTGTGGAAGGCTCCAAAATATCTTCATATGGCACCTGAACCAATTGCTTCCTGTTCCACTGGTTTCCCCTTAATTTAGAGTTCTGTTGCTCTATCCTGTTGCGGTTCTTTTTAAATTAGATTTTCTACACTAAATCCTTCACTTTGGAGGCACTCCATAACCTCAGTTTCTATTTCTTTAACTCCTCCATTACTGATCTCCTTTTCTACTTTTGCTCTTTGTCTTCTTATTTTTTGTATTGTAAAGTTTTCCATGTCCAGAGTCCTTTGCCTGTATTTCTTTTCAGATATCTTTGGTGCTGGTCTGTTTGTATTGATTGGTTTTGCTTTCTCCTTTGCATATATATTGCACCATATTAAATCTCTTTTTCTTTCCCATGTCCATATTTCTTCTTCAGATGGCTTTTAATCTTCTTGTTTCTTCTTACTTTGTGGACTCACTCCATCATGCTGTGATGTAACCTGTATTAGATCTTCTACGTCAAATCCTTAACTTCAACTTCTTTGTTTTTAACTTCTACTTTACTAATCTTCTTTTCTACATTCCCTCTTTGTGATATTATTTTTTATTGTAAAATTTTCCATGTCTGGATGCCTTTGGTTGTATTTCTCTTCGAATATTTTTGGGGCTGCCTTCTATATGTCCATTAATTTGGCTTTTGCCTTTGCATACATATTGCATCATATCAAATCTCTCTTTCTTTTCCATGTCCATATTTCTTTTTTATACTTTTCAAAAATATCTAGGTTTTGTTTATATTTTTGCACTTCCTCAGATGCTTCGTTTTCCAAACAGATCAATGTTTCTTGGTCTATACACTGTTTTTCAAAAATCTGTTGTATCAATGACCACAAATTTGTATTTGTAGCTTCTGAGAGTTTTTCTTGCGGAAGTAGTTTTCTGTCCTCTAATTTCTCTCTTAATCTTTTTGTATATCTTGTATGTGGAAATTCTGGGCTTTTTTGCACAATAGTTCCAATACATAATTTCTTTCTTATCCTCTATAGTCCACTCTATCGCTTTTATGGCTCTTCTTTGGCCTGTCAGTTTTTGTGATTTTTGTGGACTGCTACTTCCTTCTACATTGGGGGGGGCATCTTCCCCCTGGGTCTGGCCCCATTGTAGGAATGTTTCCATATTTTGAGGATTCTACACTGTCATTTTTTCCAGTTCTGGCACCAGTGCACCTACCAGGATTGGGCACTTTTTTATCCTGGGTCTTGTGCACCCAGTTATTTCTTTTAATTGTTGACCTTCTTCTGTCCATGATATATGTGATATAAATACAATCTATATATCAGTGCCGCCTTGGTGAGATTTTGTGAAAAACAGGGTCCACCTTGTGAAGGTACTCACCAAGACTTGAGAATGAATTCAATTTCAGCACTATTACTCTCCTTTGCTTGCTGACTTTTCATCTCTCCATTCTGACCGCTTGGTACTTTGTACACTACCCGATGTAGTGTAAAGGTAAGAAATAATTTATGACAAAACCACTTAAACTGAAGCTGTGCTTGTACATTAGGGATCAGACCCCCAATCACACATGTATTTTACAAATGAACAACCAAGACATAGCCATGCAGAAATTTCAGCACCTGCACATCAACAGGGTGCATACTGATTTAAATGAGGAATTGCATTTCCATAAATTAATCTGTTTTTATTTAAGTAGTTACTTAATGAGCATTTTATAAAATGTTATGATCAAAGTAAATTAATCAATATAAATAAATGAAATAATCATGATATACAATGTTATTTAGTACAAACAGCTTTCTGAAATGAGTATAAATCATATGTAGAATAAATCTTACAATTACAATTAAACAAAGTGTAAAATAGCATCAAATACTCCATATGAGGATAACAAAGTCTCTCATGCTAGCAAAGGTAGGATTCAGTTAAAGCAATGAAATTCGACATTCAAGTCAGATGAGAAGTCTGAACTTCCTGCTTTAAAGCCCTGTAATCAAACAAAGGTATATATATGACCACACAGTGTTGTGGTAGTTCATAAAAATTTGGTGTAGTCATCAGTAAAGTTGTAGTGGGTCCTGCCGTCTTAGTTCAGTTAGAGCAGCAGATGTCTTTAGTCACAAAACATCAAAACTTCCTGTAGTGGAGGTCCATGGGATATATGCAAATGAACTCTTAAGTTCATATAAGTGTTTCAGCTACATGGCTTCTGAATGTCCATAGCTTTTAACTTTTACATCTTTAAGTCTTTACTGGAACACTCAGGCCATTAAACCCAAATCCCACCAGCTGTAGATGTGCCAGGCTTGTGAGTACAGCATAACTAAGTTATTCAGCCATATTTTAAAAACAGAGTCTAAAACAAGCCTGATGTCCATCACAATAGGATGATTCCAAAATATCCCAAATAGCATACAAACCAAAGGATAAAATTGTTACACAGATAAACAACTAAAAGAAAGTTCCAGCAAAGATACAATCTTCACTGTATAATTCCTTAAACCTCCTGTAGTGGAAGCCCATGCGATATATGCAAATGACCTCTTGATGACTCCTATAATAGAAGTGAATTGTGTTTGTGCTCAAGAGTAATTTTCTTGGGGACATACTTTTCACTTTTGGTTTCATTGCATGGTTTACAATTAATTATTATTATTATTATTATTATTTTTTTTTTTGCTTAAATTAGTTCACTTCAGACAGATATGCAGTTTAAATGTGCTGCCAGTATGGTGCAGGAGCAAGTGTTTTATTTGTAAAGTGTTGATTCTTTCATTTGCTGTGGTTATGGAGTTAGTATTATGCAGTTAAGGGGGATGTGAATGTGACACTTCACTCTTCCAACATTTTCTAGAGTTGTGTATTTCTATAGTTCATAGGTTCATAGGTACTTGGCTATCTGCACTTGTGGGCCATTTTAAGCCTATCTAATTTCCCTTTCAGTGGTTGAATTAGCATATCTCATTCGTTATAGATTGGCCTTACCAATCCCAAGGTCAATAATTATATATACCCCTAATAAGAAAAACTGGGATCATACCATAGATACTTTGAGGGGATTCATGCATGACATAAAGCATTTAGAAGCTGCATCTGTCCCCTTTAGTAGTACAGGGGGCAGTCCTGGGATAAATATTCTATTACCCATATGTAGATCCAAGTTGCAGTTGAATAGGGACAGGGATAAGCTTTGTTTTATATGGATGGGGAGTCTGTTCCAGGGCAGTGCTACCCTCTGTGAGATATACCAGTCCCTCCAAACCATTCTGTTGATGTTACAGATATTTTGATCCCTGTACCAAGTATTTCTGATGCCATTTGACATGCTGATGTGCAGTAGGTCCATCAGTATTGGAGTAGAAAATTTCTTGTATGTCAGCATAGGTCTCCTCTTAGCGGTCTGTAGGATACCAAGTATAATGGCAGGGCTTTAAGTCAGTCCATGAAGGACATATTGTTTATGCCTTGTATCCTTTTAGTAAGGTATCTCTTTGGGCATTCCATTTTTTACATGTATCTGGACAGATACATGCCAAAGGGGGTATTATACGCAGTGACTGGCCTAATGAGGGGTGAGTATGACACCCCTAGATCTGATGTAATCCCCTTGCTTATAAGCTGTGCAATACAGGAATTTCTTATGACAGTGGTCTCATGTTGGTTGAAAGTATGGTCACTGTTCATATAAGTTCCCAAATCCTGAACAACTGGGTCATGTCTTAGGGGCATATTTTCAATGTGGTAGCTTCTTGAGGTAAACGACTTAGGTTCATAGGTGTGTACTAGGCTAATGACCCTGGAGCCTTTACAAGCCTAGCCCATAGGATTACCCTGGCATCGTGCCATCCAACCTTAGTTCCCAGTGTCTCTGTTGAGTACAGCCACTGGAGTGATCCCCAGGGTGAATTTTCTATTTCCCATCCATTCGTCAAGATTTCTCTTGAAGAGGGTCAGTGAGGTGCTTTGTTTGACATGTATGGGAAGTCTGTTCCATAGCATGGGCAGTCTCTAGTTTATGAACCTGCCCCTACAGCACGTTCTGTTGATTGTGGTAATGAGGTTGAAGTCTCTGGAGCGTGTGGTGCTGAGGGATTGGGATTTATTTAGATGTAGTATTTCTAACAGAGCTTGGTCAGACATGGCTTTGTAAGTCAAGCAGGGATAGCCTCCAAGTAGGCGATATGAGACACAGAATAGTTGGAGTTTTTTGATTCTGTCCATATAGGACAAGTGTTTAAGGTGTAGGATCCTCTTTGTGAGGTACTTTTGCGGCCTCTCCAGTTGTTGCAGGTGTCTAGTGAAGTACATGCCAAATGGGACATTGTACTCGATGATTGGCCTAATGAGGGAAGAGTAGAGGGAGACAATGACCTCTTTCTTCGTGGATGCAAAACCCTTAGTAATGAGATGCCACATAGAAGGACTTTCTGACCACAGTGGCAATGTGGTATTCAAAAGAGAGGTCGCTGTCAAACTGTGTTGCCAGATCTCTTATAATGCCTTCTGTGTTCAGTAGACTACCATCAATGTGGTAATTCATGGGAACTGGGTTTTTCCCAAAGGGGATGACAACACATTTTTTGGCATTGATCTTAAGGCCAAGGTTCTGACAACAGTCGCTGGTCTCAGTGAGGCCTTTCTGCAGAATGTCAACATCACTTGGGGAGTTAATAATGACTCCCAACTTGCAATCATCTGCGAACTTTGTCAGCCAGGGTCCCTTCGTGTTGGCCTTGACTTCTGAGAAGTGAATACCAAACAAGAGATGACCCAGGACCGATCCCTGTGGGACTCAACTTGTGACTGGTCAGCAGTCTGACTTGGAGTCAGCTACTTTCACACTGTGGGTTCTATCTGTGAGCCAGTTTGCAACCAACCTAGTGATACAGGGGTTAATGCCTAGCTTAGTGAGTTTTTCTATGATTCCTGAGTGGAGAATGATATCAAAGGCCTTGGCCAGATCAAGGTAGGCTGTATGAACCACCTTGCCTTCATCCACAGCTCTGGTGAATGACTCAAAGAAGTCGACCAAGTTGAGCAGGCATGATCTACCCTTCACTAAACCAAACTGTGTGGGATCCAGAGTTTGGAGATTCCCTGTATCCTTGTTTATTAGGTCCATAATGATGCATTCCATAATTTTGCATATCAGACTTGTCAGGCTAATGGGGTGATAATTCCCAGGGTCTGTAGTCGCTCCTCCTTTGTGGAGAGGGATGACTGGAGCAGTGCGCCATTCAGTAGGGACAAAGCCTGAGGTGAGGCTGTGATTGAACAGGGCACACAGGTGAGATGCCAGTTCACTCTGTAGTTCATGTAGAACACAGCCAGGGATATTGTCAGGTCCCATAGAAGCTGTATTCTTGGCATTGGACAGTGCTGTTTTAACCTGTGCAGCAGTAATACTGGGTGCCTGCCAATCTACTGGTATAGTGATTGGTCCTTTGGGAGGGGATAGAGGGGTAAAGTTGGCATTGAATCTGTTGGCCAGTATATTGGCAATATCTGTTGGCTCGGTATAGGAGGCACTACTGGGCAGCAGTTCAGAGCAAATCTGGATGTTGCCGTAGAGATTCTTTACATAACTATAGAAGGCCTTGTGGGTGTCTTTACTATCTGCTGCAATTCTGTTTTCATAGCTAGCTTTAGAGGATTTGATGAGGGATCTCAACTTTTTGTTGATGCTGATAAGGGAGTTTTTCCAGTCTTGGGACTTCACCTTATTCTGCATCAGTTTCCTCCTTCTGTTCATAGGTTCATTGGTGTGTACTAGGCTAATGGCCCTGGGGCCTTTACAAGCCTAGCCATAGAATTACTCTGGCATCGTGCCACTCAAACCTAGTTCCCAGTGCATTTGTCGAGTAGAGCCACTAGAGTTATCCCCGGGGTGAATTTTCTATTTCCCACCCACTCAAGATTTCTCTTGAAGAGGGTCAGCGAGGTGCTCTGCTTGACATGTATGGGAAGTCTGTTCTGTAGCATGGGCAGTCTCTGGGTTATGAACCTGTCCTTCCAGTACATTCTTTTGATTGCGGTAATGAGGTTGAGGTCTCTGGAGAGTGTGGTGCGGAGGGATGGGGATTTCTTTAGATGTAGCATTTCTAACAGAGCTGGGTCAGACATTATAAAGTCAAGCAGAGACTGCCTCTAAGTAGGCGCTATGAAACAGATAATAGTTGCAGTTTTTTGGAGTCTGTCCATATAGGACAAGTGTTTAAGGCCTAGGATCCTCTTTCTCTCAGCTGTTCAAATTTTTGCCTCATATTTGCTCTGTTTCACAAACTTTGAGGGTTTCTAGCAAATCATTGATTATTAAAGTCAGTAGATGATGGCACAAGAGTGTCAGACTTTACAGCCTGCAGAAAACGCATACCAACATAAAAAGTTATGTACTCACCATAAAGTTCCATGCCAGTTGTCCATCTCGTCTTCATTCTTTACTGATGGGGGCTCGGAACCGATCCTCCGCTCTGACTCGGCCATCCACAAAAGCTCTAGGTCTCCCAACCAGCCCATGTTGTAGAGTTTCTTTGTGGCAGGGGACCACCAGATTGGCTTCCTTTTTTTGGAGGAGAGCATCTTGGTTCTATTGGGTATGGCGAGATCCATGTATTTGTGTATCTGTTCGTACAGTGCATTGGTGTATGATTTGGTGGTCATGCAACTATTCTCCATCTGCATGGGTGCCTTGAAGTTAGCCACCTCTGTTTTTAGGAGCCCAACGTTAGCTTTGGAGAAGTTTTTCATTGTTTACCAGTTGGTTCACAGATAGGATGCAGGAAATCAAAATAGGGAAATCTGCCTTCACAAATGATATAATAATGCATTTTTTGGCGTGTAGTATCAGTCCATGATTTTGGTATGAATTATTTGTTTGGGACAAACCTTCTTGCAGGATAGTTATATCATCTGGGAATTCAATTGGTCCTTGTTTTATACAAGTAGAGGCCAAACAGGAGAGGTCCCAGCAATAACCCTGGGGGACTCCACTGGTGACTGCTCTCTTAGTGGAGGTAGCTTTCCCTATTTTTATTTCCTGCATCCTATCTGTGAACCAGCTGGTAATCCAGCAGGTGATATAGGGGTTTATTCCTGGTTTATTTAGCTCTTGTACTATACCTGAGTGGAGGATTTTGCCTAAAGCTTTTGCCAGGTCGAGTCATGCAGTGTGTACCATTTTAACTTCATCCATTGCTTTAGTGACCTTTTCAAAAAAGTCCATCAGGTTTAGTAAGCATGACTTTCCCTTGATAAATCCAAACTGAGACAAGTCTAGTATGTGGAGCTTTCATATGTTCTTATTGATTAGTTCTATGGCAAGTCTTTCCATGGCCCTTGTATGGGAGGCTGGTCAGACTTATGGATTTGTAATTGTCTGGAACTTTGGAAGGTTCTTGCTTATGCAGGAGAATGACTGTAGCTGTTTTCAATTTGAGTGCTACAAAACCTGTAGAGAGGCAAAGGTTCAACACTGTTGGGGGGGGGGGGGCTACATCGTGCTTCATGCTATTTATGATGCATCCATAGATATTGTTAGTACACATCAATCCGGTATTTTTAGCTTTTGATAACGCTTTTAGAACTTGGTCTTGTATGATAGCTGAATGCCAGTAGGTTTCAGGTATATCTTGTGGGATAGATGAAGGAAAGAGAGGGGTAAAGTTTGAGCTGAATTAATTCATTGGGTTCACTATATCTTCAGCCTCAGTGTAGGTAACATTGTTCAAAAACAGCCCAGTGCATTGTGCTTTTGAGATTATGAACATAACTAAAAATGCATTTTGATTGTCTTTGGCTTGGGTGACTATTTTAGTCTCAAACTTGGGTTTGTTGGATTTTATTAAGCTCCTGAGTTGTTTGTTTAATTCAGTGATGAGAGCTTCATCATTCTGAGAATTGCTTTTCTTACCTATGGTCAAAATTATCTTCCTTTTACTGTAAAGCTTGTTGATATTATGATTCAACCTTTGGGATTTGTTACAAGGGATTGGGCTGTGATTGTTCCTACAGTGTACGGCTGTATTAATGTTAGTAGATTAATTGTTTTAGGTTTTCTCTAACTAATGGACATCCTATCTAACAGGCACTCTGGATGTTTTGCTCATTGCTCATAATGAACACCTGCATGCCTTTCAACCTGCACACATTGAAAATAGGAACAAAGACCCTTGAAAATAGGAACATAATGCTAAAAATCTAGGTGTCTAATTAGCATAAATTTTAAATACCAAATAACACACAACTCTTATAATTTCCAGTAGGAATTTACAATACTCCTCAGAAACCCATTTGAAAAACAAACTTAAAAAATGATGGAAAATATAAGCACATTATCAAAGAAACATTGTAAAATTTGTGTACTTTAATGAACTGTATCACAGAATTCTACCAGAGAAGGTAATTTATTTTTGCTTCAGAAAAAGGGAGATGCAAGATGTGTGTCCTCATTCTGCCCTAGTTAGAAGATCACATAGTCTGGTTTTCTATGTATCAGATAACTTCAGAAATCATATGTGATGGGGGATTCAGAATATTGTGTGAATAGGTAAATGAAGCCTGAAAATAGGAATATGCCTCCAAAAAGAGGAGCATCATAAATCAGACCTGAAAATAGGAATGTTCATCCAAAACAGAAACAGTTAACAGTTCTGAACATCTGATGCGTTGGAGACTAGACTCATGTTTCCACTATATGTCCTCAGTATAACCTCTTCTGGGATAAGGTGGAAGAGCTTGCAAAAATGTCTTTGAGATCAAGATATTCTTCTAATGACCTCAGCCACCTTGCCTGATGTCTTCGTGCCTTATAATAATCCACTCTCCCAGTCTGTTATTGTAAACTATGCTTTTAATGCCATATAAGTGCACTACTAGAATTTGGAAAAGTGTGGACATTCGTGAAGGACTAAAGAAAGGCTTAAATTGTTATGTTGATATTTTTTGAGAGAAATCTCACTACAGTCAAATGTCTGTGCCAGTTTAAACATCTGTTTTGATTTATACAAAGTGGTTTCAGTTCACCAAACTGATTTCGTATTTTGTATTTCATATTGCTTGTCATGCTGTTTATGGTATATTATCTACAAGAATAATGTCTGAACTGTATCATATATGGAACAATTAGACATGAATGGGGCCACCTTTCCCTTTCTGATTTTGCTATTATTTGTTTCTGTCCCTTCCTATCACTTTTACAAAATACTTAAATCAAATATTTAAAAAATAATCTGAAGTATATTTAAATTCATTCTAATATACTTTAGAATATTTAAAAAAAATGTTCTAAAGTGTATTAACAGTGTGAATTTAATTCTTGTATAAATGGTTTCAGAAGAATCTGTTCTTGCTGACCTCCTTCAGACAACATTCGTATCAGCGCATACAAATAATGGCATTATAATATCAAACTACAGAGTCAGTATCGGCATCTGTTCAGTTACTTTCTGTTTTTTTCCCTTCAAGTACTTTTTCAGCTGACCATCCGATGAACAAACCAGCAGTGTCACATGTGCTGTTCTTGTATACCAGGTACTGTTGTTGTTGTGCCCTAAGTGGGCAGAGCTTCATGACATTGTAAGCATCACTGCATGTATCACCAATTAGCTCCAGAGCTCTTCATCCTGACTTCAGTGGTTCAGTGCCATACAGTTATAAGCACTAACCCCATCACCAGGGGAGTGCTACACCACAAGTGGAAAACGGGTCTATATTAGATCACCAAACGCTTAAAAAACCTAACGGTGATTAATTGACCCTGTGTAAGTAAAAGCTTACAATTTTGAACTGACAGAACAGCGATTTTTTTCCCTGGGGAAAAAATTTGCTGTTCTAAAAAAAAAAAATTAAAACACTTTAAACATTACATTAAGTGGGGGACTTCACCCCCCCCCCCCTACTTAAATATACCAACTCCAAGACCGCATTACAGTGCCGAAAATGGCAAAGTAATGAAGTGGCCAAGTGAATTCTTTCCCAGGGAAAGAATTCGCTTAAAAGCCACTTCGATCTTTTGCCATTTCCGTCTTTTGAGTTAGACCAAGACGTATTCGAAAGAATACAGCTTCGATCTTCTAATAGGGAACCATGGAAGCCATACCCTCCTTTCTGGGATGGACAAGCTGACAATTGACACTCTCCCCTCCTGCATCCCAACTGGCTATTTTAGTGCCCAAGTTATTAATTAAATTTTGGGTCATCCACATCACAGTCAGGTCTCCATTTTTGCACACCACAGAGCCATGAATTCACTTGCTTTTCTTCTGCAGATTTACCTCCAAGTGGAGAAAGTATATAGTGCTGCAACTGTATAAAATGTATTTTATTAATAATTTCATAGTTAAAATATTGTTTCTTGCTACTCTCCTTTTTCCAAGTATAATAATACCATCCATACCAAGCAGTACAAAGGAATAATGGATTGTAGATGTTTCAGGGGTTGCTGTTCCCAAGTGGCAGTCATCCTAGGTGTTGGGGATATTGTCTCTTACATCAGATATGTTATGAATCAGTATTCCTCTAGAATTCACAAAAATCTCAATGATATGACAAAGTTACTGTAACCTGAACGCGCATGTTAATTTTAAGAATAAACATCCAGTATTTAATTTCTAGGAGGCGTTACAAGACTGGTGTCTGTAGTTTGTCAGCCAGCAGTGCAGAAGATAAAACATTAAATCAGAAGCATATCACATCACAGATTTTGTAGCAAATGAGTCAGTAAGCATGGAGTTCAAGTCAGCAGTGCAATGAATAAAATGTAGTTTAGAAGTTAATAGTAGTAACATGGCTTGTATAGCAAGATACCCCTACCAAACCAAATAATACTACAATACTTGCCATCCCTTTATCACTAAAGCTGCTATGGCAAAATTACTTTTAATATATACATATTAAATATATATATATTAGATTACTTAATCCAAGTAGTGTTTATCAAAGGCTTTGTATGACATTAATGAAATAAATCAGTTTTAACATCAAGGCAAGCAGATGTAGGGGATATGCTTGTTTTATTGTAGTTTATTGCAATCAACATATTCAGTGAATTGTCAGTTCTCATATTCAGCTTAAACAAACAGCTTTCCACTTACAATGGATGCTGGTGGTCCTTGTAATATCAGCTAAATGTAAATTTGGAACTTTGTGTGCTTTTTTAAATATTTAAATTTGCTTTCTAAAGTAAATCCCCAATGAAATTAGCTAATATGAGTTTATACATGTCTGTTGTAGTATTCTGTTAAATTAACTGAGTTACATAATTTCTAATCCATTATGATTATTTATTTTCTTTCTCCGTGAATTTTACAATGTTGTCATTATGTATTTCTTGCTGTTTTTAGTAAAGCCTTTGTTTCCACTTAATTATATTAGTTTTGTAATTATGGTTGCATAAATTATAGTTTTGTATGCTGCTTGCGTAGATATTTTTTTCTAAATTTCATTTATTTTTGTGGCTAAATTAACAGCAACCTATGCTTAAAGCTTCTGCTAAGTTCAGTGTTAATATTATAGTTGTCTGGCTTATATGGTGAGAACTGTTCTCCATTCTTCTTCTTGTTGCTTCCATGTTTTTACTTGGTATGTCATTACTACATGTGTTTTACCATTAGTTTTATTACCTATGATAATATACATAACTCGTTATTCAGAATCCTTTCTTTAAATATGCCTTGTGATACACGGTTGCTATCCATTTTGCTTTTCTAACTGGAAAAGAAGAACTTTGAACTGTGATTTGAAAAACTGTTTGGCTAAAGGGCTGTTCTGGAATCTTGAGTGAAAACATCACTCTACAGTAGATGGCTATGTTTCCAAAAAAAACAAAAACAAAAAAAAAACAAAGTGAACTGTATTTATGGGGGGGGGGGGGTGATGCTTCTGGTTCTCATCATGTGGGTAGCTAGAAAATCTGAAAAACCCTACTGCTGTAAATAATCAATTGTTAAGTAACTGCAAAGTGAAAAAATTAGCATATTCCTCCTTTTGCATCTTGGGCATAATAGCTATTTTGTTCAGTTTTCCTTGAGATATCACATACTGCAAATTGACTTGCTACCATACATTTATTGCTTATTAAACTGGACTTGAGAACTACCATTGCATGAGTCAGGTTCTAATCCCAGGACACAGGTTAATTAATTAATTGCCTGATGAATAATTTTTTTTCAGTATTTTAAGTGCATTAGATATTCCCATTTATAACACTGACAATATAAAGACTGATAATCACAAGACCAAACATAGAAATCTGAATGGCAGAATGCCCCCCCCCCCCAAAATGAAAATGCTGAATATTAATGAAAAGGTAGCACTGTACAGAACAATATTAAAATATAACAGCTACTCATGGAAGATGAGGTTATCATTGTTCATGGACCAACAAGCAGTGTACTTGTCTTTGGTGCAGAAGGATGTGGGTTGTGTTCCCACAGTAGGCAAATTGATTGTGGACACTACAATGCAGCATAACTGAGGTTCTGTACTCCTGAGTGTGTCATCCTTCAGCTGAGACATTAAACCAAGGCCTATCTGCTTGAGTTGGTGGTAGCTTAGGTGGATGTAAAGATCCCATGGCACGTATTTAAAAGAGTAGAGGTTCTTTATTTGAAACCATTATATACTATACTATTTACAAAATTACATATTTACAAATATATACAGTATATACATTTCTATTCCTTTCCATTACTGTCATACAGTCTTAGATATCTTGCTATTCATTATTATGTTAAACCTTATTTGAACCCCACTCCTGTTTCTACAATCACCTGTAATATTTCATAAAATTACTGCTAGTCTTCATTTACCATTAAGCATAATTTCATTTAGCCTTCCATTCCAAATGATCCACACAACAGAAAAAATATTCTGTTTTATTCATATGCCTTATTTTTGTGTCTATAATATCTATACAGAATCATATCCACATTTATTTAATTTAGCTCCTTTATATTATCATATTTTCTTTACACAAATTTTCCACACAATTTTGCAACTGTTATACATTGTAAGAAAATGTGTTTTGCAGTTTCTGCTTTACCCTGATATGCGCAAACCTTTTCACTGATTTTTTTTTAATTGGCATAATGTTAAGTTGTCAATCTCGCCTTCATTCTTGCTTGATGGGTTAGTCACTTTTACCAGCTCGAGGCAGCCCCATATCCCATGATGCCCAGATCTAGGTCCTCCTTTACCAGCTCCTGGTAAGTGATTCACTTTGTTGATATTTAAGCCCCTTTTGTAAAAAACCTTTAATTTTAGTTATAAGTTAATTATATAGATTTTCTGACAGAAAATCCCTGTCTCTTCTAATTTTTTAGTCAAACTTTACCCATCCCATCCCCCTGTTAGGGTGTGTGTGTTTGTTTTTATAGTAATACCTTTTGGTATTTTATTTAATTTAATTTTTGACTGGTGTGTGTGTGTGTTTTGTGAAGCACCATGTCAAAGGAGAAGAAGATGTCTCTGACAGACGGTCAACACTTTCTTCTGTGCCTGGGGCCTCTTCACCTGCAGGACTCCTGTGCTATTTGTCATTCCTTCAGCCAGAGAGTCCTGCAGGAAAGACATAACAAGCTGATACTTAGGCCTTTTTCCCGGAGAGGGCTCTCCGCCAAGTCGGCTCCATCAAAATCAGCCAAATCTTCCAAGGCCCAGGCTTCTGTGTCTAAGCTTTCGCGCTCCTCCCCTCATTCATTTTCGATCGAGGCCCTGGCTCGGCTGGGTCTGCTTACAAGCCTTCGGCACCGCGGCTATCGGGTGCGTGCCGATTCTCCCACTTCGGGTGTCGCCCACCACCCATCCGACCACCATGGAGCACAGGGGTTCGGCTGCCCGACACTGCTACACCGTTATTTTACGGGGCTGTATCGGCTCCGGCTGGTCGGATCTTTCTGTCGGCTGGCTCATTCCAGGAAGAGGTCGAGGTCTCCTTCCTTGGAGCCGATGCTGCCCGTCGGCTTCTTCTCCTTCCGGACGGGGGAGCCATCGAGATCTTCAAGGTCATCCAGACTTTCAGACCATGACCTAGAGAGTGGTCAGCAGATTACTTAAGTCACAGGTACTGGCCCAAATGTTACATAGTCCGTCTCAACAGACGACTGTTGGTCCACACCCGTTACAGTTCCTCCTTCAACTCTACCCCAGAGCTTGAGTTGAATGGTTACTGCTACGGCTGGAGGACAGATACCCCTTCTGTTCCTTCAGCCTCTACTCTTATCTCCTCTTGAGACCTTCCTTAGAGGGATTCGTGGTCGGGCTTCCATGGTCTCCTCCGAGAGCCTCGGCCTTGGTGAGCTCGGCTCCGACATCTGCCGTGGTCCCTGGAGTTCCTAGTTCTTGAACGGGTTCTCTCGGACCTGCCTGGGAGGAGCGTGATGAAGAGTGTGCTGGCCACTGGTAACAGTCAGCAGTCTGTTCCCGTAGCTCCTCCCTCTATAGTGCCTGTTGACATCTCTGCCACTTCTCTTGCTATAGGACCCAGAGATCCTCCGCCTCAGGTTTCCCCATTTCTCCTGATGTTTCGGGAGATCCCCTAGGAAGAGGACTTGTAAGAGGAAACATGTAGACTCGGATACTGACTTTGATGAGTCAGAGGGATCCCTAGATCCCCTCTGAGGATGTCTCCTTCTCAGACATCCTAGAACTCCTTAAACAGAGGGAAACTGGCCCACCAACAATCCCTCTGAGGATGAGTCAGTATACCTAGAGGCGTTTGGATCTCGGCCCTCCACCTCCTGGGTGGGCAGCTCCTGACTCTGTAGAGCCAGTCCCTAGGAGGCCTTCAAAATTTATCACTGCCCAGTGACAAGCAATTCCTCACTAAGGGTGTCCCCGCTGATGCCATGGTGGTGGCTGCGCCACCAAGAAGGAACTTCCATCCTCCTAATAAGGACTCTAGGACCATGGATAGGTGCGGTGGCGGATGTTTTCCTCAGCGACCTTTGCTATGCTCGCTGAATTACCTATGTCACTTCACCAGACTCCAGAGGGATATCCTTAAGGAACTGGGTGAAGTAGTACAGGATCCTACAGCTGCAGGAGCTCAAGAAAGATTGCAACCCTTAATTCCATTGCAAACTCCTCCATGCGGCTAATATCTTATGCTGCTGATGGTACAGGTGTGGCTCTTAGACGCCAAGCCTGGATGCGGCTATGTGATTTTGCTGATCCCTTTAAGGCATCCTTCACAAACTCTCCCTTTGATGGGTCAGCTTTGTTTGGCCCTCAGGTGAAGGAAACTATGACCAGGTGCGAACAGGACGGCAAGACTCTTTCTGCTGTAGGAGTCCGTTTTCCACCCCTTCTAGACCTTATCCCAAAGGACAGAAAGGTGGCAAAATGTGGTAATCCCAAGGAGTCGTTTACCCTAGAGGCAGAGGGGTAACAACAACAGACGCTCTAGAGGCAGAGGGGTCCAAAACCAGGAAACAGAGAGCCTCTCTCTGACAAGCCCTTTCAGCATCCCTGAGATGCTGTCCCTCCTGAGGCAGTCGGAAGATTATCACTGTACCCAGAAGCCTGGCATTCCCTCACTCAAGACAGATGGGTACAGTCGATCATATCCAAGGGTTACATAATTCCTTTCAGGAAAGTCCTTCCCCTCAAATTCCCTTCCAGATGTACTACCCGGTCTAAGGGAAATTGCAGAGTTAGAAGTCTCAAAACTACTGCAAAAAAGAGCCATTCAGCCAATTACAATAGACCATTCAGAGCCGGAATCTACTCAAGGTTCTTTTGGTCCCCAAAAGACGGAGACTGGAGACCAATATTGATCTCAGCAGACTCAACAAGTCTGTCAGGAAGACAAGAATGGTCACTCTTCAGTCAATTCTGCCCTTCTTACAGAAGGACAACTGGATGTGCTCAATAGATCTTCAGGATGCGTACTATCACATCAAAATTCACAGACGCTCCAGGAGATTTCTCCGCTTCGGCTGGGGTCCAGTCATTTCCAGTTCAGAGCCCTGCCCTTTGGTCTCACTACAGCCCCCAGAGTGTTCACCAAATGCATGGCAGTGGTCACGGCTCACCTGAGACGTCAAGGATTCCAGGTGTTTCCGATCTCGACGACTGGCTCTTGTCAGCCACCACCAGGCATCAGCTTATACAAGCCAGGATTACACAATAAACCTTTGTTCTCATTTGGGCATCTCGATCAACTTGAAAAGTCATCCTTATCGCCCTGCCAGTCTATTACCTTCATAGGCAAACTTAAACACTGTTCGGATGTCAGCTACCCTTACAGATCAAAGAGTTTCAGACATTCAGAGTCATGTCAGGATCATTCTGGCCAACAAGAAAGTACAGGCCAGAATGGTTCTAAAGGTATTAGGTCTCATGGCTGCGGCCATTACTCTTCTTCCCTGGCTCGATTCTACATGCGCCTTCTTCAGTGGATGCTGTTCACACAATGGTCATACCAACAAACCAGATTCTGGTGACACAGACATGCAAAGAGCATCTTGCTTGGTGGATCACATCTCCTCAGGTTCACCAAGGCAGGTACTTTGTACCCCCATCCCCGATAGCCACTGTCACCACGGATGCCTCCCTGATCGGGTGGGGTGGTCATTATCAGGGCAGGATGGTTCATGGGATGTGGCAGGTACCATCTGCACATAAATGTCCTGGAGATGAGAGCAGTGCTTTTAACGTTGCAAGCCCTCAACGACTTTCTTCCCGTAGGGACAATTACAGTCCACACAGACAACATGTCTGTAGTTTGGTATATCAACAAACAGGGCGGAACCAAGTCCTACCCCTTGTGTCGAGAAGCTCAGACTATGGCAATGGGCGATCTCCTCTCATCGGTTTCTGGTAGCAACGCATATCCCTGGGAAAACCAACATTGTAGCGGACAGATTGAGCAGAGCTATTCTCATGCCTCACGAGTGGTCTCTCAAGCAATCTATAGCGGAAGAGATTTTTCTGGAATGGGGTCGTCCATGTTGCGATCTTTTGCTACTCCCCAAAACAGCAAATGTCCAGACTTCTTCTGCCTCTTCCCTCTATCAGGCCATGACCCAGGATTGGCCCCAGGGACTTCTTTATGCCTTCCTCCATTTCCTCTGATCCCTCAGGTTATCCAGAAAGCTACCGTTTTGAGAGCCAAATTGATTCTCATTGCCCCTTACTGGCCTCGACAAGTTTGGTTCCCGTTCCTCCATCATCACCTTTTGGTGCAGCGCATCTGGACCCAGTGCCAGATCTTCTGATTCACCAATCGGGTCAGCTGCACCGGTCAATCCCTTCTCTCAACCTCACAGCATGGTTGCTCCACTTCCTTCCTTAGCCAGGCTTCCTTTGATCTCTAACCCAGTTAGAGACATCATAGTAGTTTCCTAAAATCCTCTACCAGGAGGATTTATACAAGCAAATGGAAACGTTTCTCTTATTGGGCTAAGGCCAAGAATATTGATCCTTTACTGCCCCTGTTCAGGCAGTCCTGGATTTCTTAGCAGAGATTTTTCATGCAGGCTCCTCTTCTTCCACAGTCAGAGTTCAATTGGCTGCTATTTCCAATTTTCATGTCGGGATAGCAGATCATAATATTATGTCCCATAGGCTCTGCAGGGCCTTCTTGAAAGGAATTTTCCTACTAAAGCCTCCAATCAGGAATCCTCCTCCTCAGTGGGATCTAAATTTAGTGCTGACATCTTTGATTCTTCCCCCCTTCGAGCCAGCTGCTTCTTGTTCCCTGAAATATCTTTCTTGGAAAACTTTATTCCTAGTGGCTATTACATCAGCCAGGAGGGTGTCTGAACTTCATGCTCTTCGGTTCGACCTATTTGGTTTTTCACAAAGACAGAGTATCTTTGAGAACTAACCCAACCTTTTTGCCTAAGGTCGCTTCAAAGAACAATTTGAATCAATCCATTGATCTCCTGTATTTTTCCCTAACTATTCAGATAGAGCTGAACAAAAGCTACATTATCTTGATGTCCACCGTCAACTTAGATATTATTTGGACAGAACAAAAAATTTAGAAAATCTGATCAACTTTTTGTTTCCTATGCGGATAATAAAAAGGCCTTCCTGTTTCTAAAGTGACTTTGTCTAGATGGCTTTCTTGGTCATCTCTGAAATTTATCTGCTCAGGGAAAACAGCTGTGCTCGAAAACTAAAGCACATTCAACTAGGAGCTTAGCTACTTCTACAGCTTTTCAAGCTAGACTTCCTTTAGACACTATTTGTGCAGCGCCACTTGGGCCACTCCTCACACTTTTGTTTCCCATTACAAATTGGACTTGGCCTCCAGGGACAGAGCCAGTTTTGGCTCTACAGTCCTCAAGAGTTTGTTCCATTGAGCCACCCAGGATAGAGGTGCTAGGACGCGGTCCCATCAAGCAAGAATGAAGGCGAGATTGACAACTTAACATTAAGAAGTTATGTACCTACCATAAAGTTCCATCTTAGTTGTCTTCTCGCCTCTTTCCTCCTCCCTTGGCCTGGACAGACCTTGTTATAAGAAACTGTTATGCTGAAGACCATTCAGACCTGGTCCTTCTTCCATCTGTAGTTTTCTTTCTTCCTTTGGGAAGTATTTTATGCTTGGTGCTATTGCCCTTTGTCATCAAACGAGATCTGGGTACTTACCGCCTTGCATCATGGGATATGGGGCTGCCTCGAGCTGGTAAAAGTGACTCTCGAGCTTAGCAAGTCAATGGAGCCGAGGGATCGGCTCCGAACCCATCAAGCAAGAAAGAAGGCGAGAGAAGACAACTAACATGGAACGTTATGGTAGGTACATAACTTCTTATTTCCCTTTAATGGTAATTTCTTAATCATTAATCTCCACAAAAAAATCTTGCCATTTTACTTGTTTATTGCACAATGCTTTTCATACTCTTATATCTTTAACTTTTTCATCTGAGTTATTTTCATAAAAATGTTATAATCTGTTTTATTCAATACTATACGTCTTCAATTTTCAGTTATATTTTTATCTACCTTTTCCTTACAAATTTAAGTACACTGCTGCATAAATCTTTATACATAAAACCTTAATTTAACCATAGATATCTTTTCTTTTTTACCTTGTAAAAATATCTTTGCTTAAATAATAATTCTTTGATTTTTCCCTAATTTTTTCCATAAATTCTCCATTCTGTCATATGATTCCTAATCATTCCTTTCTGAATAGTTTAAAGCATCCATATACATTGTTTTAGAATTTATTTTCTTCACTTTTCTTATATCTGACTGCCATTCTAAAAAAACAATTCTCATATTTTCTTTCAAAGCTAGTCACCACTCAGACCAGTTTTTATAACACACTCTAGTGGAAATATGATCTTGCCATAAACACATACTTATTTTTCTACTTTCATTCCATAAGTTCTCATTTATTATTTTTATTCCTTTTCCCAATCTAATGTACTCCTTACTTTCTTGTATTTCTATCCAAATGGCTGAGTGATCTGAAAAGCCTGTTACAAGAGTCTCTCCCTTAGCTATATTTAAACCTTGTGATATAATAAAATAATCTGTCTTGAATATATGCCAACAAATTATTATTCCAGATCTTTAACTTACCACATTTTATAACTTCACAAATTTTCTTAACATAATTTCCTCTCTTTTTTTTATTTCCTCTCAAATCACAATTAAAATCTTCCATTGATATTATATTCATATTAATTAGTACATAATCCAAATTTTATGAAATAAATGCTCCCTTTCTTTACTTGTAACATCAGCATACAATGATATAATCATTCTAAGTGCCTGATTATGCCATCTGCTATCTACAATAGTTAATCTTCCCATGACTGCCAGTGTTATGTTCAATATTTTGCTGACTATCTACAAAGTGCAGCTATGCTTGAACATAGTTCTTTTCCTAAGTTCCATATTGTATTTCCTCTCCAAAGTGTCTTTGTTTGTAATCTCTTTTATTTTATCAAAAATGTTATATCTTTCAATATTATTATATCAACATCACACTTACTACACCAATTTATAATGCATATTCTTCTACTTATACTTTTGATACTATTAATATTTACTGAAAGCATTCTAAAATTGTCAATATGTCTAAGTTGTATCTCACCAGAAATTATGTAAATTTGAAGAAACTATCTCATTTGCATTTTATACTTATCCATTTAAACTTTCTTTTCCTGTCACTTACTCTTTCAGTAGAATTATTTTTACCTTTCACTGGTTTACAGTTTATATTTTCCTCATCACTTACTTCAGAACATTCTTCTATGTTCTTTTCCATTTCATTTTAATGTTTGCCTTATCTTTATTGTTAATCTGTTGTTGTTTCCCTATATTCTCTTTATCTTTCATTGGGACTGTTTCTTCTGTTTGTATAGTATCCTCACTTTTTTCATCTTCTTCATCCTTTTTCTCTAGGATACAATCTATCCATAAATGCCCAATTTTGTAATGTTTATAACATTTCAATTCACACTTTTTTTTTGCATCATGACCTGTTTCCCCACAAATATAGAATTTCCCTATTATCATAATTACTTATCAATGATCTTTTCCATGGGAAAAAAAACATGTTTTCAGTTGTCCCCAGTATTTTACAACACTTCTGTTACCCTTTGCATTTATTATACTAGGGATATGAACAATAATTTCCTTTTTCCATTTTCAGTACAATGTGATTATCCCATCTCCCAGTCCATAATCCTCTATTATCATACTTTGCTAATGTCCATAACTTCCTTACAAAGTTTGCATAAATAACTCTAAATTATTTTTTTCAACTTCAGTTCAAAACTGAGCACTCATCTTTTTTTAGTTTCTCTGTGAAATGCATTAACCACATAAGAATTCCATGGATTACAGTTCTTTTTCTTCTCATACTCCGCCAAAAAAGTTTCCAGAACAGAACCAGTCTCAAAAGTAATGTTACAAAATGTCTCTTTATGAATAAGAGTAAATGCTGTTACCTCCTGATCCTTCATTTCCAATGTGACTAGTAAATTATCCAAAATGTCATACCTCCCCATCTCTTTTTCTTCCTTGTTCTGAATTCTCACCATAAGTTGCCTTTGATTATTGACATTTCCTCTCCTCTGTTCATCTTTTCATCACTTTCTCTGCAGTTTCTTTAATAGTATTGGCATACAATTTGTTTGTCCATCAATCTCCTTTCAAAATAGCTTCTATTTCCTCCAAATGAATTTTGTCCATAATTTCACTCCAAGAAACGTCTTTTCTACTCTTCATCTTGCTCTGCATCAGCTCACCCAGAATATCATCCTGCAACCCTCCCAACTGGAGAGTTGTAATAACACACCCATCATTTTGTTATACCATTTGCTTCTGATGAAACAAATTTTGCTGAAACAGTACATCAGAGTCTGGAATAGCTTCAGACTGGCATTCATCTCTGTGTTATCTGCCATTTTGAATTTCCTTGAGTGCTGTTCTCCTAGCTGCCACTGCACTCTCCCAATGAGTAGGAGAAGTTCCATCATGCCCTAGCCAAATTTCCTCTTATAGCATCATAAACACCTCAGGTCAACCATGAAAAGTAGGTACTAGCTTAGTGGAACTAACCTGCTTAACAAAGGATAACTAAATAAATAAAATAGACATGTGCCAAGAGCGTTTCTCCCTGGGCCTCCGCTGAAAATAGGCTCTGTCGTAGTCAGACTTTCCCCATCAACAAATGTAAAATAAAAATAAATAAATAAAATAACTAAAAGAAACTCTTCTGCACCACACACAAACCACCTACTAACTCCAGGTTTATGCAGACTTATCTGAAATAAGCTAATCTAATCTTCTGTGATTGTAAATATTTTGAGTTACAGTGCAAAACAAGTAAGGGCAGGGGGTGGATGGTGCTTCCCTCCAAGTAGGAAATATCTCTTCTGAACCTGAACTTACTGGTATATAACAACCCTATTAAATCACACTGTGCAGTGGATACACTGGTAAAAGCAAGCTTTACTTTGGATTATCTGAAAGAAACAAAAGGTACCCACTACTGTAATTCCTGCAGGAAGGATAGAGACATTGTATCATACATTGAAAAGTGACTGTCAGTTGACTTAGAAGATTAAGGAGCTGTTAACTACCCGTTTCTTGTGGTCCAGAGGTGCAAGGTTTGATTCCCTCTGCCTCCATTGCCTAAATATGTGACTGTGAGAAAATCACTTAACCAGACACCTCTCCCAGGTTCAGTGTGAAAAAGGTCCATGGAAATCAGTGCTCTAACCTGGAAAGCAAACACCCCCCCACTTAAATATACCAACTGAAATCACACATCAGTGCAGAGGAGGGAAATTCTCCCATTCTGCACTGAACGGCACCGTTACGTTTAACCTTTGAACTCTTGAAATGTCGATCATATGGTGTTGACCATATGACATTCGACATTTCAAGCGTTTGGAGTTCTAGTATGAACCCAAAGTCTCTCTTTTTTCTTATGCCAAAAGTTAATTTCTTTGATTTGCATTAATCCAAATTATGGAAATGGTTGGATTTTTTTAAAAATGAAAAATACTGAATATAGACGACTTTATACAATACACAAACCTGTAGGAAATGGTTTTGACAGCAGAACCATTCCTTCAGTATAGTTCCTTATGAGAGGGAAGTGTAAAACAGGCTCCTCCAGATTAACAAGTTCAGAATAAATGGGATTCCATAGTACTAGTAGGGCTCTCAAAACAGTTTTTGTGCTGATGTTATCAGTGCAGCCATTAACTATGTGCAAGAAAATTTCCACTTGCCATTGAGAAAAGGCTATCACTTTCATTACTGCTATCTGTTAGATGATGTGTTGCCACATACAACAGCTCAGTTTAACAAAACTATGAGTCATATTTAAATAAAGATGGAACACTGTCAGCCTTTATCTACCTGCCTGCTGAAAAATCTGAATTTGACTATAATTTATTAAATTAGATAATTGAATTAATGGAAAAGCAAGAAAGTATGGTACCAGAGTATTGCAGAAGAAACTTTTATTGCTACAACTTCCAGATGGTGACTGGTGTATGGTAAAACAATGTATTGAGGGTCCTCTTCAGACGCAAAAAAACACAGAAATGTAGGACAGGAGATTTTGAACTTGGCCAGGGTGTCTGCATGTGGGTTTTAACACAATGACACATACTATATGGCATTAGCAGAACATAGGAGGTGACTTGCAAAAAAAAAAAAAAAAAAAAAAAGTTAAAGGTTTGGTACTCTCTCCCAAGCAAATGGATTATGTTGTAAGACAGGACAGAATGCAAAATATTTTGTCAAACAAATCTTATTTCACAACACTGGAATTTGTGAAGGACATTTCACACAACAGTTATCATTAAATTACAAGTCATAAATTCTAAGCCTTCTTGAAATTTTCTTTGACATGCCTTTTAAAAAAAACAACAATCATTGTGTTATATCACCGTATGTTAGTTTAGTTTATAACATCTGATAACTACCCCACAGGACAATTCTATTCAAGCTTTTCAAATCTGGACTTTTCACTTGCTGTTTCTTAACAGTTTGGCCTTGTTTATTTTCCTTTTTTTCTCAAATATTTTTTTTCAAATACATTTGAATGAATTCCATAGTATTTATACATAACATCTTAAATAACTGTGTACAATATTTACATTAGCCTGACACTATAACAGATCTTAATGTATACAATTACTTTATAAGTATGCCCAGTCCATTACCAGAGTGTCTGATCATTGTATAGTGTCAATCAACGATAAGACATTTCCCCAAGGGTTGTTGATAAATGGCTTTGAATAAATTCTTAGTTCTTTAATTTTAATTTCCAATAATTCTGTGGTCTTCAGTAGGCTGTAGATGTCTTCCAAAGTTGGTATTGGGTTTGTATTCCATCTTCTTGTTATACACTTCCTTGAAATTGCAAGTATAGTCCATACTAGATACATGTTTGACCTATTCAAATGAGGACCTTCGTTCACATTTAATAATACAAGAGCTTTAGTTAAATAAAATGATTCATTAAATAAAGCTTGTAGAAAGTTATTAATATAATTCCAAAATGGTTTAATTTTAACACAATCAAAGAAAATGTGGCTCCAGTCTGCATTGTGTACTTGCTCACATCTCCAACATATTCTTTTTATGGAAGAACTAATTTTACTGATTCTGTCCGGGGTTAAGAATGCTCTGTGCAACCATTTCCAATTAAAAATTTTCCAGTATTGTGTAAAGGATGTATATTTTATCGATAATAAGATATTTGTTTTAATATCTTCAGTTAACTGTATTGAGTGTCCTTTTGTTATATATTTCCAATATGAGGTTGTGTGTGTTGTTTTATAGTTTATCAATATTTTGTAAAATTTGAAATACTGTTTCCCATGTCAAACTCATTATATATGATTTCATGTATGTATTTCATAAATGTAGGTATTTCTTTAAATGAAGAATTGTTAATTATTCTAATTAAATCTTGCGAATATGACAAAGTACTTTGTAAAGTTAGCCAGTTCTGTTGTGGAATTTTATATGTTGTTTTTATTACTTCCATATCTAAAACTTTTAGTTCTTTGATACATTGGAGACAACAGACAAATTCTTTCTTTTCCCAGGAATTAATAATTTCTCTATATATTTTATGTGGAAAGTTTTTTGTGACTATAAATGGTGTTAAAAGATCAAACCAGATTTTTAAACCTATATTTGCATTAATAATTTTCCTAAATGAATATAATAATTAATCATACAAGTTTTAGTGGGTTTATTTATGTTATATTGCATACTAATACATAATATGTGCCATGGCAAATTGTTTTTATCTGTTATTTGAAATGTGTTTTGTAAATCAAATTAATTTATTGATAATACAGTTAGTAATTATTTCCAATTTGCAGAGTAATTTGGACTTATCCAGTCTGAGATTGTTTTAGATATTGATGCTTTTATATATGTTTCTATATCAGGAAAGTTTAATCCTCCCTGTTTCCATGGTCTGATACGATGTATTAAAGCTATTCAGTTTCTTTTGGGAAACCATAACAATTTTATTAGGCATGAGTTTATTTATTTAAGTATATTCCTTTCTGGTAACAATTGTATTGCCAAAGCTATATACAGGATCTTGGGTAGTAAAACAATTTTTATTATCTGTAGTCTATCTTCAAATGTTAATATTATTTTGTTCCACTTTTCCACAGAGATTTTAAATGTAGTGATGATGATATTATAATTTTTTTAAACTAATTCATTATTATCCTTGCATAACTCAGTTCCTAGATATTTTAAGGTAGAGTCTTGTTTCCCTATGATGTGATCCCCCTTAGTCTGCAATTTTTTTATTTAAAAATAAAAATTTTGATTTTGATTTATTGAAATGGAGTCCTGAAGTTATGTTAAATTTGTCAGTTAATATATCTAATTATTCTAATGTCTTTTTTGTATTAGATAATGTTAGTAATATGTCATCAGCAAATAGCATTACTTTAGAACTGTATTGTTCATAAACATCTATTTCGTTGATTTTTATATTGTTACGAATTGAATCTGCCAATATTTCAATAGCCAGGGCAAATAGAATCGGTGAAATGGCACAGCCTTGTTTTAGTGCCTTTTGTTATATGTATAGTCAGAGGCAAAAGGACTTAACTTGACGTACACTAAATTATTTATATATATATTCTTTAGGAGATGAACAAAGGATGCAGGAAATTGAAATAGCATTAGGATTTTGAATAAATAGTCCCAATTAAGGAATCAAAGACTTTCTCTATATCTAAGCCAATTGGGAGTGTTTCTTTATTTTCTTTATTAACATAATCTATAAGAGAAATCCTTTTAATATTGTCATGTGTGTGTCTATGATATATAAATCCAGTTTGATCATTATATATTGTTTTGGATAGTGGTATTTTCATTCTATTAGTTAATATTGTCATAAATATCTTATAGTAATTATTTAATAATGATATAGGTCTATATAAGGTACAGAGGTTTGCGGATTTGTTTTCCTTTAGGATTGGTGTGATTAAGGAATATCTCCAAGAGGGTGGTATTAAAGCTTGTGACTGAATTTCTAATAGAGTTTTATGGATAAGGGGTAGTATCTTTGAAGGAAAAAGTTTATATATTTCCATAATTATGCCATCTATACCTGGTGCTTTATTATTTTCGGCCTCTTTTATTGTATCTGTAATTTCTTTGTAGGATATGGGTGTTTTGCAGATCTAGTTTTAATTTATCTGGTATTTTTTTATATTAGAACATTTTTCATCTAGATTTAATTGCTCGATGTGTATATTTTCTTTTTGGAAATGTTCCATATAGTGATTTCTATAAGCATCAAGAATGTCACCTATATCCGAGACATTTTTTCCCTTTGTTTTTATGGAAGATACTTTTAATGTTATTAGCATTTGATTGTATTTTGATTCTTGTGGATAAATTATGTAGATATTTGGGAGAAGTGGCCAAGGTATTAATTTTTAGTTTTTCTAAAGCTAAACTAGTTTTATGTGTTAGAATTTTATTGTATTTATTGTTTAATACAGCTCCTTTCTTTTTCATCTCCACATGATTTTGATTTTTTTTCAGCTTTTACTAACAAAAGTTTGGATTGTAGATCTAATAATTCAGAATCCCATTCTCTGATTTTTTTATACCAAGTTAGGGTTTTATCATATATGTAAGCTTTTAATGAGTCCCATATCATTATTTTATTTATCTCTGTGGTGTAGTTAATATCTAAGAAGAATTGTAATTCAGATAATAACCAGGGTTTAAACTCTTTAATTTTAGTTATATATGTTGTAATTCTGGAGTTAAATATTAATGGTTTGTACTCATTTTGAAGTTTTAGTATCAATGAATTGTGGTCTGAAAAGGGGCAGGTAGTGATTAAGAAATTAATGATTTTAGAGTGTAAGTCATGGGCAGCAAATATTTTATTTATTCTAGTTTGGGTACTAAATCTGTGATCTTGATGAGAAAACAACAAAGATTTATCTTCTTTAAATTTGAAAGTATCTATAAGATGAAATGATTCTACCCACTTGTTTAAAGCTTTTGATACAGCAGATGTACACATTGGTCTTTTATTTGTAGTTTCAGAAATATTAAATATACAGTTAAAATCTCCTCCTAATATTAAATTGCCTGTATAATTATTGGAAATGAAATCCAAGTGTTTTTTTAACAGTTTCTGTTCCAATGCCTGTGAACCAGTATAGATTGGCTAGGGTCCATATTCTGTTATTAT
The DNA here is from genome assembly GCF_019279795.1 of Protopterus annectens. Taxonomy (NCBI): domain Eukaryota; kingdom Metazoa; phylum Chordata; order Ceratodontiformes; family Protopteridae; genus Protopterus; species Protopterus annectens. The sequence continues at coordinate 807,907,325 of NC_056750.1, read as the reverse complement.
TAACTATTACTAATGCCATAAGACCTTTATCGTCATACTTATAAGTGATTTCTGGGTTAATCACATTTGTTTCCTATAAAATTGTTACTGCTTTTGTCTTTGTCTTATAAGTGGATTGCGCCAATATCATATATTCCTTAGGATTCCATTTGTAGGTTCATGGGTAGGTACTAGGCTATTAGCCCTAGAGCCTATATAAGCCTATCCAAAAAGGTACCCTGGCTTTCGCCACCCAAGAAAATTATTTTCCTGTGCCCCTGTCGAGCAGAGCCACAGAAGTGATCCCTGGGGTGAATTTCCTATTTCCCATCCAATCATCAGATTCTTCTTGAAGAGTGCTAATGAGGAGCTCTGTTTGACATAGATAGGTAGTCTATTCCAGAGTATGGGACGTCTGTGGGACAGGAATCTATCCCTCCAGCATGTTCTGTTTATTGTGGTGACAAGGTTTAGGTCCCTAGAGCGTGTAGCTCAGAGGGATTGGGATTTCTTTAAGTGGAGCATGTCCAACAGCTCTGGGTTTGACATAGCTTTGTATGTTAGGCAGAGATCGCCTCTGAGTAGGCGATATGCGACGGAGTAAAGCTGGAGTTTTTTGAGACTGTCTGCGTAGGGCATCTGTTTGAGGTCAGTAATCCTCTTTGTGAGGTATTTCTGTGGCCTTTCCAGTTGTTGTAGATGTCTTGTGAGGTACATACCAAAAGGGGCGTTGTACTCTATAATGGGTCTAATGAGTGATGAGTAGAGGGGAACAATGACCTCTTTTTTTCTGGATGAGAAACCTTTTCTGATGAGGTGAGCCACGTAGAAGGAGTTCCTGAACACTGTGGCAATCTGATTATCAAAGGAGAGACTACTGTCCACCTGTGTCCCAAGTCTCTTATCACACTTTCGGCGTTAAGTAGACTACCACTTATGTGGTAGTTCATGGGTACAGAGTTTTTACTGAAGGGGATGACAATACACTTTTTGGCATTGAGCTTCAGGCCATGGCTTTGACACCAGGCATCTGTCTCAGTGAGACCCTTTTGTAGTATGTCCACATCATTAGGAGTTTCGATTATCGCTCCTAGTTTGCAGTCATCTGCAAACTTTGTTAGCCAAAGACCTTCTGTGTTAGCCTGCACTTCAGAGAAGTAGATACCAAACAGGAGAGGACCCAGGACTGAACCCTGTGGTACTCCACTTATCACTGATCTGAAGTCGGATTTGGAGTCTGCTACTTTCACAGTGTGGGTTCTGTCTGTGAGCAAGTTGGCAACCCATCTTATGACATAGGGATTTATACCTAGTTTAGTGAGCTTATCTATAATTCCAGAGTGAGGGATGGTGTCGAAAGCCTTGGCGAGATCTAGATAAGCTGTGTGAACCATCTTACCCTCATATATGGCTTTGGTGACTGCTTCAAAGAAGTCAGTCAGGTTTAGTAGAGATGATCTGCCTTTTACAAACCCGAACTGGGTGAGGTCCAGAGTTTGGAGATTACCAATGTCTTTGTTTATGAGTTCCATGATATGTTCCATGGCCTTGCAGACCAGGCTCGACAGGCTGATGGGGTAGTAGTTCCCGGGGTGCATCGTGGCTCCCCATTTGTGGAGTGGGATAACCGTGGCGGTGCACTATTCAGTGGGCACAAAGCCTGAGGTGAGGTTATGATTGAACATGGTACTTAGGTAGGGTGCCAGTTCATTCTGTAGTTTGTGTAGAATGCATCCTGAGATATTGTCAGGTCCCATGGATGCTGTGTTCTTGGCTTTGGAGAGTGTGTTTTTTTACCTGTGCAGCCGTGATTACAGGAACTTTGCATTCTTCCTTTATAGAGATGAGCCCTCTTATACTTGTCATTTGTTTTGAAATGAGTTTCTTGAAGGAAGACTATTTGTGCTTTCTTCAGTTTTAAATGTTTCAGTAGATTTGATCTCTTGCAAGGATTGTTTAAGCCATTGATATTTAAAGATAATAAAGTTAAATCCATCTTAGGTTATTTAGACTATGTGTTTTTTGTTTTATTATGACTATTAAACATTTTCCTCTGATAATTATAAAGTATATGTTTGAGCTTTTAAAGGAAATTATCAGTTTTATACTTTAAGTGTTTATCAATAAAGTAATGTTTTGGTCAGGCATACTAAAAATATTTTTGTGAAATAACAAATTTAAATTAATAAATGTTAACAAAACTAAGATCCGCACTAGTCATGGAATAAAAATCATTCCTAATCTGATGGATAAACTTAAGTCCATCAGATTATCAGTCATACCTTAACAATCCAGAACATCTGAGCTCCATAAATTGAATTATCATATGGAGAATATTTGTAATAGGAATAAGCAATATTTATATTATTTTGAACAGATATAGTACTATTGTAGATTAGACAGAATTATAATAAAATATAAATGTCTACCTATTGTATAAGCAATTAATATTTACATGAAAGATAGATGACAAGCAATTCAATCATAGTAAAGTAGGATGTATCGGTACTTACGCATTATCGCAACCACATTCTGATTGTCTCGCAGCCAGGTTAGAAATCTGTCATAAATCTTGACGTTATGGACAAACAAGTTACTGTCCTTAATGTCATGATTTCTGACAGATTAGTAACCTGGATGCGATATTTTACTGTTCTGGAAATCGGAGTTGAGACAAGCCCAGTGGTACGTGAAGAAAATGTACTTGCTACTTCTGGAACTCGGTTGAGAAAACCAAGAAATTCACTCCTCATCAGCTTTCCCTTTCCATCCTGTACATGCCATGCTGCCTCCCGGGAGTGTCATCCCGTGTTTTGTGTAATTACTGCTAAAAGTTTCATGTCTGCAGACATTACCTTTTACCCCCTTTTTTGGCTGGTGTCAGGACCCTCAACCTTTACAACATTTCTGGGGATGGGAATGTGCTGCAAAGGCGGGTAATTGCATCTGTTCAGAAAATGTCATCGCTTGAAAGGAGTACATCTATGTATTTTCTGACTGGACTTTTGGGTACACAGTCGACAGAAACACAGTTGTAGTCATTCCCAAAGTACATATTTTCAACTGTACTTACATATGCAGAGGTAGTTCTGTAGTTGTGATTTGGTGTAAATACTCCATTTACGTGGTTTTGCTGTGTTCTGCTTGAATGGTTGTGTCGAGGGTTTCATTGTACAAAAATGTTGCTGACGGTCATCCTGCTGGAAGAGGAATTTGGGTCTTAATAATGCTCCCTGGTGATGCCCAGTGTCACATATAGCTGGTCAGTGCATTATCCACCCCTGCCAAAACACAAACGCTTGTTTGTCCATAATGCCACGAATTATGACACATTCAGAATGTGGTTGCGATAATACGTAAGTACCGATGTATCATATATAAAACCTCAGTAAAAGATTATACCACACAGTTATTTAACATATTCACCCTTATAGGTTCATAGGTTTATAGGTACGTACTTGGTTATATGCCCGAGGGCATATATATAAGCCTAGCCAGAATGTGTTGGCTTTCGCCGCCCCCTTAGATTAGTTTCCTGTGCCTCTGTCCAGCAGAGCCATTATTTACCTATGCCTCTGTCCAGCAGAGCCACTGCATTGATTAATGAAGTCTTTCAAAACGTATTACTTAATATAAATAGATGGTAATAATATTTATACCTAATGTTTATAATGCAATGTATTTTACTGGATATTTTAGAAGTTATATTTCATTTTTTTGCCAGCATTTAAATAATCACTTTATTTGTTGCTACCTTACTTAAAGCATCAAGTTTGTTTTATATGAACATTGATGAAAGTTAGTGCATTTTAATTATCAGTGCATCCTTCCCCCCCCCCCCATTTTCTACACATAAGGATTTTCATATCTGTCATTTCTTATTATAAAATGAGTGAAATTATAGGTTAAAAACAACAAATTCACTTATTTTGATCAATGATTACAAGTTCCCTTTCCATATTTATAAATTTCTTTTCTGAGGTATCTAGTTGAAGTTGGAACTGTTTTACTGTTACATATTTATAAATTGCCATTTTATGGCATATACTGAAAGTTTTTAGATTTAAATGGCAACATTCTATTTTGTATAATCAGCAAAGGTTAAACTGAGTGATTATTGTCAATGTAATACTATTTATTCAGAATGTGATTGCTACTTTCTCTGACATTCCTAGTTCAGGCTTCTATTGTTTCCATTGAACAACTTTGACAGTTTGATGTCATATATAAAACAGTTACCTTGGTAACATCTTAAGTATTATGTATGGTCAAGATGGATTACAAAACCACAACTCAAGTTAAAGCAATTATATGACTTGCTATGCACATTTACTTATATGAGAAAATCATGCTTCCCCGTGATGTTCAATATAGTGTATGTCATTTATGACAAGTTAAAACAGTACTGTTATTATACTCAAGCCCATGTTATTCAACTGCGTGTCTATTGTCAATTTAATACTATTTGTTCAGAATATGATTGTTACATTCTGTGACATTTCAAGTTCAGGCTTCTATTGTTTCTCTTGAACAACTTTGTTAGTTTGATGTCATGTATAAAACATTAATTACCTTGGTAACCGCTTAAGTATTATATATGGTCAAGATGGGTTACAAAAACTACAATTCAAGCTAAAGCAATTACATGACTTGTTATGCACATTTACTTGTATAAGAAAATCATCATGCTTCCCCTTGATGTTCAATGTAGTGTATGTCATTTATGACTATTTAAGACAGTAGTGTTATTATACAGAAGCCCATGTTATTATATCCTGTCTTTAATATCTAAATTCAGCAGATTGCTTCATCTTATATGACGATTGTATATTTTATGTCTAGATTTACTAAAATCATACATTACATAACTATTGTGTGTGTGTGTGTGTGTGTGTGTGTGTGTGTTTATTTTGGCTGTTGCTTAGTTATTTGAGAGACGACAAGCTGTAATGCTTATTCTTATTATTAGCTCCTTTGGGGCATGTTTATACAGTCCATAGACTTTAAATTATGAGACCCTTTTAGTTTCTTATTTGTTATAAGCATATTTTCATCCTTACATACACACATATCAGTACTTCAAGCACGGGCAACAATGCCCATCCAGTTTGGCCAGAATACCATTAACTAGTTCATGTGGTGTGTTTCCAGGCTGTTCTTAAAATATCCAAACCAATATTTGTCCTGTTCCATTTTACCAGCCTGTTCAATGCAGTGGCCACTCTGCCAGTGAACTACTCAACACACCTTCCATTCCCACAGATATTTCCACAAAGGAAATCTGATGACTCTCTAGCACTTTCAGGCAACCTCAAATACCCCTAGAAGCAGCTATCCTCATATGCTCAACATGTGTGAGCAAGCTCACCTCCCAGAGCACTGCAAAGGGTTCTGCACAAGACCAAGTGCTCTTAGTCTTTCACAATAACTCAGACTTCCACTCTTATGTAAGTCCTTAATGTGTCTAGACCAAAATACATTTTAAATATAAAATTGCACTTTTTTTTTTAAATCAAGAATCAACTTAATGAGCTAAACAAAGTGTTGGGAAACCATCAATATGTGTACATGTTGTTTAAAAGAGCCCTTTTATTATATATTTTTTTAAAAACCAAAAACCTCATTGCCAAGAATCATCTTGGAGGCTCCTCAGAGCCATTAAACATTATCGTCACTCTGTCTCTGTTACCATAGCAACTGGGGAGCATCTGCTTCTGTTAGTGTGTCTGTGTACTGCATACCAGAGGCTCATGATGCACCTGAAGTAAAGCTTCACTTCACTGCAACTTCACGCCTAAACTCCCTCCCTTTCAGTAAGGCAGCAGCCAGGAAAAGAACGGAGAGCAAACAAATAAAAAAAAAAAAACTCCCAACAAGCCGCCACAACAAGCAATAACACATTCTTCCAGCCTTCCCACCTCTCACTCAGCAGATGTGTAAACAAACTATTATCTGCCAAAATATCCCGCATCACAGTTTTACCCACCCCCTTCCCCTAAATCCAGGATAAAACACCAAATGTCTCACCCTAATACACAAGCATCAGTAAACCTCGATCACAAGCCACAACCCACAGCTTCCCGGAGATGAAAATGGCAACATACAACATCTGCCAGACATAGCTGTATCCAAGCACACCATGTCAGGCTTAATTAAACAGCACTCGAAGCTATGACACCTGCCATAACTGATATTAGCTATACTTAGACAGAATAATGATGACATTTGTACTAAGAGCTTGCTACTATTACTTTACCAGGATATACATGACAGTTCTAAATCATACTTTAACTGAAGAAGGCATTAGTCTCCATGACAGCATTTTTTTAAAACACTCTACTGTTATTGCTATTACATATGATGTTAATTTGTTACATTTGAGTCTGAACTTGGATGAATGGTACCTTGTTGAATTAGTTAATTACTTAAATTATTATAAGTAAAAACAATGAAAAATTAACAAGATAAGTATTCGTTGAGTTCAAGTAGGGGAATAGAAACTTCTATGTTTGTATTATGTTACTTTGTTTGGGTTATATATAATGTAAATAGTAACCCATCTTGACCTACCTTTGTTTGTGAAGAATTATTGGACTTTTTGAACATTCTGAATGAATCATTACTGTTTTTCAGTTGTTTAAGAAACCGTCCTTTTTTTTTTTAATAAAACAGATGACAAGTGATGTACCATATCAGCTGATACTTTGAGAGATGTAGTTGTAAGAGTTATTTTTTAGGATGGCTGTCTTGGAATCAGTTTTTGGTTTCTTCTTCCTAGCATCAGTCCAAGGATTTGTTTCTTTTATTCTTTTAAGAGTAGGGACCATTCATTCCATTTCTTCTGGGATATAAACTAAGTTGTTGTTTTTGATGACTATAGTAGCTTCTTCTAAGTCATTAAAGTTTCTCATCTCATTGGCAAAAAGTATTTTTATCTTGGCTAGAAAGGCCAGCTGTGCTTTAATGTTGTTTTGCTTTAACAGTTTTATTATTGGCCAGACTTTTTTTCCTTTGTTCTAGTATTCTGGAAGAATAATCATTGTCAAACCTTATCAGGCTTTGATTGTATCTTAAGGGTGATTTTCTCCAAGCAGATTTTAATATTAGTTCCTTGTCCAGAAATGAAATAAATTTTATATGTATGGATCTAGGTGGAGTAATTGTTGAGTTAGATGCAGGTTTCTTTAGTGCTCTATGCACCCTTTCAATTCCAAATGAAAGTCCCTCTTTCAAGTCTAAAAATTCAGGAATCTAGGTTGTTAAGAATGAAATAATGTCTTCTCCTTCAGTGTTTTCAGGCAGACCAAAGATCCTTATGTTGTTTCTCCTTTCCCTGTTTTCTCAGTCATCTATTTTGTTAAGTAGCCATGTATTCTGTTTAAGCAGAAATTGTTTTTAGAATTCTTCCTCTTTGAGTCTCTCTTCAATGTCATTTAGAGAAGTCTCTATATTCGTTATTTTTGTATGGTGTTGTTGTAATAGTTCCTTAAGAGTATCAGTCTGTTTTTGAGAATTTAATTTGAGGTTTTCTAAGTCATTTTTAAGGCCATCCATCTTCAAAGATAGTTCCTGCAAGGTAGATGTCATCAATTGCAGTTCTTTTTTTCAAAGCAGCATCTGGATGAGAATTCCTTAAGTTGTTCATATTCAGTGACTCAATATTTCTCCAAGTTACTTGACATGAAAATTGTTGTATATCTTCACCAAAATTGATATTTATGTACTTTAGTAGTTTATCTATAGATTTCTAATGTTTTAAACTTGAAAATAATAAAATTTCCTATATTATTATACTAGTTTATGGAGCTCTCAAAATTCACTCCTCTCGGTTGGCCATCTAGGCTCCGCCTGCCTTGTTTATTTTCTGATCTGCTTGTTTCATGAATTTATGGTTCACTGTTCTCTGTGAGCGTGTCAATAGAATCCACATAAAGTTCAATGTCTCTGTTTTTGTTGTGCGAGTTCTTGTTTGTCAGTTTATTTTTTTACCTCACTATCAGGAACTGTGTGTAGGCTACATTATTGAATTTTAATCTTTGTATTGGGCATCTGTCTGGGATTCTGTCAACTGTGAATCAACTGACCACCTGAGAAGTGAAAGGACTAGCTAGGAAGGGTAGTTTTAAGCAGCTGATAACCATGTCAACTACTTTAGGGCGGGAGGATGTAGGAGTCTTAACAGTGTACTAGTGGAGGCTGTGGCATGACACAGGGCCACACGTATACCTGTGAATTATGGGCCATGGCATATGTATGTCGCTCTATACACCACTGATTGGGGAATATTGGTAGTGCATAAAATCCCAGCTTGAAAACAATTGACACTGTACAGTGATGCTTTGGTTTCCCCATTTCCTTTAAGCAGCACATGATTGTTCTGCACCAACTATGATTTCAGGTGGCCTTGCTCTGGGATGTCAGCTAGTCATTCCAAGGGAGGTGACAGTGGCCCCATTTCCAAAAACATGCTCTCAGAGTAAGTCCCAGTAGTAAGCCTGTTTATAGCGAGGCTTTACACCAAAGTAAGTCACTTACACTGAGAGCACTTCTTTCAGAATCAGGGCAGACTTACACTGAGAGCAATTCTTTTGGAATTTGGCCCAGTGAGTAGAAGGAGACACTGATGACAGCAGATAGTCAAATGTCATAGTAGAGAACCAAAAGAAAATATTTTCAATGTTGAAAAGTATGACATAAATAATAAATACGTTTATGGGGGGACCCCGACTCCCACCTGACATCTCCCATCAGTTATAAAGTTATAGTTACTAACAGACAGTCATATCATTTAAAATGTTAAATAGTCACTTATAGTGCATAAATAAATCAGACCATGGAAATATGATAAAGCACTGCGTGGTATTCTTGTGTATTTACTAACTGTGCTTTACATGCTTCTGTTCAGCATATCACTGCCTTCTGAAGGATGATATCATAATACTAAAATAACAACTAGTGCTGTTTTTCCACTTCTTCACCAAGTTTGCATAGTGTATCTTAATAAGATTTTCTTAAAATGATCTTTCATTCTCATTGCTAACTCCACCAGTGTGTGTAAGTACACTAAAGTAAATAGACCTTACTCCTTTATACTGGCACTGCAAGCTGCTCTTTTGTCATTATTCAACTGTAATGTAACAAATTCAGGTTGAAACTGTATGCTTTTTTAAAAAAAAATGTTATGGCTCTCGCACTACAATTGGTATGTATATATATATATATATATATATATATAGAGAGAGAGAGAGAGAGAGAGATGCTGGAAGAGTTTTTTTTAGAGGTTTGTGTAATTTGTTTCCGTGCACCATTTTATTCCACTTGCAACTCATCTGGTTGTTCACAGAAAACAAGCTGGCACATTCAATCAGCTGTGCTAGCTCTTTTTTCTGTATGATGATCACACGATTCAATCGCCTCAATGATATCCACACACACACACACACACACACACACATATATATATATATATATATGTGCATGTGTGTGTATGTATTTTTACATCTATATATATATTTTTTATATATATATATATATATATATTTGACATTTGTCTACGGGGAAGGTCCATCTGGGCCATAAAGAACCCATTTTCAGTGGAGGCTCAGGGAGAAGAGCTCCATAAGACAAACAGTTTATATATGAATAATATTACACAAATTGTTTAGCGTAGTAGTATAGACATAAGCATTCACTTAACAGTAACTAGAATATTCGACATACCAGAAGCACAAATATAACAAAAGGGTTACAAACATAGGATAGTTACAGTGTATTTTTCATTTAAAGTCTGTACTAGTCACAGCATTATTTATTAGGGTAGTCATTAGGAAGATGTAAAGTAGTCAAGATGGGTGTTTTAGAGAAAAAGGAAGGGGGTGTATTAGTAGAAACTGGGGAAGAGAGAGGTAGAATAAGAGGGAATAGTAAGGTGGTAAAGGCAGATAGAAAGAGTAGCAGAGGAGGAAGGTGGAGATGTAATGATGCAGCTTGAGTTATCAGCCTGGGTTTGAGCAGGAGCATATCCAGGATTTAGAGATGCATTTCTTAAGTACGAGCTTGCAGGATGTTTGTACGTGGTTGGAATTTAAAGATAAGGGGAGGGTGTTCCAGGTTTTAGCTATGGAGAAAGAGTATAGATTATGTCCGGCTGATTTCATGGGGAGATGCTCTTGTAGAAGTGGTTTGTTTTCTAACCTAAGAGATCTGCTTGGTATGTAGGAGTGGAAGATTGTATTTAAGGGTGGGTAGGCCATGGGTCTATGAATGATTTTATGTGCTGTGATGAGCTGGATGAAGGTAAAATAATGTGGAAGTTCAAGCCAATTGAGATTGCGGAGGGGGTATGTGGTGATAGATGAAGTATTTTTCATTAGTGGCAAACTTAGAAATTTTATTGTAGCAAGATTCAAGCTGTGATTTTAGGCAGGTGTGTAGGTTATTGAGAACTGGGGCTCCATATAAGAGAGAAGGTAGGAGGCAGGCCGTGGCTAGTGTGCGTTTAGTCTGAGCACCTAGGAAACATTTGTGCTGGGAGAGGGTTCCAATTTACTGGTGTGTTTTCTTAACGTTATTATGTATCTGTAGGTCAAACTTAAGGTGTTCATCAACAGTGGCATCTAGTAGTTTTTTGTGGGAGATATGTTCAATTATTGTGTTGTTCAGTGAGAGAATAGTAAATTGTCTTATATTTAGAGAGTATGTTTTTGGGGGTGAAGAGTATAAGTTTAGCTTTGGTGGGGTTAAGCAGTAGTTGTTTATTAGTAAGCCAGCTCTCAATGGATGTAAAAGCAGTTTGGGTAATGTGTTGGAGATGTGCTATAGAATCTGATGAACAGATGACTGTGGAGTCATAAGCATATTGCATTGTTGTACTCTGTAGGGAGGTGGTATGTAGTTCATTAGTAAATATGTTAAATAAGAGGGGACCAAGGATAGAGCCTTGGGGAACTCCAGCTGAGATGTCTTGGAAAGTAGAGAGGGAGTTTAGCCATTTAACTGCCTGGTGTCTGTTAGAACGGATACTAGGGAACCACCTGGTGGTGGGAGGGGAAACTCCAAGGTTGTTGAGCTTTTGTATAAGAAGGTGATGGGGAACAGTATCAAAGGCTTAGATAGGTCAACGAACAGATAGGAAATAAGTTTGCCTGAGTCACGAGCTTTGTTTACTGTGTCAGTGAAGGATAATAGAGCTGTGTTAGCATTGTGTCCTGGTCTAATGCCATGCTGTGTGGAAGTGAGGAGTTAATTGTTAAGGAGGTAGTGGAATAGTTGTGAGTAGATATATTTTTCAAGGAGTTTAGAGATTGGTGACAGTAAGTCAATGGGTTGATAGTTGGATAATTCAGTGGCAATGCCACCCTTTTTTAATATTACAATGAAGGATTTTTTCCAAAGAGTTGCAATGTAAGCTTCTAGAATAGATCTGTTATTGAGGATGGATATAGCATATGCAATGTCATCAGCTGCCATCTTGACATATTCTGCAGGAAGGTAGTCAGAAGAGTTTGTGCAGGCTTTGTGTTTGAGGAGGAGCTTCTTAATTGTGTTAGTGGGAACAGGCTGTAGTGAGAAAGTAGGTGAGGTTATATATAGTTATATAGGGTTCCTATGAAGTTAATGATTGTAGTTGGTAAATATAAGATGTTATGTGATCCTATCTCGCCTACATTCTGACTGATGGGTTCGGAGCCGATCCCTCGGCTCCGACTCGGCACGCTTATGCCAAAGAGCGAAGTCTCTTATTGGCTGAGCTTACTATATCCCAGGATGCACCACTACCAGTCCCCCAGATCTCGTTTGCCGCTAACTAGCAAAGACGTGGTCTCGAGCTGGCTGAGCTAAATAGTGTTTTTCACTAACTTTTTCTGTCAGGAATTTCCTAATTCTTCAACAAAAAGCTGTTTTAACAGCTATATCGTACTTTTTGTGTATGAGTGGTTATTTTTTGTGGAAAATTTGTGTGGTGGTTGCATGTTTGTTCTGACTAGAGGCCCCTTTTGAATTGAAAGGCCTTTCCCTGTCAGTCAATTGTCTTTCAAGTCTTTAAGGGTTCTTGGATCCCTTTAGTTAATTTTTTCTGTTGTTGTGACAGTCTTTGTGTAAAAAAAAAAAAAATGAAAAGTAATTGCTTTTCTGTGATAGTTAGAGTTACTAAATTTGTTGCCATAATGTCTCAGGCTCCTAGGCCTTCGGGCTTTAAGAAGTGCACTAAGTGCAGTTTTAAAATGTCAATCACAGATGACCACTCTCTCTGTGTGTATTGTTTGGGCGCCAAACATTTGCAGGAGTCCTGCAGCGTGTGTCACACGTTTTCCTCGAGGGTCCTCCAAGAGAGGAAAAATAAACTTATTTTGAAAGGCCTTATTAAACCCTCATTTGAAGAGGCATTAGCTTCCTCTCCTTCTCCTGCTAAAAAGAAAAGGGCGTCGGCTCCGACCAGTCCATCGGAACCGACCGCCAAAAGACATAGGCAGGCTTCTCCTTCGGCTCCACGGACTTCGGAGCCGAGGGCGGAACGGTCTGCCTCGATGCCTCCAGCCTCGACTCCTCTGGGTTCGGAGCCGACGGCTGGGGCATCGAGAGGCGGGTCACCTTCATCGGCTCCACTGATCTCGGAGCCGATGAAGGTTGCCCGCTCAGACACTTCCTCCTCGGCGCCGAAGCCCTCTTCGGCACCGATGGAAATTGGTTTGGACACTTCTTCGGCGCCGATAATTGTCGAGTCTATTCGGAGCCGGTCCCCTAGTCCCTTGGAGCCGTTGGAGAGGCCTACTCGGATCCATTCGGTCTCTTCCAGGTCATCAAGGATGTCAGATTCGGACATAGACAGGGTGCTCCAAAGACTGTTCCAGTCCCCAGTCTTTCAGAAATTTGTTTCGGTTCCGACCCACTTGGCTTCGGAGCCGATAGCCCATTCCATTGCAATTCCTCCTCCGACCGCTTCGGCTCCGTCGGAGCAGGTGCTGGTGGAGCCAGTGGAGATCCTAGGGTCGGCTCCGACCCTTACTCCAACCCCGGCCTTCGGGTCCGAGTTTAGCACACGGACTTCTTCGACCGGACCCGGGGGTGACGTTTCGGGACCAATGCTGTCGGTTCCAAGCCTCCCTCTCGGTGCTTCGGCCGCGGGACTTCCGTCTGCTATCATGGCTCCGGAGACCGGACCCTCCCAGGATTCTGGGGGTCCGGCCTTCAGAGCTATGAGGAGTGCCTTGGCCAAGTCTTCTTCGGCCATCTCTACGGCTTTACCGGCACCTTCCCTGGGCATGGAGACTGGGTCTTTGGCAGTTCCCCTGTCTCTAGGCAGCGGAGCCCGGGCCTGAGGTTACCCCACTGGGGGTTCCCCTCCTCCTGAGGGTCTTTCGGAGTTGTCTTCGGAGGAGCCCCCAAGGAAGAGATCATGCAAGAGGAAGCACGTGGACTCCCCCGACGAGTCTCTTACATCGGACACTGATCTTGATGATGCAGAGGGGTCCCCAAAGTCGTCCTCGGATGATGTCTCATTTGCAGACATTCTAGAGATCCTTAAGCAACGAGGCGGCTGGAATTCCAAACCCCCCTCCGCTGATGAGTCGGTGTTCCTCAAGGCCTTCGGGGCTCAGCCCTCCGCCTCCTGGGTGTCTCCGCCCTTCGACGAGCTTCTGGATTTGGTTTGTCGGAGGGCGTGGGAACATCCAGATACTGTGGAACCAGTGCCTTCTCGCCCTAACAAATTTTTGTCTGCCCCACCCGAGAAGGAGTTCTTAAAGGCGTGGCTGTAGATGCCATGGTGGTGGCATCTGCTACCCAACAGGACGTGGCAGAGGCTTCAACGTCCGTCCATCCTCCTAATAAGGAGTCTAGGAGCATGGACGATGCACGGAAGCGCACCCTGACTTCAGCGGCCTTTACTCTGAGGTCCCTGAATTATTTGGCACATTTCACCAGACTACAGAGGGATCTGGTCAAGGAGCTCTCAGACTCCCTCTCAGGTAACCTACCTGAGCAGCTAGCCCAGTCGATTAGCTCTCAGTTGGCTATCCTCACCTCGATTTCTAACTCGTCCATGAGGCTCATTTCATATGCGGCAAGGGGCGGGCAGAGCGCAGGCACAGGCGTGGCTCTACGGAGACAAGCCTGGCTCCGTTGTGTCATTTCGGAGGCCTTCAAGTCTTCCTTTGCCGACGCTCCCTTTGATGAGTCCTCTTTGTTTGGACCCAAGGTAAAGACACTCTTACCCGCTGTGAGCAAGAGGGAAAGACTTTATCTGCCGTAGAGCACGTTATTCCACTCCCTTCGGCCTTATCCCAAGGCTAAAAGTGGAGGGAAGATGTGGTTCCATAAATCACAGAAATTCTTTCCTCAACAGCAGGAAGATTCCCTTCCAGAGGCAGAGGACGGGAAATTTTTCTGGGAGACGCCGTCCCAGAGGCGGCAGAGGCCCCGCAACACTGGAGACCGCGAGTCCTTTCGTGGCTCTTCAGCCTCCCACACTTCATGAGGGATTGCCCGGCTGTGCTGCTCGAGCCAGTCGGGTGCCGTTGCCAAGCACCTAAAAGCCTGGGAGTCTATTACTCAGGACAGATGGGTGCTTCGGATTATTGCCGGAGGTTACACCATTCCCTTCACACACTCACCCCACCGTCCAAAAATCCCGGACCCACCACCCAGTCAAAGGGAAATTGCAGCCGTAGAAGCTTCAAAGCTGCTAGAAAAGGAGTCATCCAACGGTCCCCACAGACCAGATCGGATCCGGAAATTACTCAAGGTTCTTTTAGTGCCAAAAGACAGGGGACCTGAGACCCATTTTGGATCTCAGCAAACTAAACCAGTCCGTCATGAAGTCCAAATTCGAATGGTCACTTTACAATCCATTCTCCCATTGTTGGAGAAAGATGTTTGGATGTGCTCCATAGATCTCAAGGACGCCTATTATCACATACCGATACATCAGGCGTCCAGGAGGTATCTGCGCTTCAGCCTGGGAGACAGTCATTTCCAATTTTGTGCACTGCCCTTTGGTCTCACCACAGCCCCCAGGGTGTTCACCAAGTGTTTGGCAGTAGTGACTGCTCACCTGAGGAGTCTCGGATTCCAAGTGTTTCCCTATCTGGACGACTGGCTCCTGACTGCCACCACCAGGCATCTACTACTAGAGAACCTACAAGCCACCATCTCCCTGGGTGCTTCCTGGGAATTACATTCAACTGGTCAAAGTCTGTCTTGCTGCCTTCTCAGCGCATAAGATTCATAGGAGCAGAGATAGACTCAAAATTAATGCGAATCTTCCTTCCTACCGAAAGGATACAAACATTACAAGGTCAAGTCCGAGCACTGCTTCTAAGATCCAAAGCCCCAGCCAGGATGGTCCTGCAACTTTTAGGTTCAATGTCTGCCACGGTTCTCCTAGTTCCTCTGGCAAGATTGCACCATGAGGATTCTTCAGTGGCTGTTATCGACACAATGGTCTTTTCAGGATCTCCCCCTCAATCATCACATACTGATTACAGAAACGTGCAAACGGGACCTCCGCTGGTGGCTTCTGCCATCCAATCTGAATCAGGGAAGACCTTTTGTTATACCCCCTCCGGTGGCCACCTTGACAACGGATGCCTCCCAGACGGGGTGGGGGGGGCATTGTCTGGGCAGGTCAGTTCAGGGTTCTTGGCTTCCAAACAAAACTTTTCTCCATATCAATGTGTTGGAAATGAGGGCTGTACTTCTGTCCCTACAAGCCCTCCACAAGTTTCTCCCTCAAGGCATTATCGCTATCCACACAGACAACATGTCGGTGGTCTGGTATCTAAACAAACAAGGAGGGACCAGATCTTACCCCTTTGCAGAGAGGCCATGAGGGTGTGGGAATGGGCAGTGGCTACCAACCGCTTCCTGGTAGCGACCCACATTCCAGGAAAATCCAATGTATTGGCAGACAGACTGAGCAGGACTATTCTCTCCTTACGAGTGGTCCCTGAACGAAACAGTAGCAGCTCAGATTTTCAAAAGATGGGGATTCCGTGCTGCGACCTGTTTGCAACACCACAAAACACGAAGTGCAAAGGTTCTTTTCCTTGACCCAGCGTCAAGGGAGGCAGCTACGGATGCTCTAGTCCAACCTTGGCCAACAGGACTGCTTTATGCTTTCCTCCGGTTCCACTCCTCCCCAAAGTCATCCAGAAAGCTTCCCAATTGGGGTCCACAATGATTCTAATTGCTCCATTACTGGCCTCGTCAGGTATGGTTCCCCTACCTACAGAAATATACTCTGGACGGTCCTTGGTTTTTGGATCTAACTCCGGACCTTCTGGTTCATCAGTCGGGACAACAGCACCAGTCCCTTCACACTTTGAAATTAACAGCTTGGCTCCTCCACTTCCGACTTTAGTCAGAAATCACACCTTGGACCCGGAAGTTATTCACATTTTATCTTCAGCCCACAAACCCACCACTAAGAAATTGTATCACAGTAAGTGGAAGAGGTTTGCTTTCTGGGCTCAACTCAGAGGCTTAGACCCTATTACTGCCCCGGTACCAGAGGTCTTGAAATTTTTAACTTCCTTGTTTAATCAAGGATCTTCAGTCTCTACTATTAAAGTCCAACTAGCAGCTATCTCCAAATTTCACGAATCCATAGACCCACCGTTGATGAGCAGCAGATTATGTAAAACTTTCATGAAAGGTGCTGTGCTTTTAAGACCCCCAGTTTTTCATCCTGCGCCTCCGTGGGATCTTGATTTGGTACTTCGTGCCTTAACATCTTCCCCTTTTGAACCGGCTGCTACATGTGAGTTGAAATATCTGTCTTGGAAAACTGCCTTCTTAATTGCAATTACCTCTGCAAGAAGAGTTTCAGAACTTCAAGCCCTATCTATCAAACCACCGTACTTGATTTTTCACAAGGATAGAGTATCACTTAGGCCTAATCCATCTTTTGTTCAAAAGTTTGTTCTAATCTCTGTCTCCAACAATCTCTAGAGCTACCAGTTTTCTTTCCAAAATTTTCAAACAAAGCGGAATACACCTTGCATACATTGGATGTTCACAGGCAATTGCGCTTCTATCTAGACAGGACTCAACAAATTCGAAAAACAGATCAATTGTTTGTGTCCTTTTCAGATAATAAACTGGGTAAAACCATCACTAAAGCTACTATTGCCAAATGGATTAGAGATTGCATAACTCAGGCTTATTCCTCTTCAAATAAGCAACTTACAACATCTGTCAAAGCTCACTCTACTAGAGCTATGGCTACCTCTATTGCATTTCATTCCAAGCTCGCTATTTCTGAGATTTGTGCTGCGGCTACTTGGTCCAACCGCACACTTTCATTTCCCACTATAAATTGGATGTGGCATCTAAAGGGCGAGCATCATTTGGTTCCACGGTACTCAGGAGTGTTTTCCAGTGAGCCACCCAGGATTTAGGTGCTAGGGACGCTGTCCCATCAGTCAGAATGTAGGCGAGATAGGATCACATAACATCTTTTAGTTATGTACTCACCATAACTTCAGATGTTTGGGATCCATCTCGCCTACATTCCTAATACCCACCCTCCTTCCCCCTGCCTTGGAGATCAGAAGAGATTGAACGGTTTGAGTTCTACTGTTTTTATCTTGTATCATCTGTCGATGTTATATAAGCAGTGCATGCGTGTGTGCATGTATGCGGACAAACTAGATCTGGGGGACTGGTAGTGATGCATCTTGGGATATAGTAAGCTCAGCCAATAAGAGACTTCGCTCTTTGGCATAAGCGTGCCGAGTCGGCTCCGAACCCATCAGTCAGAATGTAGGCGAGATGGATCCCAAACATCTGAAGTTATGGTGAGTACATAACTAAAAGTTTAGGGGTGTGGGAGTATTCCCCCACATGGGGGCTGCAGGCGACTTGTCCCCCTGCTAAAAAGTATGTGTGTGAGATTCTATAAAAATGAATTTCTATGAACGGCTATCGATCTGTCTTCAACAAACACACACACACATATATATATATTTATATATATATATATATATATATAGAGAGAGAGAGAGAGAGATATGACTAGATAAACATTAATACAGACATAGAGAAAAGGGTCATTTTATGATATCAAAAAAAATTGGCAAAATGTTCCAGTCCTGAAACTTGACGCTGTCTGCAAACCCCCACAAGGGTGCAAAGGTATGATTTTTCTTGATATTCCTCCTAGAATACCTTTTGCAAACAACTGCTTGCCCCATCCCCCAAACATGTGTACCAAGTCTGCAGTCTCACGCACTTACACACACACACACACACACACACATATATATATATATATATATATGTGTGTGCGTGTGTGTGTGTATGACATAATTGAAAACAATTAAATCAAACAAATAATTATAATTAAAACAGTTCAATGTTTCAGTTATCTAGTTCTCAATAAAAGTTTTATTTAATTTTTTATACTCCTTTAATTCTAACAGCAACCATATAACTTCACTAATCAACATCTAATACACAAAATAAAAATCTGAAAAAGTTGGGAAAATTAGGTGTATATTTAAATAACCATTTTGCACTACTATTGCATTCATTAACTGAATAACTATAAAGTCGGAATCCCATTTTGATACATGTGTCTTATCTGCTATAGGATCAGTGCAACCTGCAAAAAGCAGTACAGCCTTAGGAAACAGAGGAGTGATAACAGACATAAGTGTTTGTTTTGCATTAGAAGATTGCTGCACAATGTCATTAATTTCTCTTTACAATTTTAATGTTAGCTTCTCACTTTTAAACAATTTTTAGTAAACAGCCCAAAGTTTATAGTGACCTGTCACCTCCAGAAAGTAAGCTCCAGTACCGTTTTAATTAGTTTTAAAATCTGCAGTATATCCCCTATTTGTGTATGTCTGGAGATGTGGTATTAGCCACAGTACATATCCAGGTCAGGATCATAGAACTTACAAGCATGGTTTCTTTGTTTTTACAGGGATATCAGGAAGGGCTGCCTGTTCCAGGGATGTTAAACTTACTTTTTCAGTAGTACTCTGTTATATAGGAGTAGCTTCAGTGTGCTGTGGATGTTAGTGAAGGGTTCACCCTTAGATTGAGTAATATTTTGGTGTTTTCACATTTGCTGAGTTATCTTATTCCTCCCGCACGGGTATAGGTCTGTCTGACATTCGGAAGCTGTGTAGGCCCAATGATGATGGCAGCCAATTCCTGCCACAGTTGGGGCATCACGTTGTCAATGATAGACTCAGACAAAGTGATGGCCACATCTCCAGTGCAAGCCAACTCACAGACCCAGGATGACACACATGGACACAAAGAGGTCAACCCATCAGCCCAGGGAGTGTCCTCATTTCTAGCAGCAGAGTCACCATTGCTTTACCGCCAGCTCCATTGCGCATGGCTATGACATCTGGGGTGGAGTGCCACTGACTGAGCCTGCCTTGCAGACTCCCCCCCCCCCTAACCACAGACACACACTGAACTAAGTGCCTTTAGGGCTGCTACTTCATGTTTGTGCAAGGTCATAATACAGGGGCAGACAGACATTAATACAGCCATAGCTGAGTTGGTCTGAGTTGTATGTGGTCTGTGGGAAGACCTGATGGAGTGCCTGGGCTAGATATGCACCATTATGGACAGCTGACATGGGGGTTCTGTATGATGTACCTCTCTGACCCCCCCCCCCATTATGACCTCTACTTTGCCTATAACTGGTGCACATCCTCCTCAGGTGGAGAAGCCGTCCAGAGTATAGGAAGGGCACAGTTTTGGACCTGTAATGCTTCACCACCATTCCTTGTTGACAACACTGCAGGGCATCATTGTATGCACACTTGAATAGGGTGAATACAATGCACCTTGTACATGTGAATAAGGTGTTCGTGCAGAGACCACATGTGGCTGTTCCTGCAGTTCACACTCAGACAGCACAATATCCTCTTTGCATGCTGTGGATCATGTATGTGATCTTCCCAGGAGAGGGCACTCCATAAATGAAGACTTGCATGATCAGTACATACATTTTATTTATTTATTTTATTTTTTATTTACTTTTGTTTACTGGCATAGTCCAGCTGGGTTTAACATGAACCCCCTTTCAGAGGAGTCCTGAGGAGAAAATCTCCAAATATTGTACAGTCATTAAAACGACAATGAAAATTTAAACAAAAACTGGAGAATTATCTACAGTATAAGATTATGCACAAAATAGATTAAGCAAAAACAAGTCAGACATTATATCCACATCTACTGTATGTGTCACATACATATAAGGAGATGTTTGTACAAAGGCATAGTTTATGCGAAGCAGTGAGTTTATTTTATGGGAACACATTATTCTCAGTATAGATCCTTGGTGTTATAAAATTATTTTTTGTGAAAAAATATTTCAAAGAGGAGAGAAACATTACTTTATCAAGACAGTAATAGTAAGAAAGGTATAGCTGAGTGAGAGTAGGAGGACATTTTTGTAATGAGAAGTCAGAAGGGAAGAAAGTACATTCAGGATTTCTTTAGAGATGAGAAGAGATGACATTTATTGGTATTACGGCAATCAGCTTGGTCCGCAGTGGTGGTGCTGCGGTAGCATTGTCGCCTCACAGCAAGACGTCCCATTCGATTCTCATCTAGAGCGTCTTCTGTATGGAGACATGCGTGAATGGGCGTACCTTCATTGAAGGTTGTGCGTCAGGGCCGGCAACTCGGCACGTAAAAATCAACTGCCAAATTATTAGCAGACCGGAGTTCCGCTGTGGCGACCCCTAACCGGGAAAAGCCGAAAGAAACAACATGGCAATCAGCTTGGTGAGATAAAGGAGCAGATCTATTTTTCTCCTGGGTGATATTTTAATTGTTTTTTGAAGGAATTTCCATTATGTCCTGTTTTTAGTACAACATAGGTGGAGTTCCACATTTTTTAAATTTTGTTTGAGTATATGGAATCACCTGCAGAATGGTAAGATTTTAGTTATGGCATGCAGATATTTTTTTATCTTAGCTGTCTTTCATGGAAATAGGATTTTATGATTTTTTATGGTTGGACAGTTGTTTAACTTATGCAAGACTGTGTGCACAGTAGCAGGTTGCAATTAGATGGTTGGGGTAATTCTAACTGATTAAGTGCCCAAAGTGCTAGACAGTGGTGTGACTGATAATGATGTCTTTTAGCAAATCTGTTTTTTTTTGTTATAACATTGTTCTAACTTTGCCCGCAGCAGTGTGGCTTGCAGGTCACTGAGAGCTGTAAGCATACAAACAAGAAGGCAGTAGGTAAGCAGATGCTATACATTTTCTGCCTTCATCAATGAGGAATAGTATTTGGTGTGTTTTCTTTTATGTCTTGGTCAATGTCTTGATCAAATTTCACTTTGTCATCTCTGAAGACACATGGAAGTTTAGCCTGGTGATCTTGTTTGATCTTAGTGTTGTTAACAGAGATGATGGTAAAAGATATATTTTGGTTTGAGAGGGGTTTGGGAGTAAATAATGTTAAATTTGTTTGCTGGGATTTAGTAGGAGTTGAGATTTGTTTAGCTAGGATTCAATAGAGAAAATGCGTACTGGGTTACTTGTTGAAGTTTTGTTTATGCAGCGCAGATCAGGATAGAGTTGTCAGTGCATTGCACAATAGAGGCTTGTTTGCTGGCACTGTGACAATCATTAATAAACAGTTTAGAGAGCAGGGGCTCATGCTACCATTTCACTACATGTGCCCTGCTGGACAGGTAACTATAGAACCAAAGTAGAGAGGTATTGGCTGCTGCTACATTACAGAGCTGGAGTAAGAGTCTTTCATGGGACATGATATCAAAGCTATTTGATAAGTGTAGCAATTAGATTACCTTCATTTTTGTATGTATTTATAGTAGATGTGAAATGAAGCAGAGCAGCAGTAGTGCTATTGTGAGCTCTAGAGCCATGCTGGGTAGGGGAGAGCAGTTGATTTTCTGATAAGTAGTAGAGAAGCTGAGTATGTATGCTTTTCTCCAGTATCTTTCTATAGGGGAGATAAAATTGCTATTTCTCTGTAATTAGAGATTTACAATATGTTGCCTCCTTTGTGTAGGGGTAGTATAAAACATTTTTTTCCATCTGCATGGGACAATATTTTTAGAGATAAAGCAATTTATCAGAATGGAGATGGGATAGGCTATGGTATCACCTGCCATTTTAAGGTACTCACATGTGAGGTTGTCAGGTGCAGGTTGTTAGGTTTCAGTTTTAGAAGATGTTCTTCATTCCACATTGCTGCAGTCCTAACTATAGGGTAATCCGCTGTCCAGTCGGCCCGAATACCCGGTCAGGGCGCGATTAGACTGACGCCAGCGCGTCAGGGTACTAATGCTGCATGACCGGCGTCATATCCTCAGTTTTTTGCATGGTCCGATGCAGAAGCAATTTTGCGAGTGCAGGTTGGCGTTCTGAAAGTTTCTGAAGTCAGAGTTTCAGACCGAATCAAAGTTGGCTAAGTACCCGTGAATATTTTGGTTTTTCTTGCCTCAGTATTTAACGGATGTCAGAAAAAGTGAATAACTGTATTTCTTGTAGGAAACAGATACCTCAGGGATTACCATACTTTGTGTATACCTTGTTTAGGGCCACGGACGTTGTTGGATGCCGCTCTTGTGCTAGATTTAACAAATGCACTATTAAGAGAAGGTTAGACTGTGCCAGGTTAGTTTTGGGAAGCGTTGTAATTATAAAATGCCGAAAGCGCAAGGACAAAGCAGCAAAGCCTAGAGTTGAAGAACCGACAGTCCCGGACGTCGGTTCTCTAGAAAACTCAGTGGAGCCGGAGGTTCTGCCAGGAGTTTCTTTGGAATCTCAGGGAGAGACTTTACTGTTACAAGATGTGTCCTCTCAGGAAGTAGGCCAGGCTGAGGGGCTTCTCAGGTGGCTGTTCTTCCCTCTCTTCCTAAGGTGGTTAGAGCCTCCTTCTGTTTCCAAGGCTTCTTTGAGAGGCAGGCCAAGTTTAGCTTCAGTGGGGTTTCTCCTAGTGCTTCAGGGTCTTTGCCTAAGAAACATATGCTTAAAATGGCAGAGGATTTAATTACTATGATTAGAGGTTCTATGCCCTCCTGATAAGAGGCCTAGGGTGGAACCTGAGTTTGAGAGTTTTGAGCAATGTTCGAGGCTTCTGAGTCGAAGACTTGCAGGAGTATCCTCCTTATTCTGATTCTGATGTGGATGATTCTACTCCTTCAGCTTCTCCTCCTGAGGATTTTTCATTTTCAGAGACTCTGCATTCCATGAGGGAGCATTTTAAATGGGAAGGTCAAGATTTCTCTGATTCCAGGAAGAGGCTTAGGGAATTCTGTTTTACCCCAGCATAGGCCTTTAGCTATACCTCCTGTTCTGAATGTGGTGGAAGATGTTTTTGCAGAGGCTTCCCTGAATCCTGATTCTTTGCCTCCTGCCCCAGTTAAACCGGATAGGTACTATAGGGTGCCTGAAGCTCATAAGTATCTTTTAAGAGTCCTAGGGCAGACCCGAAACTGTCTCTCAGGGGCCTAAAGGTGTGAAGGCCTCTGTTGTTAAAAATCCTGTTCCTCCTGATAAAGAGGCAAGGGCTTTGGATAGATGGGGAAAGAAAGTGTATACTTCTTCCACTTTAGCCATGAGGGCGTTGAATTGTCAGTTTCACATGTTAAAATATCAGAATTATCTCCTTTCACAATTGAAATCTGATGCTCTGGCAGAAGGTATTGAGTGTAAAGAGTTGCAGGATTTAGTTCATGTGTCTGAACAGGTGGGTAAACATTCCCTGCAGTGTGGTTTTGATGCTGTGCAGGCCTCCTCGAGGGTGGCTGCCACTGGTTCTGTTCTTCGCCTGGTTGAGGGATCAGAATTTAGCTGAGCATGTTAAAACAAGGATTTTGGATGCTCCTTTACAGTCTGATGTGTTGTTTGGTGCCTGTGGAAGCAGTTTTAAAGAAAATGGAGGACAAGGCTAAGTCTATGCAAACTGTTAAGGATTTTTGCAGGTTCAGCCTCCAAGTTTAGTAGAAATTGGCCTACTAAGGGATGGACATATCCTGCTTATGATTCCCAGTCTAGGGGTAGGTCTAGATGTGGTAGGGGCAGAGCACAAGGTTCTTTTAGGCCTAGAACAGGAGTTCACCTGCTCAGTCTTCTGGTGAGGGCAGGGGTCAGTCCTTAAGTAAACAGACCCAATGACCTACCTTTTCAGCTGCCAGTACATTCTCGCCTGGCAGCACCTTTGGGAGGAAGGCTGGCTCTTTTCAAAGAAAATTGGGATTTAATTACCCAAGACAGATGGGTTTTGGATATCATTCACCACGGTTACAGGTTTTATTTCCATACCTTGCCTCCTTTCAAAGGCATGCCAGACATTCCTCCTCTACAAAGAAAAGAGGCTCACAAGCAAATTTCTCTGTTGCTTCAAATAGGGGCCATTCAGCCAGTTCCTGTGCCAGAAAGGGGCCTAGATTTTATTCTCGCCTGTTCCTAGTGGAGACCAATTTTGGATTTATCTATCCTCAACACTTATCTGGACATTCCCAAGTTCAAAATGTTGACGTTGCAACAGCTTTTACCTGTGCTGGGCAAAGATCACTGGATGGTAACTTTAGATCTCAAGGAAGCTTACCTTCATGTGCCTATCAGACTAAGTTGCAGGAAGTATCTGCGTTTTCGAGCTGGAAATTCTCATTATCAGTTCTCTGCATTGCCCTTTGGCTTATCTACTGCGAGTATTCACAAAGGTTCTGGCTCCAGTGATAGCTTACTTCAGGTTAAAGGGAATTCAAATCTATCCTTACTTGGACGACTGCCTGATTATGGCTCAAGAAAAGGAAGACCTTTTACA